>NC_138992.1:7049707-7529268 GCF_964341445.2 Mesoplodon mirus
GTGTTAAACATCAGCTGTGTGACCTTGGCTGGATCCCCTAACCCCTTTTCTAGCTCTGAAATTCTACAGCTCTACCCCGAGGGAACGTATTACCCGATGAGCTATAATGGCATAATCCAGTAATGTCTTAACTAGTGCCATGTATCTGGTTCTCTTTCTTTCCAGTATTTGTTTCCAGGGAGGATAAGCACAGTTCTGCTCAGCCATCATCATACTGTTTAGGTTCCCTATTTCTCATCCTGCTCATGGGAGATAATGGATGATTTGTCCTGAAGCATGTAGTTCATTTAACAGCTCAAATCCTCTTCCTCCTTTACCCTGCTTCCCCCAGTTACCACGTTCTGTGCTTCATTGTAAAACACATCCTTCTTTCCACTATATTGACCCCAAGTATTTCATCAATTCACTTGTGTCACTGAAAGCCAAGTGTTTATTCAGGCTGGCTACAAACAAAGGCTACTCTGTGAGGTGGTGACTGCAGTCAAGCTGACCAGATTACCTTTCACAAGATGGGTTGCTTTTTATTTGTAAAATGGCAGTATCTTTTGTAGACATGATACATCGGTGGCACATAATTGCACCAACCTAACAGATAGTCTGTGGTCATCTTGATCTGTATTTACTCCTAGTTTTATCCATCTTTTGTCACTGTATTTACAGAGTTGTACTATTGTGTAGTTACAATTTTATATTTTGTTTATTTGACCTCCTTCAAAGGTTTTTCCATTCTGTTAACCTGGACTTCAGTGTTTTAATCATCACTTTATATTAGCAAGAATTTATTGGTTCACTCAACAAACATTTACTTAATAACTACTTAAGTATTCCTTTGTGGATTTCTCCCAGTTTTTATTATTGTCAAATAATGTGATAAATGTCTTTGTGTACATACCTCTCTTGATCTTCTTGTTTATTTTCTTAGGATAAATTCCCCAAAGTGGGATCATTAGGATGAACATTTCTGTAGCTCTTAAAGCTAACAGCCAACCACGTGTGACTATATCATTGACTCTATTTTTTCATGCTCCCAGTCATTCAGGAGATAAAATCCCTCCTTTTTTGTAAATTCAGGACCCCCCACCCCACCCCTAAACTGGCTTTTGCCTGTCTCTCTCCCTCATTTCTCAACACTCCTCAATTTTGCATTTCCCTCGCTTCCACCCATACAAAACGTACATAGATTTTTATGTGCAGGATACCTTGTTTTGAACATATTCCTGTTACCATAGGTGCTGTACTGGAGCAGAATGCTGGACAAATGGCCAAATAGTCAGTATAAAACTTTATCCTCTTTGCTCAGAGCTATAGACTCAATTGTGTCTCCCAAAATTCATAGGCTGAAACCTTAACCCCCAGTGTGATTGTATTTGGAGATGGGGCCCTTGAGAGGTGATTACTTTAAATTTTTTTTTTTATTGGAGTGTAATTGCTTTACAATGTGGTGTTAGTTTCTGCTGTACAGTGAAGTGAATCAGCTGTATGTATACATATATCCCCTCCCTCTTGCATCCCCCTCCCCTACCCATTCCCACCCAGCTAGGTCATCACAGAGCACCGAGCTGAGCTCCCTGTGCTATACAGCAAGTTCCCACTAGCTATCTATTTTACACATAGTAGTGTATTTATGTCAAACCTAATCTCCCAATTCATCCCACCCTCCCCTTCCCCCTCTGTGTCCACATGTCCATTCTCTATGTCTGCGTTTCTATTCCTGCCCTGCGAATAGGTTCATCTGTACCATTTTTCTAGATTCCACATATATGCGTTAATATACGATACTTGTTTTTCTCTTTCTGACTTAGTTCACTCTGTATGAGCTCCTGGAGCTCAATATCAAAAAAGCAAACAACCCCATTAAAAAATGGGCAGGGGCTTCCCTGGTGGCACAGTGGTTGAGAGTCCGCCTGCTGATGCAGGGAACACGGGTTCGTGCCCCGGTCCAGGAGGATCCCACGTGCCGCGGAGCGGCTGGGCCCGTGAGCCATGGCCGCTGAGCCTGTGCGTCCGGAGCCTGTGCTCTGCAACGGGAGAGGCCACAGCAGTGAGAGGCCCGCGTACCGCAAAAAAAAAAAAAAAAAAAAGGGCAGAAGACCTAAATAGACATTCCACCAAAGAAGACATACAGATGGCCAAGAGGCACATGAAAATATGCTCAACATCAGTAATTATTAGAGAAATGCAAATGAAAACTACAATGAGGTATCACCTCACAGCGGTTAGAATGGGCATCATCAGAAAATCTACAAACAATAAATGCTGGAGAGGGTGTGGAGAAAAGGGAACCCTCTTGCACTGTTGGTGGGAATGTAAATTGATACAGCCTCTGTGAAGAACAGTATAGAAAAGCCTTAAAAAACTAAAAATAGAACTACCATATGATGGGGCCTTTGGGAGGTGATTACTTTTAGATGAGGTCCTGAGGATGGGGTCCTCATAATGGGATAGTGTCCTTATAAGGAGAGAACAAAGATCTCTCCCTGTCTCTCTCTCTCTCTGTCATGTGAGGACACAGCAAGAACACAGTCATCGGTAGAATATAGTGGGCACTCCTGGGGTGCAGAAGGGTCTGTTTCTTGGCCCAGGGGTGACTGCATGGGTGTTCACTTTACAATAATTTATTCAACTCTATATGTACATTTTATGCTTTGTGTACATAATGTATTTTAAACTTCAAAATGCTTTAAAAAAACTACCTCAAATCCCAGATATTTTTAAGATGCAATGAAATAGGATACTATAGTAAAATGGACAGATTTAACTAACCAAACACACCAGGCATATTCATTATCAGAAATAAGCTTTGATCATTGTCATCCACCTTTCATTAATTCTGGACTTCCAGACTGAAGCCCAAGCGGCTTTCAACCAGCACCAGAGACCAGAGATGCTTCAGACTAATTTACATTTCCTTTGGTTTACTCAGAGCTTAGTATAATGATGATGCCTCATTATGATAAAAAAGGAATTAAAAACACAAAATTCCAGGGCCCCAGAAAGAGTGCGGAAAAGATTATCTCAAAATAAGAAGTAAAACGAGTGGCCTAGATTCCATCCCTGCTGACCTGGAGGCTGTGATTTACCTGATTTGGTTCTTCACAGTTGTAAGTTCCATAACTGTATTTCACAAGCTTGGTATATTTAGCTATCTTTTGGAGGTATGTGTGTTATAAATAATAGTAGTTGAAACCTTGTTAGGACTTTGCCGATTTGGTGTTTTGGAGAAGTGTTGAATTTTTTAGAAAATCTATTAGGAAAAATATTCATATAAGCCAATTATTTACATGAATGAAATTTCAGAAAGAATGCTTAAACAAGGTTTCCAAACAGTCTAATGATCTTTAGAAAAGTGAAGAAGGTATACTCCAGGAACAAGTTATAATAGCATCAGTCCTCTGAAAGCAGTAGGCTATGAATGTTAGCAGATGGTTTGTGATCGTTAGTAATGATTAAAAATCAGCATGGTTTTTCTAGGGAAATTTTTTCTCATTAGTCTTATTTCCATTTTTAAGAGAGTTACTAGGTTCATGGATAAAGAGAATGTCACAGACACACCACATCTCAATGTTCACAAGGCATGGGTGCTGGTTCAATTAAGCAGTTAATGTTTTTTTAAAAGCTGTCAGGTTACTAAAATTGTCATGCCAACCTCAAAGAACTCAATGCTTCAGCCTGCCCATATAACACTTGATAAATATCTGGATTAAGAGGAAGAAAACCTACTTATCAACTGTACATGTGACCCAGAACTGGAAGAAGAGTTTATACCTTGCACTGCAGACTCACACGTAGAAGGATTTAAACATGTTCTAAAAGAGGACTGTAGCTACTGAAAAGCAGTAGGTTAGAAAAAGTTCAGCAACACAAGGTCAGGATTGAGACAATCTGACTTGACCTCAGTGTAGCTGGAAAAGACCCAAAGTTTTAGCCAAGTGCAGTCTACATTTGAGCCAACAATGTGATGTGGCCACATGCAAAGCCAACGTGGTTTTAGGCTGTATTAATACAAGCATAGTGTCCACATCAAGTGGGTGATGTCCTCACAGTGTTCTAGACTCATTAGAGCAGAAATACTCTTCAATTTGGAGTGTCTCATGTTGAGAGGGAAATGATAAACCAAAAAATGAGCAGAGGACAAGTGGGATTATGGATGATCTGGAAATCAAGCCATGTGAGAAGACCTGAGAATATTTCACCTTAGAGGGAACCTGGGAGCCGTCTTTAAATATTTGGATGGCTATCAGAAGGAGGAAGTTCTTTTCATTGGTTGGTTGGTTGCTTTTCCAACGTGCTGCAAAGGGTAGAATTCAGAGAAATTTCATAGAATGGTAGATTTCAAATTAAGAAAGAATTTCTACAGTTTGGGCCAATGCAACATGGAAGGGGCATCCCTGTGAAGTATTGGACACAAGGGATCCAGAAGAGCACATGCACAGGGACTGAGGTAAGAACGAGGGATAATACCTCACGAATGGTAACTGGCAAGGTCTTTACAGACAGTAAAGGAACCATACAGACCTGCCATCAATCCTATCTTTCTATACTTAATAGCTCTGTGACTGTGAGCAAGTTATTTAACCTCTCTGAGCTTTGGTTTCCTTATTTATAAAATGGGAATGGTAACATACTCATCTCACAGGACTTCTTTTTTTAATTGAAATGTAGTTGATTTACAATGTTGTGTTAATCTCTGTTGCACAGCAAAGTGATTTATATATATATATATATATATATATATATATAAAATATATACATATATTATTTTTTTAATATTCTTTTCCATTATGTTTCATCACCGAATATTGAATATAGGTCCCTGTGCTATACAGTAGGACCTTGTTGTATATCCATTTTCTATATAATTCACAGAACTTTTTTGATGATTAAATAAGACAGTGCTCTTATTGATAACCCTTGTGGAAATTACTTCAGTGGAATTACTTCAGATCCTCAAACCTGCAAGGCAGAAAGATTTTTATCCCCTGATAAAGTCTCCTTTGCCTAGAAATCACGTTTGCCTATGGTGAATTTTTCTATAACAATTGGGAGTACTTGGCACTTTTACTATCCAAATTAGGCAAAAAAGTTGTGATTTCATGTTATCATCAGCCCCCATTTTTGCCATTCCTGTCCTGGAGACAGTAATAGGTTCAAAGCCATCTTTCACACTTACCTCGACCCTCTCCTCGCTGGACTGTTTGCTCAGCTGTAGACTCAGGGCAGAATCCTTCTGCATCCGTCTCCTTAGCCAGGCAAGCTTGGCAGATTGCACAGCCCCTCGCTGCACAGTACAAGAGCAATGCAGCTGACACCCGGACATGACTTGGTATTGCATGCCATGGAGGAATTAAAATAGGGAGATGTGCTAGGCAGAAGCCCAAAGTGGCTCAAGACTCTTGACCCCTGGTGTATATCCTTGCAGAGTCCCCTTCCCTGGAGTGTGAATAGGTTGGGTTTCATTTTGGTTATTAGGTAAAATGAGGAAGAGGTTTGGTAGATACAGTGAAGGTCCCAAACCAGCTGCCTTTGAGTTACTCCAAAAGAAGTTTATCCTGAGTGAGTCTGACCAAATCAGGTGAGCCCTTGAAAGGGACCTGGCAGTTCATAAGGAAGAGATTTAAAGTACAAAAGATTCTCCTGCTGGCTTTGAAGAATTAGTCTGCCACGTGAGCTGGCCTAGAGAGGGAGCAACGTGACAAGGAACTGTAGGCTTCTAGGAACTGAGAGTGGGCCCCAGCCAACAGCCAGCAAGAAACTGGGGGTCTCAACCACACAGTCACAAGGGGATGACTCCTGTCAACAACCAGTGAGCTTAGCGTAAGACCCCGAACCTCAGATGGGACCCCAGCCCAAATGACACCTTGATTCTAGTCTGGTGAGACCCTGACCAGAGAACCCAGTTAACCCGTGTCCAGACTTCTGACCCACAGAACCTGTGAGATAATAGATGTGTACAGCTTTAAGTCTCTAAATGTGCGGTAATATGTTTTGCAATAACTACATGCAATGCAGAGTGTGTGCAGGAGTGAGAAACCCATTTGGCCATCCCTGTCATTTTCTCTTGAGAGCCTGCATTTTCTGTGGCATTGCAGTAAAAAAATCAATGTCCTTCTTTGCTCAGAAGGGAAGGGAAGTGTAAATTTTGGCAGGGCCTCGTGGAGATATAGCTCCCCAGGTGCTTGGTAGAGTAGAAAGAAGTAGATAAGTGGGTTCTATTATCTTCACTATCCTGCGGAGGCCAAGGAGGAGAAGCAGGCTCTGAGGTCTAGACCCACGTACCTCCCCTACCAGTCTAGGTCTGGAAGCTTCTGGGTCCAGAGCTAAGAAGAGAGGTCCAGACTGAATATGGCTTTAGGAGGCATCTGCATATGGATGGTAATGAGTCTGCAGTGGATGTCTCCATTGCCAGAAAGATTGTGAATGGTGAGAACAGAAGATGTGGAAAAGAATCCTGGGAAACACCTACACTTACATTTAAGAAACAGCCAGAAAAGAGCAGACTGGCAAAGCCAACTGAAGTGGAGCCGTGCAGGGGCAGGAAGGAAATGGGGAGGGTGTGATGTCACGAGAGCCAAGGAAGAGAGGAGAGAAAAAGGGAGGATCAGAAGAACTAAACACGGCGGAGAGGCAGGTACAGTGCAGACCTGAGAAGGGCTTATTCAACTTAAGGTTGACAAGGTTGTCAGAGATCTTGGCCAGAGCAGTTTCAGAGGAGTATTGGGGCAGGAGCCAGAGCGAGGTGATGTGACGGGTAAATACAGTACAGAATAAGGATGGAGCATCATTCTTTCAAGAACTTTGGGGCTTCCCTCGTGGTACAGTGGATAAGAATCCGCCTGTCAATGCAGGGGACACGGGTTCGAGCCCTGGTCCAGGAAGATCCCACATGCCATGGAGCAACTAAGCCTGTGTGCCACAACTACTGAGCCCACGAGCCACACTACTGAAGCCCACGTGCCTAGAGCCAGTTCTCCACAACAAGAGAAGCCACCGCAATGAGAAGCCTGTGCACTGCAACGAAGAGTAGCCCCCGCTCGCCGCAACTAAGAGAAAGCCCGCGTGCAGCAACGAAGACCCAATGCAGCCAAAAATAAATAAAATTAAATCTTTAAAAAAAAAAAAAGAACTTTGTGCAGGGTGGGGAGAGACAGGAGGAGGAGGACAGTGAGGGACTGTGGGGGGAGCAAGAATTGGTTTGAATTCTGACGGGAAGGAGTCAATATAGATGGAGAAGACTTCCACCAAGAAGGACTTTTGTTCCCTAAGCCCAGGTCTTTTACAATATCTGCAAGCCTTTTGAGACGATGGGGGAGAATTTGGGATTCGTAAAGGGTTAGGTGGGCTTTAGATTGTTTCTAGAGACACATTTCTGTTCTTGTGAAGACTTGATTTGTAAGACAGTACAGTTATTTTTAATTCCTCAAAAAAAAAAAAATGGGCTGCAACTTGAATGAAATAAGGTGCTTACCCACTCATCCAACTACATATCTGAAATTTGCTTCTTTGTATCGGAGAGAAGGTCTTCAACTAAGATGGAAATCAAAAGAAAAAAAATAGAAACATAACATATTTTTCTCTTATGTATTTATAAACTTTCCAGAGCACCTACTGTGTGTAAGGCCCCGGCTGCGTTGGATACTGTAGTTGGGGAGGGGTGGAGAAAGGTTGCAATTCGAGGTTAATAATTTTCCACCCTATTCTTAGAAACATCTTCAAAGCCATGCTAACAGGTTGGCTCTGGTAGATAAGGTGCCATCAACCCTTGCCTCTGATGTTATTTGGTACTCAGTCTTCTAGACATTGTTCCACTAATTGGCTCCCCAGAGCTGCTTGCCTGGCTCTGCCAAGGGGTGATTAGCAGGCTGTGCTGATGTGGCTCCCAGTCCTCTCGAGGGATATAGCACGTGAGCTGGAGCCCTTGGAAAGCTGGGGGCCGGAGAGGGTCCTTCCTAAGGCCAGAGCATCCCATGGTTCCGGAGGCCTGAGGCTAAATTCCATGCAAGGGGCCCTTGTGCTTTATTTTTTCTCTGCGTTGACTTATCCTGGGAAAGACTTGGGACAAAGTACCATTGTTTAGCTTGTGGACACAAGAAACAAACAAAAAGACAGGGCTAAGAAGGGAACGGGGCATTCTAAGCTTGGGCTTCTCAAACTATCTGTATAAAGGTTTGTTTTGTTTAATTTCTTCGTGTAGACTCACTTCCTGTCATTGGACCTGTAACACATTGTTCATGGACATGCCTTGGTTCAACGACCTGGCTTTGGTCAATTCCTTCTTTTAACAGTGATGCTAATTTGGATGCCTTACCCGTGCCCGGGAGTTAGCGGTGGTCAACCGTGTTTACCTTCAGAGCCCAGCGAGCTCAGGTCGGAGCCTTCATTGCAGAGACTCTGGCTCACCCCCCTTCCAGTGGGTTTCCAGGGAAACAGGCCCCCAGACAAAGATTTGAGTGCTAGGAGATTACAGGGAAATGACCCCAGAAAGAATTGTTAAAAGATTGGGAAAATGAAATGAGGCAAGGAAGGAGTCACTGAGAGGGGGCATGATAAGCAAGTCATCATGGGGGCAACTGGCCTTGGTCCTGCTCGGGGAAGTTCTGAGAAATCGGGGGACACTCACCTCGAAGTCAGTCCACTCAGGGCGCAGGGTTTGGTGTTAATGCAAAGCTGCCGTGCACAGGTTGAGAGCTGCTGGTGGTAATCCTTCCTCACTTCCTGCCAGCAGGCTCTAGTGCGCAGAGAGCTTCCAGGCAAGAACAGGCAGGGAGCTCGGGCTGGAAAAGCTGGACAAGGACGGAGTCAGCAGCCTGTTCTATGCGTGCAGCCTCCAGGTGCAGTGCCATCATGCCTGCGTTTTCCTTTTGCTCCGTGCCCGTCGCATTGTTTGAATTATCTATTTCCTTGTTTCTTTCATAAAGTCTAGGACCTAGACTGTGAGCTCCTCTAAGGCAGAGGCTGTTCCCTCGATCTCTGAACCTCATCGTAGGGTGTGGTCTGTAGTACCCAGAAGATGAGTAATGCATGACTCTGACCCTCACAACACCCCAGGGTGGGATTGCTCTTATCCTCATTTTATAGATGAAGAAACTGAGGCTCTGACAGTGCTGTGACCTGCACAAGGTTATGTAGCCAACCAGTGGCAGACTCAGATCTCCCAATTCCAAATCCTGGTTCTTCTTTGTCTGATTACAGCTACCAAGAATTTTCATCTCCATTCCTTACCCCCATGCTACCCTACAATGCACACACCTACACACACTTTTGACTCCCAATCTGTACATACTTGATACCTTTTTTGGAAGCAGGCATGGCTTTCTTGACAGAAGAGAAGCCATTTTTCGCCTAAGCCATTTTGTGATCTAAGCCTGGCCACAGTGCTTGCCCTGGAACAGCTCTCAGTAATTCATGATCTTAAGGGAACAAAAGAATGCAGGAACAAACTGTTACCAGGCAAGAGAAGTAACAACAGCAAAGATAATGTATCAGTTGTGAAGACTCCCAATCTCTTTCGATGGTGTGGTAGAGATTAGCCTGAAGCGCCCAACCCCAGATCAACTGGAACCTAGGAGATGATGATGTTGACCTTTTCTGACCCTCCTGACTTCAGTCAACTAAAGCTCTGACTCTGTTGACAGCCCACGCTCCTTCATGAACATGCATGTACATGAACATGCATGAAGCTTAAAACTTCCCCAATGCAGCTGTTAGGAGAGACAGTGCTTTGGGAAAGTTCCCCGATATTGTCCTCACTGGCTGCAAGTAATAAATCCTTCCTTCTCCTACTCTTTGGCTTGGTAGTGTCTTTTGGCTCGACACCCACCAAGAGGTGAACCCAGTTTTCGGGTAACAAGAATATTCTTTTTTTTTTTTTTGCCGTACGCAGGCCTCTCACTGCTGTGGCCTCTCCCATTGTGGAGCACAGGCTCCAGACGCGCAGGCTCAGCGGCCATGGCTCACGGGCCCAGCTGCTCCGCGGCATGTGGGATCTTCCCGGACCGGGGCACGAGCCTGCGTCCCCTGCACCGGCAGGCGGACTCTCAACCACTGCGCCACCAGGGAAGCCCAAGAATATTCTTGATAGATATTTACAGGTTGCAAACCCGGCCGGGGTCTATGGAGTTGTCCTTCTTGAAGCCGTTCAGGATGGCCCCCAATGGACTTCACAATATAAAAGCAAGGGAAGGAGAGTGGCTTCAGCTCTATCTCCCTCAGGCTCACCGTGAACTGTCTCCTGGAGTCATACCCACCCTGTATCTCCTGAAAGTGTTTTTGATTTCGGTGACTCTTAGCAGGCTCAGCTGTGCCTGTTGACTTTTTTCCTGGAAGGACTTCTTTGTTTTGGTTTGGGTTTTTTGAATTTTATTTTGTTTATTTTTTTATACAGCAGGTTCTTATTATCTATGTTATACATATCAGTGTATACGTGTCAATCCCAATCTCCCAATTCATCCCACCACCAGCCCCCTGCTGCCACTTTCCCCTCTTGGTGTCCATACGTTTGTTGTCTACATCTGTGTCTCTATTTCTGCCCTGCAAACTGGTTCATCTGTACCATTTTTCTAGGTTCGACATATATGCGTTAATATACGATATTTGGTTTTCTCTTTCTGACCCTGGAAGGACTTCTGACTCTTGCTTCTGAGTACAGGCCCTGTGCCTGGTCCTACCATTCTCTCCATCGCTCTGCTGTCCTGCCACACTGGGCTTCTGGGAATTCCTCAACCAATGTCTTGCTGTCCCCATCCTGGGGACTTTGCATATGCTATTCCCTCTGCCTGGAAAGCAGTTCCCTTGCTTCTGCCTAATTACCTGTAACCCTTCCCATTGATCAGCTCTGGTGTCTTCCTGAGGGAAGACTTCATGCTCTGCATCCTTGCCTCCTTCACCCTCCACACCTGAGTGAGCCCTCTTACACTCACTCACCTGGAAACTGTGCTACTTTCCTCTTGGCAATTATTCCAGCTTAAAAGTGGACACTAGGGGCTTCCCTGGGGGCACAGTGGTTGAGAGTCCGCCTGCCAATGCAGGGGACACGGGTTCGTGCCCCGGTCCGGGAAGATCCCACATGCTGCGGAGCAGCTGGGCCCGTGAGCCATGGCCGCTGAGCCTGCGCGTCCGGAGCCTGTGCTCCGCAACGGGAGAGGCCACAACAGTGAGAGGCCCACGTACCACAAAAAACAAAAAAAAAGTGGACACTATTTATTGGCATCATCTGTGGGCAGGACAACTTCCCCTTTTAGAGTCTAAATTCCCTGAGAAGAAGGAACAATGTCTGGTTTTGCTCAGCACTTCATCTCTAGCTCAGAGCTGGTGTTCAAATGTTTGGATCGCATGAATGGATTAATGATCAAACTAAAAGCTAATCCTCACCAGCTCCTCCCAAGATAACCATTATTAATCTCATTTTATAGATAAGGAGACAAAAGTCAGAAGGTTTGGGCTTGCCTAAGGCCAAACAACTTTTGAGGATGACAGCTCAGCCTTTGGATTTAGAGCTGCCTGATTTCAACAGCTTGGGGACCTTGGGGAAGAAGGCTGGATGGAGTCATTTAGGGAAATTTGAGTCCTACCTGTTTGTTTTCTTTGTTGATGCTCATGAAATTATTTAGTTCTCTGTGTTGATAGGAAACTGAGATGCAAGCAACACGACTGGAGGAATGAAGATCATGACAAGGTGAGGCTCGGCCTCTGTCATGGGGATCAATGAAGTGGGCAGCCAGGTGTTTACCATAACAGTTCTACCAAGAGACCTGAACAGCAGCACAATGCAGAGCGATTTCCTTGCCCAAAAATGGTTGTGTGTGTGTTTTGTTTTGTTTTGCTCTTTTGTCTTGAGGGAACTGCATTCTTTGCTTGAATAATTGGTGGGATACAAAGTAAGCAGACTGGGGACTTCCCTGGCGGTCCGGTCCAGTGGTTAAGACTCCACACTTCCAATGCAGCGTGTGTGGGTTTGATCCCTGGTTGGGGAGAACTAAGATTCCACATGCCACGTGGTGTGACCAAAAAAAAAAATAATACTATTAATAAAATAAATAAATACAAAGTAAGCAGGCTGGAAACGCACTGCTTTTGTAGGCAATTACTAGGCTAGGAGTTGAGAGGTGGGGGCTCTGGGTGCAGCAGTGTCAGACCCTTCCTGTATCCACCACCCATCACCCTCGGTACGCATATCAGCTGCCCGACCCCAGACCCATTCTGATTGGAAACTAAAATGAATTAATCAGCCTCAGCCCCTCACTCTCCTGCTCAGATTTACCCCACCTCCACGCCTGCCACAGCTGGGCAGTCCCAACTTGCATGTGCAAACAGAACCTAAATGATGAGCACTAAAAACCACATTCAGAAAGGGAGCTATTCCTTAAGGACTCATTGCTTTGTAGACAGTCTTTGACACCTCCCGTTCCCCAGCATTTTGTATGTGTTTAACTTTGTTTATCCCCGAAGACTGAACACACAGAGCCCTGGCTTAAGTCTGAGGAGTTGTCCCTATTGGGCTTAACAAGCCGCTGCTTTTGACCAGCTTACTATGAGTGTCATTGCTTTCCGTGCCCCATTCCACTGATCTTCACAGAATAATATTATGGAAAGATCAATAGAACTATGTTTTTATTTTATTTATTTATTTATTTATTTATTTATTTATTTTTAAAAGGTGGTGTTTTTTTAAAATTAATTAATTTATTTTGGGCTGCATTGGGTCTTCGTTGCTGAGCATGGATTTTCTCTAGTTGCTGCGAGCGGGGGCTACTCTTCGTTGTGGTGCGCGGGCTTCTCATTGCGGTGGCTTCTCTTGTTGCGCGGAGCACGGACTCTAGAGCTCAGGCTCAGTAGTTGTGGCGCATGGGCTTAGTTGCTCCACGGCATGTGGGATCTTCCTGGACCAGAGCTCGAACCCGTGTCCCCTGCATTGGCAGGCGGATTCTTAATCACTGCGCCACCAGGGAAGCCCTAGAACTAAGTTTAAAAAAAAAAAAAAAAGTTGTTCTAACAGCAAAACCTTTTTTTTTTTTTTTTCCAAGTGGTATCTTACAGGGAGCCTCAGTATAGAGGTCCATGTGGGCAGAACTGCTGGTGTTGGAGGGTTTCAGGGGACCTGCAGGCCAGCCCAGGCCAATCCAGCTCTCCGGAGCAGTGGGAAAGCCATCACGCTCAAATAATCACTCGAGTCCACTTGCAGCAAAGTTTGTAGAACAAAGGTGTCGACTGTTGAAACTGAGCTCTCCTACAGCAGGCAGGGCCCCCATGTCCTGCCCTGAAATGTTTGTTTGTGATCCCCAAACCTTCTGATGTGTGAATGTCTGCCTTTGCACATGGATAGTGGTCATGAGCGTCAGTGTATAATTCGTGAAAACTGACCCAGTGCTGGAAAGAACATAAAGCAAGGCCACCTGCAGTAGGTGGCCGGGGTGTGATCATTTTAAATTCTCAACCCGCATCCATTCTTCTCTCCTTACCTACCATGTTCCCATTCTAATAACTGGGGTTCTGTGGCCATGGTCTTCACTCTCACCCTCATGACCCTGTTAATGAATGCCAGTTCTAACATCTGGGGTCAGCAGAGCCCTGGTCCCTGCTTCCCAGTCTGCTTCTCAGCTGCCTGAGACCCCGGTTTCCGACTAAAACTGGAGGCTGGGCCTTATCTGCCTCTGCCCACCTCCTTGGATCCGATGCCTTGCCTCCTGAGATGGTTATAAAGTGCGTAAATCAGGGATGGACTTACAGTTGGCATTCAATATCATTTGACATTTTTGTTGTTATTGTTATTTTTACTTTTTAAAAATTCTGACTCCTATTTCGTGCAACCCTGGAACCAGTGAAAATCATGTTTCACCCTCTTGGGATCATGAGGTCAGCTTTAACAGTAATGGCATGACATGTCATAGTCATATGCACTTAATCTCTATTACGGCCCTCCTGAGGGATTTACTGATCTTACTTTATAGCAAACGAACAAGCAAACCTCACGCCCTCAGGTTGCTCTGTCAGTGTTCCATTTGCAGATTAGGTATGAGAGGAAGTCCCTTAATAAGTAAAAAGGTAATAAAATATGAAAACACACACAAATACACACGAAAAAGCCAATTAGAACTGCTATTATAATGGTTACACTCGATAGTCCAGCATTGTCAAAGATCACGTTTTATTTTGAATTTTAGTAAGCAAAGTGTTTTGTTTTGTTTTGTTTTTTTTTTCTGTACGCGGGCCTCTCACTGTTGTGGCCTCTCCCGCTGCGGAGCACAGGCTCCGGACGTGCAGGCTCAGGGGCCGAGGCTCACGGGCCCAGCTGCTCCACGGCATGTGGGATCTTCCCGGACCGGGGCACGAACCCGTGTCCCCTGCATCGGCAGGCGGACTCTCAACCACCGCGCCACCAGGGAAGCCCAGCAAAGTGTTTTTTGAAGTACGTATTTATTTGATTGGACTTAGGATCAGCTACGCCCACTGTCCAACTTCAGTGCTGATGTCAGCGCTGCTCCTCCTGTACTTATGTTCTTGGGAAAAAGCACCCACGGCTCTTGGGAGGTTTTGTTTGCCTTTTCCTCCAATGAAAAGGGCCTCAGAAAAAAGGGTCTCGTTTAAGGCTCTGATAAAAGCTTGGGAGCCTTTCCCTGGGAAAAGTGCCCACGCCAACACAAGTTTGTACGTAATTTCAGGACGTTGATACGTTCCCCCAAAGCCATGGGCCCAGATAAACACTCCTGCTTTCTAGTCCCGACATTGGAAGATGACGATGAAGTTGATATATGAAGAAGCACAAATTGGACAGCTGACCCTAATAAATCATAGAGGAGGAACAGGTGACAAGCACACACTTGTACCCACGTGACTTCACTTCTACTAGCTCGCTCCAGCACAGGACAAGCAGCAGGTGTGGCTCACCGCCCCTGTGCAAGCCGCTGACACGGTGAGAAGGACGGAGCAGAGGCAGGACCGGGCTGTGCTGATCTGATAAGGGGATTAAGTTTCGGCTTCCCTCCCACCATCCCTAATGCCCTCGGACTAAGCAGCTGCCCCAGCGCAGCTCTTCCTCGGATGCAAAACGTCTCTCTGCCCAGGCAGACGCTGCATGCTGGCCCCCAGAGGCACCAGCCTTTCCTCAAACACATGGTGATGTTCTTTACACCTTTGC
Source organism: Mesoplodon mirus (assembly GCF_964341445.2). Lineage (NCBI taxonomy): Eukaryota > Metazoa > Chordata > Mammalia > Artiodactyla > Ziphiidae > Mesoplodon > Mesoplodon mirus. Next base: position 7,064,838 of record NC_138992.1, read on the forward strand.
CCAGGCTTACCCTCTGTGGGTGATGCCCCGCCCCTCCGGTCAAGTACCCACTTGCTCTTCGAGACTGGCTCAGGTTTCACCTCTGAGCTGTTGCCCTAGTTCTGGGGGTGGGTTTAGCTGCTCCCTCCTGCGCTCTGCTCGCCCCACACACACCCCTCTCTTCCTGTGCTTACTACACCGTAAATGTGGGACTCCTACAGCAGTTTTTCACATGATTGTCTTCTCTATCAAGAGGATGAGCTTCCTGAGGACAAAGACCAGCTTCTTACACAGCGTCTGGCGCATAACAGTTATTTTATAAACATTTCTGGTTGGACTTCCCTGGCGGTCCAGTGGTTAGGACTCTGAGCTTCCACTGCCGGGGCCCGGGTTCGATCCCTGGTCGGGGAGATAAGATCCCGCAAACCCGGCAGCATGGCCAAAAAAGAAAAAGAAAAGTTTTGGGGATGCTATGACTGAGTGATATATATATGGTCAACCTATGAAAAGAAAGTGAGCAGTATGATACAGGACACGTGTAGGAGACACACACACTGGAGAGGCACCAAGTTCAGGAAAACTTTCCTAAAAGTAAAGACAAGTCACAGGATATATAGGAGCAGCCTGAAGCAGAGGGAGCAGTGTGATACCTGAGCAGCTCAAAGGGGACACAGACGGTGCACCTGGCAGGCCAGAGGCTCTGAACCTGGAGCCTGGACCCCAAGAGCAGCTCACAGCGGAGTCCCCGGAGGGCCTCCTGGAGCAGGAAGGTGCTGTGGGACTCCATCTGCCTTCCCCACACTCTATAACAAGAGCAAGCACTTGGTTTTGTTTTGTTTTGTTTGGCTGCACTGTGGCTTGTGGGATCTTAGTTCCTTGACCAGGGAATCGAACCCGGGCCCCCTGAAATAAAAGTACCGAGTCCTAACCACTGGACTGCCAGGGACTTCCCAAGAGCGAGCACATTGAAAGTTTGTTTTCGTGCAGACGTCTCATTTTCCTAGTGCATCTCACAGATCTAATGTTTATCAGGCCTACGTGCTTTCGTTTTCTTTTAATAAAATCCCTGGGCCTTCACCCTGAAGTGAGAGGGTCTGGAAGGAGCAGTATGGCAGGAGGATGAAGCTGGTGCAGCAAACGCCGCAGTCCTGCCCGGACGGGAAGGGATGTTCCATCAGCAGGAAACAGCCCTCAAAACCAGTCACATCAGAAATGGGTGACACCGTGATGAACTGTTAGTGACGAGACATAAATGGAAATTGACGGGTCCGATAGAGGGAACTTAAGAGGGACGATCAAGAGACGTAACACCACCTCCCCTCTGAGCAATCACCTTCAGCCGGCCACTGCCCTTTGGAGCCTCAAAACCCTAGGCATTGGGTTAGCCCAGTGTTTGCACGTATGTTTAGCCACAGACCACTTTTTTGGCGTACATCCTATACAGTAAGTCCAACAGGTCCAGGAGATACAGGAGAAGCAGCAGTGAGGGGGCCAGAGCCCACACACTTCCCCCTCTCCTCCCCAAACCCCATACCCCTGGAGACAGGAAGGTCTCTGAGGAACCCAGGTTGAAACCTATTCCACTAAATTACTGGTCTTAGTCTTGGCATCCCAAACTCCAATGACCCCAAAGTCCAGATGGACAACATAAAAGAGTGACACTGGCTTGTTCTGGCTTTGACAAAATTGGGGTGTCCTAATAGAGGGAGCCCCAGAGGAAAAGCTGTGCTTCCTCCACGGAATTGATTGTTGCTGGACTTTGGCAGACCGAGGAATGCAGCCGGCTCTGTGTTCACAGACCAGATTTTTCCACTGAAGCCAGAAATCCAGATTTTCCCATGAACTCACCTGACTTTTTTAAAAAAAAATTAATAGACTATTTTTTAGAGAAGTTTTAGGTTACAGAAAAAATGCATGGAAAGTACAGGGAGTTCCCATATACTCCCTCCCCCAGCCCCATTCCAGTTTCTCCTATTATTAGCATCTTGCATTCGTGTGGTACATTGGTTACAATTGATGAACCAATATTGATACATCATTACTGACTAAAGGCCATAGTTTACATGCACTCTTTGTGTTGTACATTCTATGCATGTAGACAAATGTATAATGACATGTATCTGCCAACACAGTATCAACCAGAGTCATTTCGTTGCCCTAAAACTTTTCTGTGCTCCACCTATTCATCCCTCTTCATTTACCCTCCCAGGAACCCCTGGCTACCACTGATCTTTTCACTCTCTATTCTTTTCCAGAATGTTCATATCTTTGGAACTGTATAGTATGTAGCCTGTTCAGACGGGCCTCTTTCATTTTGGAAATATGCATTTAAGTTTCCTCCACGTAACAACCGATTATTATTATTATTTTTTTTTTTTGCGGTACGCGGGCCTCTCACTGCTGTGGCCTCTCCCGTTGCGGAGCACAGGCTCCGGACGCACAGGCCCAGCGGCCATGGCTCACGGGCCCAGCCGCTCCGCGGCATGTGGGATCCTCCCAGACCGGGGCATGAACCCGTGTCCCCTGCATTGGCAGGCGGACTCTCAACCACTGCGCCACCAGGGAAGGCCAGCCCAGCACTTTTGACAGCAGCCTGGTTTTCTGGCAAGAGCAAGTTGTCTCAGGCCATTCTGACTTTCCCCGGCTTCCGGGTCCTTTGAAGGAGCCCTGGGTACCACTAACGAAAAATGCTATTGAGACCAATGTGTGTTGTGCTGAGGGTACAATATGTGCGTGCTGGTGACGAGATGGCACACCATGGCCACTGAAAAGGAAGAACTAGAGAGGATGTGGCTTCCTAGGGTCATAATTATGTTCTCAAATTGCTCAGATCATTCTACTATTACAACCTCTTCTTTTATACAGTTTTAAATAGATTTTTCTCTATAACATGCCTATTCAGATTTTAACACTCACTCAGACTGTGATTATCCCAACCTCTGATTTTATCAACTTCTATGTGCCTCAAGGCCCATTATTTTGAGGTCACTCGTATGTATACTTTATCAGAACCTGCTTTCAAGAAAACATCTTATAAAATTATATATCTAACTTTTTCTCTTTTCCTGTAAATGCTCATTTGTCATATACCTATTAGACATAACTATAAAATTATTGACACAAATATATTCAATTATGTTAATTTATTATTATATAACCAAATGCCATTTCATGGTGATACATTTCTGGCACACATTCACTCCTGTGCTAGCCTTGAGAGGCTGATGGACACCAGAGGGCCAGCTGGGAAGCTCATCTCCTCTAGGGACTGTCGTTGAAGCAGGATGCCATTAATAATACAATTTTGAGCAATTTATATTTAATTCCACTAATGCACCTCCATTAATTGAAAGCATTTTGGGATTGTACGCAAATAGAAAGAAAAAAGGTTTTTGCTGACTGAAAATGTGCAAATCACTCAGCAAAGCCAGGGGTGGACTCTTCTCTCCATTTGCAAATCTGGTCCCATAGAAAGGGACCGGCTCTTCGTCATTTCTGTATGCCTGTGGCCAGGCCAGTTTTCAGTTATGATAGGTGCTCAGTGATTCTTCTTTGAATAGAGAAGGAAGAAAATGCCATGAGAATCACGGAGAAAATCATAACTGGCCAAATCATTAACCCGGGACTATCATTCATAATCCACAATTTCTTTTTTTTTTAAATTTGACTTTATTAATATTCTGAGGCAATTGGGTTTTGAGACAAACTTTAAATTGCTTCATTTCCAAAATTCATTTTGGTCATACATCTGGGAGCAATCCGTGTGCTAATCAATAACTAACATTTAAATGCTGTTGCCAGAAAGGCAGCCCAGCACAAAACCAATACTGTCAGCAACTCAGAATAACTCTAATTTCCTGACAGAAATCGATTCACAGCAAAATAGTGGTTATTGCAAATATTTATCGTTCTGAAAAGGAAAGTTCATCAGTGCAGCTTCTTGAGCAGTTCATTTGCAAATGAAGGACTGTGATGGGCTCCACCTCGCCATCTGTCTTGAGATGTAGGACGTGGTAGGTGGCAATAACCCTATGATTGCCTTGAAATTGGCCCTTTTTGGGGTGTAGTGGGTACTGCGGGCCCATCCCAGATGGCCATGTGGGGAGAATATTGGGCATGGAAAGTCCAGTTCCACACCTGGGATTTTACTGGCTTGCCGTGTGATCTCAGAAAGCCACCTAACCTCTCTGAACATTCCTTTTCTCTTCAAGAAAAGCACGATAATCAGATCTGTCCAGTTTAGCCCTCCAGTTGCTGTGAGGATGAAACAAAGGGGTTGGGGGAGGAGATATCCCTGAACATATGTTTAATGGACTGGGTAAATTTGGGGTCTTATAATGACTCTTTATTTCCCAAGAACAGGATTAAGGAGCAAGGCAGAATATTCATGAGAAATCAGAGCGTCATCCTAAAGCTCAGTGTTCGTGGGAGTTTTACTAACTGGAAAACAAGTGACAATGGGAACAAATGTGCTCACTGAGTGACACTTCTGTGCAGTAGGAGCTGGGAAACAAGGATAAAAAATCTGTACTCATGAAGTTCATGGTCTAGCTCATGGGGAGGGGGCTGAGCAAACAGATAAAGGCAACGGGTGTGGGGAGGGTAAAGAGAAGTGGGAGTGGGAGTGTGGGAACACACAGGCATGAACTGAAGGACAATTTCTCAAGTCGAGCAGCACTAGAGGGAAGGCTATTCCAGGAAAAGACAACAGGCGCAGATTAGCACTTCAAGAGAACCATAAAAATAAATCAGTATTTCCCAAATTTCTCACTTGAAGTTCACTTTTACATTTTTTGGGGCCTTGTCTCTGTACCACATGCACCATTTTTTTCTATTTTTAATTTATTGGCCATGCTATGCGACATGTGGGATCTTAGCTCCCTGACCAGGGAGCGAACCCACACCCCCTGCATTGGAAGCACAAAGTCTTTTTTTTTTTTTTTTTAATAGTTTTTAAAATAGTATTTTTTAAAAATTTTATTTATTTATTTTTGGTTGCATTGGGGCTTCGTTACTGCGCGCGGGCTTTCTCTAGTTGATTCGAGTGGAGGTTACTCTTCTTTGCGGTGTGCGGGCTTCTCATTGCGGTAGCGTCTCTTGTTGTGGAGCACGGGCTCTAGGCACATGGGCTTCAGTAGTTGCGGCACGCAGGCTCAGTAGTTGTGGCTCGCGGGCTCTAGAGCGCAGGCTCAGTAGTTGTGGCACACGGGCTTAGTTGCTCCGCGGCATGTGGGATCTTCTCGGTCCAGGGCTTGAACCCGTGTCCCCTGCATTGGCAGGCGGATTCTTAACCACTGCGCACCAAGGAAGTCCTGGAAGCACTGAGTCTTAACCACTGGAACACCAGGGAGGCCTTGCACCATTTTAAGTTGACCAATTTTTAAAAATATAAGTTGGGTTTAAAAAGAAAACTTTATACATTACTACCATAAATGAAAAACATTGTTAAACAAAAGCTAGGGCCTCCCTGGTGGCGCAGTGGTTGAGAGTCCGCCTGCCGATGCAGGGGATACGGGTTCGTGCCCCGGTCCGGGAGGATCTCATATGCCGCGGAGCGGCTGGGCCCGTGAGCCATGGCCGCTGAGCCTGCGCGTCCGGAGCCTGTGCTCCGCAATGGGAGAGGCCACAACAGTGAGAGGCCCGCATACCGCCAAAAAAAAAAAAAAAAAAAAAAAAAAAGCTAACCTTAAAAATACAGGCAACAGGAACTCAATTTATTCAATAAATTACTGTCAGGCTGTTCTAGATTCTGGGACTAAAGGGGCGACAAAGACGAGATGGAGATAAATTAATGTCAGGCAGTAATTGATACTAGGGAGAAAACAGAAAGTGACTTAGGAGGGTTACTTTGGATGGGGTGGTCTGGGAGGGCCCGCTAGGAGATATCATTTGAGCAGAGATCTGAAGGAAGTGGTAGACCAAAAGGAAGAGGAGGTCATTACATCTCAACCAGATACTGTTGCCTGCAGAAAGAAGACTGTGAGCCAGATTCAGGGAGACGAGCAAGGGTTAGGGAGGCGTGCTCACACCCAACTGAGACTTTCTGCAAGACAGGAGGACAGAGAGAAGGCAGTCATTCTGTCGAGGCGGTTCCAGTTGTTTAATTCAGTCTGGAAGACTAAATCAAGTCGGGTACTCCTAGCGGAAAGCAACCCACTTTAGGAAACACTGCAACCTTTGAGAGGGAGGCAGGCTGTTACCGCCCCGATTGACAAATCAGTAAACTAAAGCCAAGAAAAGTTAAATCGCTGGGAACTGGGACCGGAGCGCTGCCTTAACCTCGTCCAGCCCGGTGGAGTGCAGGAGTGGGTCCAAGGATGGGCCGGCAGGTAGATAGATGCTGGCTCTGGCAGCACTGTGAAGACTCCCAATCCTCCAACCTGCGTTCCACGCCTCTCGTTAGCCCCTTCCCAGGAGAGGCTCAAAACCCGGAGCAACGGAATCTGCGGAGCGGAACACAAAGCACGACCGCCGGAGCGGAGCATGCGCAGTAGCCCGGCCCAGCCCGGCCGTTCTCGCCGCTGGGGGAGGGTCATCCGAGCCTGACGTCCGCTACGCCGTCGTCAGCGCCCCGGGAAGAGGAGGGCGAAGACTCCATCCGCCATGTTGGATGCCGCAGATTCGCCATAACCGCGCCGGCTCTTTTCTTAAAAAAATAAAAATAAAAAGCGAAGCATCAGCGGAGCGCCCCGCCTTCTCGGTCGGCGCGGGAGGGGGCCCGGAAGAGCCCGAGGCTTTTTTTTCCTCCGCGGTGGGGGCGTTGCCATGGAGACGCGGGCGGCAGGTGAGCCGGGCTGGGGGTTGGGGTGGGGATGAGGTGGGGGTGGGGCGCGGCGCAGCGCGCGGGAAGCCGTTTCGAGCTTGGAGTCGGGTAGAAGCGCGCAGGCCGCTGGGCGGCGGAGGGATCCGCGGCCCAGGGCGGAGAGCGGACGTAGCGGCGTCCTTCGACGGCACGTTAAATCGCTGGCAGTATCCCGCCGCCTTGGGTTTTTATTAAAAAAAAAAAAGTAACGAGGGTGCTAGCGGAAGAATGAGCAAGGGAAAGCAGTGCGCTCGCGCGTGCGGGGCCGTTTCCGGGGCAACGGGTGGGGTCGGGGCGCGCGCTAGCGACCCAGCGCAGGCGTCCTGGCAGGCGGGAGGTTCGAATCCGATGCTGCTGACTCTGTGGCTGCGTGGGCCTTGTCTCGGCCTCCTTGTTGCCTGGCCTCAGTTTCCTCCTCTGTGAAATGGATAGTTCCTTTAGACCCATGTTCTTGGCCAGGATGTTTTGAAGGGAAAGGGTTCCACCGAGCTGCTGAAGGAAAGTTTCTTTGTGTCCTGTCGAGGGAGCCATAAACTCCAGGGATTAGCTTGTTACTGCTGGTAACGCAGTAATACCCTGTGATAAATTGTAATTTATTTATTTATAAATTTATTTATTTTGGCTGCGTTGGGTCTTAATTGTTGTAAGCGGGCTTCTCGTTGCGGTGGCTTCTCTTGTTGCAGAGCACAGGCTCTAGGGCACGGGCTTCAGTAGTTGTGGCTCGCAGGCTCCAGGGCGCAGGCCTAGTAGTTGTGGCGCACGGGCTTAATTGCTCCGGGTCATGTGGGATCTTCCCGGACCAAGGCTCGAACCCTTGTCCCCTGCATTGGCAGGCTGATTCTTAACCACTGCTCCACCAGGGAAGCCCGATAAATTGTAATTTAGCCTGTACCTGCCGCCTAGCTCTGTGGGCCCTTGTTCCTCACCCTTCAAAGTTAAGCTGACATGGCACCTCCTCCAGGCAGCCGTCCCTGGCTTCTTGGGCGACACATCCTTTCTGCTGGCTGGATGCAGGACTGCGATGGACCTTCCACTGAACACCTGGTCAAAACCCCTTAACGTTGACCTTGGGGCTCCTTCCTGTGTAATTAACAGAAAGCATCCACACTGGGGCACTGACCTCATGCTTTTTGCTACTCAGTTTTCCCGACACCTAGTCTAATTTGTGTGTCATTTACTGACGAGGAACAAAAGTTCAGAGAGGTCAACTTCATACAGTTTAGAAATGGCAGAGCTGAGGCTTTAAAAATCAACTTCCTCTGACTTGGGATGAAATCCAAACTTCTGGGTGCCTGCCTGGCTTGTACTTCCAACCCCTGGATCAGCGCCTGGCCCCGAGTGGGTGCCCCGGGTGCCTTTACTGAATGGAAAAATGAATGAACTATCTGACCGCCTCCTGCCCCCTTCCAGCCTGGTTCCCTGGCAGAGCCCAGTGACTTCGGAAATATAAACTTAGTGTCACAGGGCTTACCCTCCACAACTGCCCCTCCAGCTTCATCTTCTGAGCCTACCGGTTCATACCAAAGCAGCTATACTCAGTGTCCTGCATGCTGAGGGCTGCAGAAGACACGTAGAGCTTATGTTTGCTGGGTGTTTGGTGCCCAAACGCCAAGGCCACTTTTCTTGGCTTCTTCAGTTCAAGCCAACAGCTTTGCATGACACTCCTCTCGACATGCCAGGCAGGGATGGTAAAGAGTCCTTTGACCCTTGGTCCTGCCCTCATCCCATTGTTGTGTCAGATTCCGGCAAGTGAGTGTGTGTATGTGTGTGTGTGTGAAGTGATGGAGCAGACCCAGAGCCGGAGTCGGGGGTCAGGACCCCTGAACTATGCCAGGCATTCTTTCTGACAATGATGATGTTACGAGTCCAGGCTTGTACTTTTTGCCGCACGACAGGTCAATAAATCGAGAGATGAGTTTTTTGGGCAAGGAATAGTGACTTTATTTGGAAAGCCAGCAGACGGAGAAGATGGTGGACTAGTGTCCCAAGGAACCATCTTACCTGAGTTAGAATTCAGCCTTCTTTTATACCAAAAGTGGAGGCGTTTGGTTGGTTGCTGCGAACTTCTTGGTGCCGGGATCTGTTGTTCTTGCAGCTGTGCACCTAGGTCTGGTCACAGTGTTCCTATAAACCTCCAAGACAAATGGTATCCTGTGTGTCGCGACTTTTTATCTTTGTGTGAATGGAGAAGTGTTGTACCTTTAAAGGTCAGAGCCTTGAGAATGGGCTAACCTGTATATTTTAGGCAACATTCTTAACTTGTAGCAAAAGCAATAGAATACAAAGTTTAAAGGAAAAAAATCAGGTCCAGTATGGAGTCAGATTTGTTCTTCCCTATTACACTCTCTTCTCTGTTCGGTGCCTTTCCTCTCCCAAGACATTGGGCTACTGCTGATGATACACGACAGGCACTGCCCACCTCTCCTCTTCTGGAGTTTACTTAACAGTTTTTTTTTTTTTTTTTAAACCTGGCCCTTGTTGTAGTTTCCTTCAATTTTCAGCTGTAATAAGTGACCAAAAATCATGTTTTAAAATACGTTGCTGTTAACTTGTGGTCAGCTAATTCCTGAAAAGAGTCTGCTGTTTTGCTTGGTTGTTGGGTTAACGTAGGAGAGCCAGTAAAATAAATGATAAGATGGAGTCGCATTTGGTCTCTAAGGTCCAGCTTTTTGATGGTAAGCCAGCCGCGATGGTCATTGCCGTGAACTGGAGATCTGTTACCGCACTGCTCCCTTCTCAGCCGGTTTCCCATTTACCTTGTAACATGGTTCCTGTGTCTTTTCTCCCCTTACCTTACAATTTACATAACAACTTTTCAAAGACAGCTATCCTTCAGTAGAATTAAGTTTCTGCCTAGGGCAAGGGCAGTCAAGAATTGGGTATATTAAAAAGACGCTCCTTAATTGCATTTCCTTTGTAGATAGTTTCATGCATGCTGCTTCTGAAAACCTCCCCAGCACGAGGGGCTGATTTAATTATGTAGAAGGGATTTAGCCTAGAGTTGTTTTCTCTTTGTTAGCAGCTGTTTATTCTGTTAAACTTTCACTGTCTTTGCCATTTCTCAAGGGCAGGTGTCAACTTTAAGGGCTGGAACAGTCTGGAGGGTGGAATGAACACGTGCTCTGGGGCCAGGGATCTGCTACTCACCAGATTCCTGACCTGAGGGAGTCACATAACTCGTGGAACGCACCGCTTCATCTGCGGGAGACACGATCCTGCCCACTACCTGGGTTATGGTGCACTGGAGATGCTGCGGGCACTGCTCTTTATCCCTTTCACCGAGACCGCAGTCTCTCTGCTGTGCAGCTTAGTGCATTGAGATCTACTTGCTCCTTGAAAGCAGTTGTGGTTGGAAAATGTGATAGACTTTGATTGGTTAAAATTTTTTTTATTATTATTAATTTATTTATTGCTGCACTGTGCAGCTTGCAGGATCTTGGTTCCCTGACAGGGGATTGAACCTGGGCCCCCCGTAGTGAAAGCGCTGAGTCCTAACCACTGGACTGCCAGGGAATTCCCATTGATTGATTTTTTTTTGAAAGAAAGAAAAGTAATCTGGGGGTGAAACAAATCGTCATATTAAACAGCTATTGTAGGTTTGAAGTTATGTCTTTTTTTTCAAGGGACATAAAATATATAATTATATGCTTATAAACAGATTATGCTTGGCATATTAATAGAAAAAGGATTTTAACTTGGGTAACAGATTTTTCTTCTTTTAAATCATGTAACAAATGGAGCCGCAAATTTTTGAACTCTGGAATCTGGCACGTTTGTGCCCCAGTTGGGTCTGGGCCAAGGCAGGATGGGAAGGGTAGGGACTGGACTTCAGAGGCAGCTGCTGGCCTTGTTGGGGGTGTAGGGGGATGAGGGGACCAAATCAGCCACCGCGTCTGGAGCCAAGGAGCAGGGGGCTTTGGGAGCCGCATTCTGGAAAAGGAGGGTCTTGGAGGTCCTGGCAACCTGGAGGACCTTATAAGTCAGCCCCAAGCCTCCTTGTGGGGCCCAAGCTGGCTTCCTTCTTTCTGTTAGATATTTTTTTCCCATCTCTGCCAGCAGGCCTCTTCTTCTGGGGCCACCACCACTTTTCTGCCCCTTAGGATTCTCCCTTCCTCCCTTACCCCTTCCCATCCTTCCTCCTTCCTTCTTTCTTCCTTTTTTTTTCTTCCAAGCAGATTCCTTGGTTCACCCAAATGTTTGTGCCAAAGTTTGTGCCGGGAAGTGAGAATGCAGGCAGATATGATTCGCTGTTTCTCCCTGAGGACGTCACACAGTCCTAGCAGTGGAGAACCAATCCGTTAGGAGATGGTGCCAGAGACTGCGATGGAAGTAAGCCCTGAGAGTTGAAGGCTTGAGGGGGTGCGGTGCACCTAGCCCAGCCACGTAGTTACTGTGATCCTTTGTTGAAAATTACATGGGGGTCCATTTCTGAGCTCTCTGGTCTATTCCATGGATCTGTTTGTTTATCCTTCATCAGCACCGCACTGTGAATTACTGTAGCTTTCTAGTAATTTCTGAAGTTATAAAGAATAAATAGGAGGACGTTTTTTGCAGGGGCAGAAATGCAGGCAGGAGCAAGACCCGGCATCAGGTGCTGTTACGGTGCATCCTGGGGAGGATGACACCCACCCCAAGGCAGTGGGTGTGGGAGTGGAGGTTTGGGGCAGATTTAGAGAAATGGACCAGAGTTAAAACCCATAGGACTGGTGATTGAGTGGATTTTAGCTTAGAGACCAGCCAGCCTTTGTCTGTGTTTGGTTTCAGGGAAAGAGCAGTGATGAACCGAACAGGCACAGGGATATGAAACTTTCCAGGCTCCATACACACAGCCGTGGTCCATTATTCTCAATTCCCTCCTGCAGCGGTAGAGAGAAGAGCTTTTGAATTCTGCTCCCTGTTTTTATTTCTGAGTTGGTGCAGGGCTTGCCGGGTTACTGGAAGCACCTCAGAGAGACCCTTCCTGGGGACTGAGGCCCTTCCGTCCACTCTGAAGAGGCCCCTGGAGCCGAAGTTCTGTGCAGCACTGCCCCAGGACGGCCATGGGGCAGCCCTTACCCGTCGCTGGGCAGGAGTCAGAGGACCGGAGAAGTTTTGGTTTTACCGGGATGTGGGTTGCCCGGCGGCTGACCCACCCTGAACCACTCTTTCTTCCCCAGCCCTTAGTCTTGTCTGTTTCTCTGGGAAGTGTGAGTTGACTGCCTTGGTTAACCTTAGCCTCGGGGGTCCTTACGTGAACGTTCTGGAAATGCTGTAGTCCTCACGACAAAGGAAATGCAGCATTTGTTAACCTCAAACATTGATCTCTTTAAGCTTTTAACTGTATTTTGAATTAAATTATATTGATATTTTTGGAGTTTACAGTCTTTTAGGAGGGACACGTTAAACAAATAAATAGATACACCGTTAAATACATGATTACAGATTGCAGTAATTGCTTCAAAGCAGAGGATGGGGGGGGAGTGGGCAAGAGAAAATAATGGGGACCTAATTTATATTGAAGGGGATTTAAGAAAAGCCTCTCTGACAAACGGAGGTTGGAGCTGAAACTTGAAGCATGAGGTTCTGGATTAAAAAAAAAAAAGTTTGATAATCAGAAAGCAGGCACTCGCCAGCCCTCTCCACTTTGCAGAATTTCAGGCAGCTCAGGACTAGCTCCCTGAGGCCGGAGTTCTCCTTTGCGCTTTATCGCCCCCTAGGGGACATGCATGGGAAAGGCCCTGCGGAAGAGGAGATAGCCTAGGAGACAGCTGTGCCTGCAGAGGGGGCGGCTGCACGTGGGGACTGGCCTGGCCACCGTGTGGGCGCTGTCCCAGCAGCGGGACCCATCAGGTATGGCAGGGCATGGCTGAGACCGGGATGCTGGACCTGCAGGGGAGGAGGTCCAGGGGCCGCCGCTGGCTCGGTCGGAGGCAGTGGGAGGAGATGGCCTCGCCAGGGTCACCCTAAGGCTGCACGAGCTGGAGGCGAGTCAGGGAGGAGGACAGGCTTCCTGACCTTCTAAGGGTCCCTGCCCTGTAAAAAGAGTGGTAGCTGCCCAAACCCGGTGAGGGGCAGGTCGGGCACTGGCTGCAAGTCTGGACTCTCTGTCCTTTCCAAGGCAGCAGTCAATGAATTTGGGCCACAAATAAAACCACGGTCACTTTAAATTGTTTTCACGAGCAACATGGCATTATGTGTTTATGTTTCTGGAGTTTGTGTCTTACTCATTTCTAAATGTGCTTCGCATACATAGTATGTGGTATATATTAGGCATTCATTAAATGTTGAATTGTGAGACTAAGTTAAAAATTACTGTTTTCCCTAGTGAAAAACTGAATAGCCCAGGTATGTGGAGAACATACCTGATGTTTACTTCATATACTGGTTACCAGGAAGAATGGACCAGATCATTCTGGTAGGCTGGAGCTGGGTGGCTGGTGGGGTTTGGAAAATTCTTCTTTTCCCTGTGGCTCTTGCTTAAATTTAAGGCTCTGTTCTGGAATTTGAACAGACCTTAGACACGTCTGAATATTAGAGGGCAGTTCTTTCTTCTTAAATTAATTTGCAAGTTCAAAATACTTTGTAACTGAGACGACTGGCAGGCTTTCATGATAAGTAAAGCAGGTATTTATTTTTATTTTTTTATTTTATTTTTTTTTTGTGGTATGGACCCAGCTGCTCTGCAGCATGTGGGATCTTCCCAGACCGGGGCACGAACCCATGTCCCCTGCACTGGCAGGCGGACTCTCAACCACTGTGCCACCAGGGAAGCCCAAAGCAGGTATTTAAAATTTGATTGAAGTTGGGGCTTCCCTGGTGGCGCGGTGGTTAACAGTCCGCCTGCCAATGCAGGGGACACGGGTTCGAGCCCTGGTCGGGGAAGATCCCACATGCCACAGAGCAATTTCGGGGTGCTGGAGGCCCTCTCCTGTCTCACTGGCTGTCGGGGAGTGGCACCTGCAAACCACATTTCTCTGATCTGCAGTGAAAAAGTTGCCAGGTGTCCTGGAAATAATGTGAATACTGGATCTGTGTTCTAGTCCAGACTGCAATGTGCTGGAAGTGGGAAATACACACCAGATTTTGAATACTTAGTACGACAGCAACATCAAAAGAATGTGAAATTTTTCATCTTTTAAAAATGGATTACAAGTGAAGTGATAATATTTTGGATATACTGGGGTAACAAAACATTATTAAAATTAATTTTACTTGTTTCTTTTCATTTTAATATGGCTGCTTGAAAATTTGAAATCACAGCAGTGGTTCTATTTCTTTTTAAAATTTTTTCTTTAATTTAAATGTATTTATTTATTGTTATTTTTGGCTGCATTGAGTATTTTTGCTGCACGTGGGCTTTCTCTAGTTGCGGTGAGCGGGGGCTACTCATCGTTGTGGTGCGCGGGCTTCTCATTGCGGTGGCTTCTCTTGTTGCGGAGCAGGGGCTCTAGGCGCGTGGGCTTCAGTAGTTGTGGCACGCGGGCTGAGTAGTTGTGGCACGTGGGCTCAGTAGTTGTGGCTCACGGGCTCTAGAGCACAGCCTCAGTAGTTGTGGCGCACGGGCTTAGTTGCTCCGTGGCATGTGGGATCTTCCCGGACCGGGGCTCGAACCTGTGTCCCCTGCATTGGCAGGCGGATTCTTAGCCACTGCGCCACCAGGGAAGTCCCAGTGGTCCTATTTCTGTGGGACAGCACTGGCCTGGATGGGGCGCTGGGCCTCTTGAGCCATGGTGGCTGCCCTCCCAGAGCGTCTGCAGAGAGCCACACGTGTGTGCATCTCCCCATGCGAGGCAGTGACCCATGCACAGGGACCCACCTGCCATCTGCAGGAACTTGCCCAGTATGTACAGCAATGGTGTGCGTGCTGAGCCGTGTCCACCTGCCTGGCGGGTTGTGTTCACAAGCCCGTTTCACCCATTCTTCCCAGTTCTGCTCTGCACCTGCGTCATGTGGAGCCGTCCACAAAGCCCTTTTCCCAGTATCCCTCCACATGGTGACCCCTGCCTCCACCGTCCTCATGAGGTCAGCAGGGCGGCTGCAGTTGCCACTGCGGGTTTCCAGACAAGGACCTAGGGGCTCGGGAAGGGAGAGGTCCCTCCAGCCAGGCAGAAGTGGCCACGTGGGTGGGGTTTGACCCCGGAGCCTCTGTCCTGAGGCCCAGTGCTGAAGCCGGTTCTAGGCAGCCCTTTACCTTCTGAAGTTAAGACTAATGGTGTCTCCACCACAGAAAGGAACCAAAATAAACTAAAACAGCAAAAACCCCAAACCAGAAACTCAGAGGCCTGGCGATGGTGGCAGCCCTGGGCATTGCAGTCCCCCTAAAATACATCGCAAAACGGGAGAGGATTTTGCACATTTTGTTTTTCCCATGGAAACGATCCCGGAGACTCGGTCGCTTTGGAGGCATGGCGTCAAGAGTTCTGGGGCCACCTCGGTGATTTGCACAAGGGGAGCTGTGGTGTCCGAAGCATTCGCGGGGGCTCCCACATCCTCAGAGCTTCCCACACATCCTCTGGGGCGGGCCGGTGCTGCCACTTAGAGAACTGGGTGATGGGGGTGCAGTTTCTGTTTACATAAAATTATTTGTGGTGCTTTCCGAAGGAAAGGGCCCTGGGGCTGCTCTTCAGCTAAGATTATGTTAAATGTGACTAGTAGACTCTCTCGCCCGGGGCTCTCACTTTGAGAGTGCTTAAAAATAACTCAGAAAAATGATGTCAAGTTTCAACATGGAAGAAATGCGTATGCATAAAATTATAATGCAACTGTTGGCCCAGCCTTAATTATAGCTGATACTGAGCCTTTCTCATTTTATTTTGTTAATCCTGTTTCAACAGAGGAACACCCATGGGCTTTCTCCTTTGCATTTAATAGAAATGTTAACTTTGTGAGCTGCAGAAGTCGGCAGGCTCATCAGCATTTAGTGAGCTGCATGGTAATAACACCACAAATTAGGCTGTGCATTTATTGGAACTTCAGCCCCCTGAACCTCAGAGCTGGGAGGGCACCTTGGAGGTGATCCATGAGTGGGGTAGCAGGTGGGAGGGCAGGTGCATAACGGGCCCCTCCAGGCCGTGGGGGAGGCTGGAGCCGTCTGCACACCCTGGCTTCTGTCCAGGTGGCTCTGTCTGTCTCCCTGTAAATTAGCCTCTGGGTGAGGCTCAGAGACCAGGTTCCACTTTAAACCATGCAAAGGCCACTTCCCACTGGGACCTGGAGAGGTTCAGAGACTTACGCAGACTCCATCACACTGGAGGTGGGGAGCTGGGGCTGGTTAGGGGCTGGGCACCCAGGTCCTGACCCAGACAGGTGCCGTTCTATGGCTTCATGTGAGACGGTGCCTCAGAGGTGTCGGTCACCGGGCTGGGAGTGTCCTGCGGTCCTCCTGCAGCCCCAGCAGATGTAGAAGCGGAAGCTCAGGAGGGAGGCCAAGAACACATGGCCAAGGTGGGTTCACGGCCAGGTCTGGGCTTCTCACCTCACTTTGTCATTTTAAATGAGATTCACTTGTGGATCAGAATCCCCCTTTCCCCCTGTATCTTTCCCTTAAAATTTTGCCGTTTAAGTTTTAAAAAATTGACGTATAACCTACACATCGAAAAGTGTGTGTCGAAGAGACGAACAGCTCTGTGACTGTTCACAGACTGAATTCACTGTGAGACCAGACGGAACTGGGGCAGAAGCCCCCGGCCCCAGCCCCGCCAAGGGAAACCCGGCCTGACTCAGACAGTGCAGAGAAGTCGACCCCTTTTGTGCATCAAGTGGTGACTTGTCATTTAGGACAGGCATGAGGCAGGCCTGGGCTGTGCTTCTGCTGTGTGCTCACCTGCTCTGTGACCTTGCAGTCCCCTCCCTGGGCTCAGTTTACTCATTTGCAAATGGGGACAGCAGCCCCTCCCTCACTGGATTAATGTGAAGATTAAGTGGGCGGCGGGCAAAGCACAGCATCATAGAGTTAGGACTCGGGGGATGGTAGCCGTATTTTCATTAGGGTCTGTCTGCTCAGTCTTGGGAATGGCTTCATCCTGGGATTGGAGGGTGTAGTGCTCAGACTGGCCACCAGGGGGTGCTGCTGGCACATGTATGGTGCCCACTGTTGCCTGAAGGCCCTGGGTTTACTGTGTGTGTTGGTACCCTTTTTTTCTTTTGGGCCAAGAAAAGCTGATGCCCTGTATGTGGCGGTTCTCTGTCCCTAGTTCTAGATCTCTTGCCAGGCCGTGCAGGGACATGCATATTAACTGTGTGTTCCGGGTGGGTTGGTGGCCCTGCATCTGGCACTCTCATTTTCCAGCTTACTGCTCCCTGAAGTGAGTGCCTGTTGTAACTTATAATAAACACACAGAGGGTAAAGTTCCCTTTTTGGTGTAGCTACTCTTAGTTGTAACGAATCGTTCGGAATGTCTCTCTAGCCACGAGGCGGGGTGCAGAGAGGGGCCCAAGGCTCGTTGTGTCCCTCCCAGGGCCCCACTGTCAGTACTCCTTCCTGGAGCAGCGCTGGACCCACGTGGGTGGGCAGATACGGAGGTCAACTTGGAAGGTGTTGGTCAGGCTTTGACTTTGTGTGTTGTCTGCCCGGGGCTCCTTGGCATCTTGCTAACTTCTTTGAGCCCTAGCTCTCTCCACTGTAAATGGGGACGACGGTGATAGTGAGGCTGATGCTCATGGTGGTGGTGATGGTAGTGATGATGGTGGTGGTGACGGTGGTGATGATGATGGTGCTGATGATGGTGATGATGGTGGTGATGGTGGTGGTGGTGATGATGATGATGGCAGTGATGGTGGTGGTGGTGATGATGGTGGTGGTGACGGTGGTGATGATGGTGGTGGTGATGGTGGTGATGATGGCGGTGGTGGTGGTGATGGTGGTGATGATGGTGGTGGTGACGGTGGTGATGATGGTGGTGGTGATGGTGGTGATGATGGCAGTGATGGTGGTGGTGGTGATGACGGTGGTGATGATGATGGTGCTGATGATGGTGGTGGTGGTGGTGATGATGGTGGTGGTGACGGTGGTGATGATGGCAGTGATGGTGGTGGTGGTGATGACGGTGGTGATGATGATGGTGCTGACGATGGTGGTGGTGGTGGTGATGATGGTGGTGGTGACGGTGGTGATGATGGCGGTGATGGTGGTGGTGGTGATGGTGGTGGTGACGGTGGTGATGATGATGGTGATGATGGTGGTGATGGTGGTGGTGATGATGGTGGTGGTGATGATGATGATGGCAGTGATGGTGGTGGTGGTGATGATGGTGGTGGTGACGGTGGTGATGATGGCGGTGATGGTGGTGGTGGTGATGGTGGTGATGATGGTGGTGGTGATGGTGGTGATGATGGCAGTGATGGTGGTGGTGGTGATGACGGTGGTGATGATGATGGTGCTGATGATGGTGGTGGTGGTGGTGATGATGGTGGTGGTGACGGTGGTGATGATGGCGGTGATGGTGGTGGTGGTGATGGTGGTGGTGACGGTGGTGATGATGATGGTGGTGATGGTGATGATGATGGTGATGGTGGTGATGATGGTGGTGATGATGATGATGGTGATGGTGATGGTGGTGGTGGTGGTGATGATGGTGGTGATGACAGTGGTGATGACGGTGGTGATGATGGTGGTGGTGGTGGTGATGGTGGTGGTGGTGGTGATGACAGTGGTGATGATGATGATGGTGGTGGTGGTGGTGATGGTGGTGGTGGTGATGATGATGATGATGATGGTGATGGTGGTGATGATGATGGTGATGGTGATGATGGTGATGGTGGTGACGGTGGTGATGATGATGGTGCTGATGGTGGTGGTGATGATGGTGGTGATGGTGGTGATGATGATGGTGGTGGTGGTTACTCCACAGGATAGCGAGGAGGATCAAGTGCGGTCACTGACATGCAGATCTTTGTGAACAAAGCAGGCAGTCTAATGTTACTCTGCAGCTGGGGTGGGCAGGGAGGCCGGGGTGCCACTTTGGGCCATGCTGTCTTCATGCCCCCCCTCCCATGGCCGACACGTGGGAACTCTCTGAGGACACCCAGCTCTGGGAGCCCCCGTACCTTTCCATGCCTGGCCTCCCCTAATCCAGGCCTTCTGTGCACCTGGGCCCTCTGTGCACCTGGCCCACACGTTCAAGCTCTGGACTTGGGCACTTTGAGGCTTGGCCGTCCTCACCTACTAGGTATCTTCTTGTAGCAAGTGTAACTCTTGTGTCAAGAATGCCTTTTCCTCATCGATTCTAAATCTGTCACCTTTTCTTTTTTCTTTCTTTTTTGTCACCTGAACACTATGCACTTTTGGTGTCACCCTAATATATCCTTACGAGAGAAGGACAGGGACAGGCGTAAGGTTTGATGTCCCCCCCACCTCACCCACACACACAAATGTCTAATCAGCCTCCGGGAGGAATGTAGAACACCATCAGCTGGGAGACACGTTTTGTCTGTGACCAGAGTTTGCATCTCTGCAGCGTGTCGGCAGCTGTGGCCCTGCTGTCCTTCCTCAGCTGGTGTTTGGCCCAGAGCCTGTCAGACTGTCTGGGGCCCAGGGTGTCTGGGGATCAGTGTCTTTCTGCCCCAAGAGGGAGACCTTATTTTGTCACTTACTGTGCCTCTATTTCTAATGTCCATGTACATTTTTTCAATCTAATTTTTTCTTGGATTACACGTCAGCATCATTGTGGAAGATCTGAAAAACTCAGAGTCTATGAAATAGGAAATAACTGGCATTCAGAATCTGCCTACGCAGAGCTGGGTGTTGGGGAGCCAGAGGGGTGGGGGAAGGGTCTGGGGCCTCAGCTCTCTCTGTGTCTGTCCGTCTGTCTGTCTGTCTGTCTCTTCAGACCAGGCTCTCTGGCTTTCCTCCTGCCACTTAACAGTGGTCCTAGTCACCTAGGTGGAAAACCTTTTCTCAGAAATTGAAAATTGGCAGCTCTCAGGATAGGTGTAACCTGAAGACTTGATTTGTTTGGCCTGCACAGTTTTTTTTGTTTTTTTTTTTTTCAGGAAAATCTCATTTAGTTGCCAGCCTTTAAAAATCCACAGATTTCAAATACAGATTCAGCTTCTCAGCCCCCATCAGCGGGACTGGGGACTTCCCAATGGGGCAAGCTTCCTGTGTGCCGTGCCCTGTCCCCATCCCTCTCGATGGGCCTCCTGCTCTGGAGGCTGGGTGCCCTTGCCTTTCTTGGGCAGGCTCCCGTGGTGGGTGTTCCGAGGACCAGGCATTGCTGCCCCCCGACCTTGACTTCGTCCCCCCCCCACACACACTCAAGGCTCCCCGGGGTTGAGGCTGTCCTCTGTTCTCGCCTGCTCTCCTTACCTCCTGGATCCCTTCCACTTCCCTCCCCCGAGAAGCCTTCCCCAGGTGCCTCAGCCACAGGGTTTCTGCGTCCTCCCCATGCTCTCTGGTGGCATGTGTTTAGTATATTCCTGTATAGACATCCCTACCGCCACACACATGCACGCATACAGCCTGTGTTTCTACCTGATTTTTAAGTCCCTTGTGAGTTGACCAGGTAGCTTTGAAACCATATAGGCCTGAACTTGATCCTCTTAGGCAAGTTATAGCTTCTTCATCTGTAACATGGGATAATAGTATCTTCGTGGCTGACTCATTAGGGCCACTGTGTACAGCGGTGCAGGTCGCACACTGCACAAGGGTACCGCCTCTAAGGGGACCATTTCACATGATAGATTTGTATATTCATTATGACAGTTTTCGGCAAATGGTAGTATCTTGTTCTGACAAAATCAGTATATTTGACCACTTTCTGACAGGGGGAGCTAGTGTCTTAAGGAAAGGGTGCCTTTTTCCTTTTCTCACAGAGGTGCCTTGCTGGCAGCCGCCCTGCCTGTCAGGGTTACATGTGATAAGGAGCGTGAAAGTGCCTGGTACTCAAGGAACGTTTGTCTCCTTCTCTCTTGAAAGCAGGAGGTCATGGAGGTGAGCCCAGAGGCAGGGCCCCCAGGTGTGTTTGTTGTGGGTGCCGAGGGGGGAAATGGGGCCTTACAAGGGAAGAACGGGGGTTAGGAGTCCAGTCTCCTGGGCACTTTGGCCATGCTGCATCTCCATCGGAATCTGGAAATATTCCTGAGTTTCACTGATTCAAAGACTAATTTTAACATCCCTAAAATCAGGTGGTGTCTTACAATTGGTGTGATAAGAAACCAGGGTGTTTTAGTTTATTTGGTAGCATTTTCATCTTTTTTAGTGGTATGTAAAGTATCAGTGCCTCTTAAAATAGATGTTGTCTTAGATTTGAGGAGACACAATAAAGAAACCTATTGCATAGGATTGTTGTGAAGACTGACTCCTCTTAGCGTGAGGCTTGCGTGGTGCCGGCTCATGGTGAGGGTTTAATTGGTTCAAGCTTCCTTCTCTTCTCCCTCTTCCTCTTTGAATTCCCTTAGTTTGGTTACAGCAAGTTCTCAGTAAGTGTGACGGTGATGATGATGTTATATGGCATATCCACAGCTCATGAAGAGTTCTGCAAAATAAACTAAATGGAAGGAAAGTGTTTTGTCCAAGCCCAGGCTTCTTTTCCCGAAGATGAAGGGAAAAAGTATTTTCGATGGTAGGAAGCTGCACAATACGAGAGGTTATTCATTACCTTGGATGTGATAGCAGTCTGGCTGCATGTTGCTAAAATATTTCCACTCCTGTTGGGAAGCTGCCCGCTCTTTTGAATTTAATAACTTAAGGGCAAGTGAACAACAAGAAAACAATACTATAACTCCGAAAGGATTGCCATCCTATTCTTCTCATAAGGTGGGCAGTTTAATAGGGCCTTAATCTTGGCTCTTGAAGTCTCTTTAAAGTTAATCAATCCAAGTAAAAGACAGTTGAAAAGCAGCGAAGGATGATTTATACTAATCAAGGAGAGGAAGGAAGAGTTTGTTTTACACTGTCACTTTTAAATAGAGGAATTTCATAGTCTGGTAATGAGCATTTTGTCTTCTTATGGTTATCGATAAACGTTTAAGGCTATTTGTGATCATCAGTTCATCTAACACTGAGTGCCTACTGTGTCCCTAGCAGCAGCATCACTAAGAGGATGGATGACATTGGGCTGGACGGGGCTCTGGCTGCAGGTAATGAGTGCAGGTGGTATGGAAGGTGCTGGGGTGCAGAGCCCTGCTTCCCATGGAGGTGAGCACAGAGACCTGGACTGAGCCCTGGCTGCCCCCTGCGAGCTACCTCACTCCACCTCTGTGGGACGTTTGGACCGCATCGGGTGGTTGGGATTGGACGGGGTCATGGGTATGTCAAACAGTATACCCGCTTCTTCTCAAATTTAGTGCCTTTTCCAGAGACTCCAAGCTGGCAGCCATTGGTATGTTTTGTTGGCTGGAGTATTTTTTTTTTAACTTTGTATTTTGAAATAATAGTAGATTCACGGGAAGTTTCAAAGATTGTGCAGAGAGGTCTTATATACCCTTTTCCAGGCTTACTCCAATGGTTATGTTTTTGGGAGGGGAGTAAAAATATATATATAACATAAAATTTGCCATTTTAATCATTTTTAGGTGTATCATTTAGTGGCATAAGGACATTCACATTGTCATGCAACCATCACCACCGTGCATCTCCAGAACTTTTTAAAAAATTAATTTATTTAACTAATTAATTAATTTTTGGCTGCGTTGGGTCTTCCTTGCTGCGTGCGTGCTTTCTCTAGTTGCGGCGAGTGGGGGCTACTCTTCGTTGCAGTGCGCGGGCTTCTCGTTGTGGCTTCTCTTGTTGCGGAGCACAGGCTCTAGGCACGCGGGCTTCAGTAGTTGTGGCAAGTGGGCTCAGTAGTTGTGGCTCGTGGGCTCTAGACTGCAGGATCAGTAGTTGTGGCGCATGGGCTTCATTGCTCCGTGGCATGTGGGATCTTCCCCGACCAGGGATTGAACCCTTGTCCCCTGCATTGGCAGGAGGATTCTTAACCACTGTGCCACCAGGGAAGCCCTTTCCAGAACTCTTTCATCATCCCAACCCAGTGGTTACATCTTGTGAAACTCTTGTGCAGTATCGAAATGAAGGAATTAATGTTGGTACAGTGGGCGTGTATGGTTCTAATCCATTTTTACCACATGTGTAGATTTGTGTAACCACCCCTGCAATCAAGATGCAGAGCTGTTTGTTGACATTTTATCAGTTTGAGTGAAGTGCAGAAACCTTGTGTCCTTTTTTTTTTTTTTTTTGCTGTACGCGGGCCTCTCACTGTTGTGGCCTCTCCCGTTGCGAAGCACAGGCTCCGGACGCGCAGGCTCAGCGGCCATGGCTCACAGGCCCAGCCACTCTGCGGCATGTGGGATCTTCCCGGACCAGGGCACGAACCCGTGTCCCCTGCATCGGCAGGCGGACTCTCAACCACTGCACCACCAGGGAAGCCCCACAATATATATTTTTAAAGACTTTATTTTTTTAAGGGAAGTTTTAGGTTTTCAACAAAACTGAAAGGAAGGTACAGCTCTCCCGTATCCCCCCTGCTGACACGTATGCACAGCCTCCCCTGTTCTCAACATCCCCACCAGGGTGGTGCCTTTGTCACAGTTGGAGAACCTGCACTGCCACATCACCATCCCCCAAAGCCCATAGTTTACATTAGGGTTCACTCTTGCTGCTGTACATTCTGTGGGTTTGGGCAGATATGTAGTGACGTGTATCCATCATTATGGTTTCATGCAGAATATTTTCACTACCCTAAACATCCTGTGTGCTCTGCCTGTTCGTCCCCTCCACCCTAAGTGTGGCTGCCTTTTTACTGTCTTTTTACTTTTTACTGGAGATCTTTTTACTGTCTCCATAATTTTGCCTTTCCCAGAATGTCATATAGTTGGAATCATACAGAATGAAGCGTTTTCAGATTGGCTTCTTCCACTTAGTAATATGCATTTCAGGCTCTCCGTGTCTTTTCATAGTTTGACAGGTCATTTTTTTCTTTTTTTTTAATTGAAGTATAGTTGCTGTACAGTATTATATAAGTTTCAGGTGTACAATGTAGTGATTCACAATTTTTAAAGGTTATACTCCATTTATAGTTATTATAAAATATTGTCCATATTCCTGGTGTTGTACAATATATCCTTGGAGCTTATTTTATACTTAATAGTTTGTACCTCTTACTCCCGTACCCCTATATTGCCCCTTCCTCCTTCCCAATAGCTCATTTCTTTTTAGTGCTGAATGATATTCCATCGTCTGGATGCACCACAGTTTTCCATTTGCCTACTGAAGGACATCTTGGTTGCTTCCAAGCTTTGGCAGTTATGACAAAGCTGCTGTAAATATTTGTTTGTAGTTTTTGGTGTGGACACACATTTTCAACTCCTTTGGGTAAATACCCAGGAGCACGACTGCAGGGTTATATGGTGAAGTACATTTAGTTTTATAAAAAGCTATCAAACTGTCTTCCAAAGTGGCCATGCCATTTTGTATCCCCACGAGCAACGTAGGAGAGATGTGTAACCACATCCGTGTACGTTGGGGGCCTTTAGGCCATGCGGGCCGCCACATCCCTCCACGCCCCGTTATCTAACCCCTGAAGGCTTCTGCCATTTCTGCCAGCTGCCTTCCCACGTGGAGTGCCTTGCTGTGTATGACCTCTCCCTGGGGCTACCTTCCTGCCACTTCCTTTTCTTACCTCCATAATGCCCTGTTGGGTTTTTGTCAGCTTTCTTGTGGATGAAGCACGTTTCAGGGTGTGGCTGGGAGTCCGTGTCTCTGAGTAGGTCCCCACAGCTCTCCTCCCTCATCCTGGTCTCCGATGGTCTCGCCTGGCCTCGGGTGGATGCGTGGGCCCTCACGTGGGCCCTCGCTCTCTTGGTGCTTTGAAGGAGGAGGTTGGGATGTTGGAACCAGCTTACCTGTGCCATCTCCCTTCCCCAGAACCCTCTGATGCCTGTGTGTTTCCAGTGAATCTGGCTGCTGTGTTTGTGTCACGCCTGTGTCATGAAACCCAGACTGAAAAGCACCACAGGGCGGACTTCTGTCTTGGGCTACCCCCTCCAGCCCTTTATACTGTGAGTGAAAGAGTCAGTGCCGGGCCCACAGGTACACAGCCAGTCAGGGGCTGGGATCCCGGACCCTGCCCGCCCAGTCCCGGCTGTCCCCATGAGACCTCGCAGACTTTGAGGCCACTTCTAACGTTGCTTCTGTCAGAAAACGTATTTTGAGTTTCTGCTCGGGGTCCCTGAGACCCCCAGGTCAGCGACACCAGATACCCCGTCCCTTCCTTCTGTGTGGAGCTCAGCGCTGGGGGGCGGAGGGAGGGAGGAGGGCCCAGGGCGTGGGGGGAGACGGGGCAGCGGGCCGCAGAGGCGTGTGCGTGGGGTGACTGTCTCTTTCTGTCCCTGGACGCACAGCAGAAGCTCTGTGCTCAGTGATGCTGTTCTTCTCGGGGGGATGGGCAGGTGGTTGTCTCTGCTCCACGTGCTTCTGTGTTGCCTGTTACACAACGAGCGCAGATTCATCCTGTGACTTCTGTAATAATTAATAATAATAATTTACAAGGTGGCTTAGGGGCCGAGAGACCTGGAATGCCTGGATCGCGTCCTGCTCTGGTTGTCCCACCCTTGAGTCCCCACAGGAGATGCACTTACAAAGGACAACAGCAAGAAGGAAAGGACGCCCTTGATTGTGTGCTGGGCCGGACGTCCTGTGAGCCGGCCCGGTCACACGACTTCAGCTCAAGGCCGGACTGACCTTCTCGCCTGTTTACTCAAGGGCCTGAGAATGGGGAGGGGCCCCTCAGGAGCGGGCCAGCTCCAGCCGACGTGTGGGCTGCCCGTTGCCAAAGGAGGTGGGGGCAGGCCTGGCCACGCCACGTGGTGACCTGTCAGCTCCCGGTGGCCTTCCCTGGGCTCAGAGGGGCCCCACTGCACTCCCGGGACCCGCAGGCCGTCCAGTTCATGACCTTCTTCTGGGAGGAGTGGTCAGAGGCCCTTGTTCGTCTCTGGTTCCTAGGCAGGGCTGAGCAGGTAGGGGGTCAGAGGTCGCAGACAGGACCTGGCTGTTCCTGGCTGCGAGTGTTCGCAAATCAGAGTTCAGAAACGAGGACTTTATGCAGTTATTTTAAGATTTTTCCTTTTTAACAGTACAGAGTAGCTGATTAAAAACTGGCAAAAGTTCATAGAAATTGGATGCTCAGACCCCAAACCTCTGTGATTTTTCTTGTGCTGAACACATCATTTTCCCTTTGAATCCTTCTGTTAAGGACGGGTACACAGTTATTGAACCTAAAGATGCATCCAAATTGTGGCAACTTCATCAGAATTTGCTGACAACATAATTATGATTATATTTCAGGGTATAAGATCCATTTTTTTATACTAGTCTACTATAAAAAAATGAAAAGAGCTGCTTTGTTGTTATTTTGGTAGGTTAACAATTCTTAATATTTGCGGGATGCGGCCTGATCTGACACTTTCTTTGCATGTTTTGGCATCTTGCTGATACACCGCTGTACGAACATATCTAAAGAGTGCACAGTTTCCCTCCTTGTCAGAGGTCTGGGGGCGGATAGCAGAGGATGTTCCAGAGGGAACACTGCCGGGGCTTCTCAACAGGCCGCTCCTAGTACAAGACTGCACCGCTGGGAGCACAACTGGCCCCCTGGCCCGGCGCGGGAGGCTCCGGTGGTCCTGCTGGCTGTTGTGGGGCCGTGTTCCCTCCCAGCGCTGACCCCGGAAGGACCGAGTGGCCCATCGGAGATGCCGGGCCTGGCTCAGGTAAAGCTGGGCTCTGCCTTGAGGTCAGCCTCTCCGAACCCCAGTCCTGCCCGTTGCGTGGGGATGAGAGTCCTGGCGGGCCAGGAGGTGGGGGAGTGCGTGAGGTCATGTTGTGGTCTGGTTCCCGCTGGAGCTTGAGTGCCCTCCCCAGGGCCACTTTCACAGTCCATTCAGTGCCTCCTCCTGGAAACCTTCCGGGCACTTTAGCCGAGGATCCCTGCCTTCCCTCTTCCCACCGTGTCTGTTGGTTGCAGTACCGTCTCGGCTTGCACGTTCCTTGAACGCCTTTCCTGGCCGGGCTGGGGCACGCGGCCTTGAACAGAGGCCGCCCTGCCTGAGCTGCTCAACGCTCATTACTCAGAGCCGCATCCTGACTCCTCTGTTTACATGTTACCTCACTTCGCAGGAGGCCTAGCAACCTTCCTGAGTTTTAAAACTCATATAGGCTCATTGTGGAAAATCCATAAGTGCCTATAAAGGAGAGTCCGGCAGGCAGGATCTTGCTGTATTTCATTTCAGCCTGGCCGTCTGTTCTTCCATCCATCCGCCCGTAAACCACGTCTCTCCACTGGAAACAAAGTCATGTACGTACCGAGTTGTGGTGTGTCCCACTCTGTCGAGTTGAACGTTTATTCTGAGCATTTTCCGTGTCACTCAGGTTCTTCGAAAATATGATTTTCAGTGGCTGCGTGGAATTTCTCTGGGGGATATGCCCTGACGTGCCCACTGCAGAGCATGTGGTGGCTTCTGGAACTTGACAGGGACCTCCGTGTTGAGTATCTCTGTGCACAGTCCTTGTCCGCGTTTTGGACGCTCCTGAAGACTGGATCTCGAGAAGTGGAACCGCTGCTCAGAAGACACGGGCGGGCGTCTTCGAGGGCTCCCAGCCCCTTCGCTGGTGGCAGGGCGTGTTCCTGTCAGCCATTCCGAGTGCGGGCCCTGCCGCGGGGCTGCTGAGCCGGGCTCCCCGGAACCCACTGGCTTCCGTGGTCTCAGCGCAGATGCTGGTCCCCCACGCCGCCTCCCTCACACGCTGACCCCTCTCCCCTGTGACAGTTGTCCTTGCTCACATGTGCTTGTCTCCGCCTGCACCTCGGGGACCCCAGGCCCAGCGCTGGACACAGGGTGGGCATGCGGGAGACGTACTGATAGATGGCAGGTGGCCAAGGCCAGGCGGCACCCGGGCTGCTCAGGCCTCCAGGCTCTGTGGGACACGGGGCGGTAGGTTAGTTACAGCTGCTGCCAACACTTGGTCACATGCAGATGCAAAAGTAGTTGTATTTGTTTGGTCTCCAGACAATGCCTGGTGTGCCTGGGAACTAAGGGACCCCTCACAGTAACCCTGTGGTCCCCGGCAGTGCTGCTCTGTTACGTGTCGCAGAATTCCCTTTCTCCTGAAAGCATAACGGGAATCAAGGATACGTCCTGGTGCTTCCCTGGTGGCGCAGTGGTTGAGAGTCCGCCTGCCGATGCAGGGACATGGGTTCATGCCCCGGGGAGGATCCCACATTAAAAAAAAAAAAAAAAAAAAAAAAAAGAATATGTCCTGTTCTGTAGGGAAATCGTTTCAGTAAAAACCCTAAGATGCCGCTGTTCTGGGCGTGTCTGTTTCCCCCGTGGGCTGGTGGCCTCCTCTGTGCAGGACCTCATGCCCAATTCATCTTTGCGTCCCTGGTGCCTGCACTGGGGCCCACCCTGTGGCCGCTACTCTGTGGATGCCGAAATGACCAAGAAAGAACTTGATACGTGATTTGGGGATTATGCTCCGCTCTGTAATGATTTTCATTTCAGACTCAGTTGGCTACAGGGATAAGCGTTTTAGCTATAACTTGGGGGCGCTCAGCTCATGGTCTGTAGCCAGAGTTCATGTCCAAAGCAGGTGGCAGAGAGTCCTGGGTTTGACTTGGGCAGGTTGCTTCTCCTCTCCGTCTCAGTTTCCTCCGCTGTGGAACGGGGGTGACAGACCCCCTTTTGCCTAAATCATAGGGTCATCATAGGATCAGCAGGGTGCCCGTTGAAAACGACATGGCCTCATACGAAGAAAAAAGCTATCACTTAATCACTTCCTGTTTTGGAAGCATTTTGGGTTCCTTAGGAATCAAGCATTTCTTGTAAAAAAATAAAATATCGATTGACGGTATTCATGAGAGATTTTCATTGACGAAGCAATGTTCTGCTTTGTTAAATTTCTGTTTCATGTGCCATTTGGTGGGAAACAATTCTCGTAGGTCATTATCTCGCCCGCTTGTTCATGGAGAAGCCCTTCTGAAGGCAGAGAGGGCCTCATCTCTGCGACGGGGCCTCGCGGGCTCCGTCCTCACCGTGGCGGCACCGTGTAGGTCCATTGCTTTGCTTCCTCGTCTCCTTTCTGGTCTTGCTGTAAAGAGGAGGAAAATGGGGTCGGGGAGATTGGGGGAGTGGCGATCAAGCTAGATTTTTGTTTGGTTTTGTGGTAAGATGGGAGCAGTCATGGCGTGCAGAGGCCAGCAGAGAGGGAAGAGAGGGAAGACTCGATGATCTGGAGAGAGAAGTAGAGTTTCGAGAACATGTCATTGAGGCGGTGGGAGAGGCTGGGGTTTGGAGCGCACGGGCCACAGCGTTGCCCTTTTTTCTTTTTTTGTTTTTTTGCGGCACGCGGGCCTCTCACTGTTGTGGCCTCTCCCGTTGCGGAGCACAGGCTCCGGACGCGCAGGCTCAGCGACCATGGCTCACGGGCCCAGCCGCTCCGCGGCACGTGGGATCCTCCTGGACCGGGGCACGAACCCATGTCCCCTGCATCGGCAGGCGGACTCTCAACCACTGCGCCACCAGGGAAGCCCCGGCGTTGCCCTTTGTCCTGTGCCTTCCCGGGTGAGGGCCGGCCGAGCAGTCTTCCAGCTGTAGGCGCTCGGGGTGCATTGTCTTTAGAAAGTGACAAAGCATCAGCAGCGTTTCCGTGCTGGTCTGCTTTCTCTCAGCTCCACGAGCTGCTGGACGGTGTTCAACATTCTGCCTGCCCTGGGGTGGACCACGCCGCATTCAGCCCCCTTCTGTGCCGCTGCTGGGCCCCCTCTCCTCCCGGCAGGAGCTGCAGGTGGGCGGCTGCTCCAGGAGGCTCTGGCACCGTCTTCTGGCCGCTTCAGTGAAGTGGGAAGCCGGGCAGCAGCTGGCTGTGAGCACAGGGCCGAGGAGGGAGGAAGAGGAGCGATAGACTTGTTCGCCATTGGCAGAGTCGGGGGCCTCAACGCCTTGCACGAGGCCATGTTAACAGTCCCCGTGAGGCTGGCTGTGGTGCGTGTCGGGAGCCCGGCAGGGTGGGGTGGATTTTCAGCGGTTACAGCCGCCGGGCGAGAGCACGGAGTAGGTGGAGGCTGGCACTGAATCAGGGCGCGGCTTACTGAGCCTCCTGGGTTCCCGCTGCAGAGGAGACTTGTTACCTGCATGTCCTGTTCAGTGTTGCAACCGAGAGATTATTATTGCCTCTCCGAGGTCATCCAGCTTTACAGCATTGAGGGTCTGGAGTTGGAAATGGAACCTTCGAAGCCATCATACCAATTCTTCCTTTCAGTGGAAAAACAATCTAGCTTTTGTTATTGGATCCTAAATTTAATATTCCTATATGTGCCTGTAATTATTTTATTGGACTCAAAAATGAGTTGCTTTCCCCATATGTCTTCCTGCCTAGTATAGTGGGATGAACATAATGGACTGTTAATAAATATTTGTGAACGGTGGTAATGCTTTAAATAGGAATTAAATGGCTTCAGAAAGCAACGGCTTCCCATTCTTCTTGTTTTTAGTTCCTGTGCCCGCCAGGGAAAGGTGCTTGGCTCTTAAGAAGTGCTCTTTTGATCATTTTTTCCTTGCACTAATTTGAGTGAGTCTCACTATAATACTTCATTGTTGTCAGTGTGGTTCATTCATTTGAAGATTGCATTAATTTTCAAGTTCCATATTCATTTCTTACTTTGCTATGTGAATCCCGAATCTAGGCTCTTGAGTGGATTAGGGGAACAGGGAGGTCCCTATTAGACATGGTCCAGAAGGACTGAGGTCTTGGAATATTGAAGAAAGAATTTTCTGGCAACTGGGGCCACCTGAAGTTAGAAGTGAGCTGTCTGGCCGTGCAGCGTCCACCAGAAGGACACACCTGTTGGTGCCTGGCGATTGCTCAGAAGAGCAACCTTCAATATTTTTCTCTGGCATTTGGATGTAGTCATTGTTTTGGTGAAGATGGAATAACATATTTTGCTTTTTTTTCCCTTACAGAAAACCCAGCCATCTTCATGTGTAAATGTTGTAACCTTTTCTCACCAAGTCAATCGGAACTCCTCTCCCACGTTTCTGAGAAGCACGCAGAAGAGGGGGTTAATGTGGATGAGATCATCATTCCCCTGAGGCCTCTGAGTACCCCTGAACCCACCAACCCAGGCAAAACCGGAGATGGTAAGGGGGCTGGGGTGCTGGGCGAGGGCGCTGCGCCCGCGGTGTGCCTGAGGGCGATGATGATGCTTATTCGCTCTCAAATACTTTGATTCTCAGTTTCTGTCTGGTGGGCATAGGGTCTCATAAAAATCCAAATCTCCAACCAGAAGTCCCAATAATTTCCATTTGTAGATCTGCTCAAGTAAGATTGTGTGTTTGAATTCCCTGTACCCAGTCTCTGTAGGTGCTTCTCCAAAGCAAAGATGGAGGGATGAATGAATGATTGCATGAATGAATGAAAGGAGTTGACACCATCCACCCGGGTAAAAAGCACG
This sequence comes from Mesoplodon mirus, assembly GCF_964341445.2. Classification (NCBI taxonomy): domain Eukaryota; kingdom Metazoa; phylum Chordata; class Mammalia; order Artiodactyla; family Ziphiidae; genus Mesoplodon; species Mesoplodon mirus. The sequence goes on from NC_138992.1 coordinate 7,096,041, forward strand.
AACTTATTGTCAGACAGGCATGTTTAACCCAGCCCCAGCACCTGCTACTACATTACCTGAAGCCAATGATGTTACTCCCCTGAGCCTCACTTTGCTCATCTGAAAAATGAAGACAGATCTGCCTGTCGCAAGGGGGTCTGTGAGGATTAAGTCACAGATATGGTGACAGCACTGAGGATGGTGCCTGGAACAAAGAAGATGAAAGGGAGGCTCGTATGATAACGTGTGTCGTGAACGAATAAGGATATATAATCTCCGAAACAGCACGGCTGGACTGCTCATGTGTACCTGCAACAGGAGTCCCATCGCAGAGCTTTGACGCGCAGAATCCTTCCGGTTCACAGTCAGTGTCAGAAGTGAGACACAGCTTGTTTGCAGTGTCCAGACACTTCCCACTGAGTGGCAGAGATGCAGCAGGTGGATGGATTAGAGAAGCCATCCAGGCTCTGTAATTAGGTCCCCACAGACGAAGAAAATATGTAGTATAGGAGGAGCAGCTGAAAACCAGAGGCAGAAAATGTTCCCACAGAACTATTTTTATACGATGAGAGATAATGGCCAGTCTCCTGTGCAGAAGCTCGATCTGTGGCAGTAAACGTCCCGTCGCAGGATTCGTTAGTCACACTAATAATCCAGTTGCTCTTTCCTGGGAATATTTAGACTGGCATTTCTAAAGAGGCTGGCTTACTAATCCTCTGTCTGACACCATTAACAAGGAGAGACTCCAGACACAAAACGTTTTGGGTGAGTTCCTCTGGCCGTTCCCAGGGTGCTCAGAGGAACACGCCTGGCAGAAGATTGAGTTGTTGAGAAGTGAGGAGAAATTCTACTTGTTACCGTTAGTGGCATAAGGTGAAAACTCTCCATTCCCGACATCTCGGCGCTCACGGGAGTCTCCTCCGTCTCCTGGCTGCTCCCTGCAGGCCTACGAGGCCTGTGCTTGCCCAGCTTCAAGGCCGAAGAAAGAGCCCGGAGTCAGCAACAGAGACATCAGGGGTTTAATGGGTGGGGGAGCTTACAGGTCTGAAGCAAAGTCCTGGAGGGACACCCCACCGTGTGCGGGGCGTGGAGGGCAGGACATGGGGCAGTCTTTGCTCCCGGGGGATGGGGAGGTTACCAGTTACAGGGGAATGGACATCAGGTGGGCTCATTAGTTAAGAGGGAAACCAGCCGAGGGGCACGCCCCTCACCGCCCCTCTGATAAGCTGTCACCAGCTGGGGCCTGGGGTAAGACGGAGGAAGGGCAGTCCTGGGAGTAGGGTGTAGGTGAAGCAGCCCTGGTCGGGCAGGGGATGGACAGAGAGCAAAAGAACAGCCATCTGAGGGGCCTGACCATACCCTCCACCCCTGCGTACCCTGCACGACCCTTACAGTCTCGGTCCGCTCATCTTCCTTGATATCGCTGGGGTCAGGTACGTAGGGGGCGCTGCAACCAGACACTACAATACAATACGGCCAAAGTATCATGAGTAAGATACCTAGAACTGGATGCTCAGAGCAGTCATTTGCCACGATATGGGCACATTTTGGAGCCAAGTGCTTACAAGGTCAATGGAGAGGGAGTCAACAGCAGCAGTGCCCTGTCCAGTTATAAGGAAGGTAAGGCCATGTCTGGTTTTCACAAACCCAGAGCCACCCCCATGAGGAGGGGAAGGCCTGCCTTTAAAAGAAATATTCTGGTGGCCTAGCCAGGAGTCAGCAGTCACAGCACAGGTCTGCCATCCCATGTTATGTTGGGTGCACTTAGGGGTGGACCTATTAGGTCTTTCTTTTTTTTTTTTTTTTGCAGTACGCGGGCCTCTCACTGCTGTGGCCTCTCCCATTGCGGAGCACAGGCTCCGGACGCGCAGGCTCAGCGGCCATGGCTCACGGGCCCAGCCGCTCCACGGCATGTGGGATCCTCCCGGACCGGGGCACAAACCCGCATTCCCTGCATCGGCAGGCAGACTCTCAACCACTGCGCCACCAGGGAAGCCCCTATTAGGTCTTTCTAAACAAAAAGCAGTTAATCCCACTAGCTGGACTTGTGTGTCCAGAAGCCAGCCTATTCCACTCCACCCAGCATAGCCCAGGGGGGCTCATAGGCAGTCAGTTGTACAGTAATGTTTACCGATGGGGGTCCTTCTGATGTACTGGCACGTGGGACCAGAAGATGGTGAGTCTTCTTCCCCCATGGTCAGTAGTCCCCACATAGTCGCGTTGGCCAGGTCGATTGTTCATGGAAGCCTGGAGGAGGGCGACAATGGTATCTCGCTGGACACTCAGCAACTAGACTCATTTCGCAGTGAGGCCAGTGTTGCTGCTCAGTCCTCAGATACATTTCCTTTGCTCAGGCTAGGGACGAAACGTAAGACACCTAACAGGCACGACGCAGGGGAGATCATGGCAATTAAGCAGAATACGAGCAATAACCACATCTGAGATACAGTTCAGAAAACTCTTCAGTAATAGGAGAACGTGTCTAAAATCGCATATACGACGGCCACCTAGTTTTACCTCGGATGTCTGAACCGTTTTGGCTTTCAAATGCATTCCCTTCCTCAGTGGCCAAAGCAGATGTAGAATGCTGTCTGAAAGGCCACAAGACAGGCTGCTCTGGTCAGTAGAGTTTAAGTTAAACCATGTAGAAGCCGGAATGACTTCCCCATACTGCAGTATGTGCAGATTTTTCCATCACTTCCCCTTCTGATTGCACGTCTTCCAGTAGAAAGCACTGATGATCAAAACATTTGTCCCGAGATGCCGGGGTGCTTTCTCCTACCCCAGGTTCAGATCACGTGGGTGCTAGGCCTCCTTTACATTCACCTAGTCATTCACATTGGGGGAAAACTAATCAGATCTTGGGAACAGGCTCAGGTATGTTAATGGAGGAAACACTTTATAGGTTATACATTTTATCACTTATACCCAATTGTCACACAAGCATTGTACATGTGCTTTTAGCAGCAGACTTAAAGCAAGCAGTGTCGTACTTCATGAGTGATTATACTCTGTGACAGTTTCACTAGATCATTTTCTTTCAATCCAGAACATCAGGGCAAAAGTATGGCTAACACAATAACTTTCATAAATACAGACCTCAATGAACAGAACTAGAATTTAACATCCACTGAAACATAATATTGTTCTCTCTAAAATTACCCTCATCTCCACCAAACTCAGCCAATCAAAATTAATTTGTTGGCAAAATAAGTCTGGTCCGTTGACCACATAGGCTCCTCCAAACTGGCTGAGGGGGAACTCCTCAGGAGTCTCCGACTGAATTCCCAAAAGGCCTCTCAGGGCCAGGAAAACAATGCCAAAGGCCTGCCATCAGGCTCTGCCTTGGTGGACTTTTCGGTCCTCAAAACATTGAGATTCCTGCACATGCCAGGAGACGGTCTTTCCCATTCATCTGATAAGGCTGCCTAGAACCCTAGGGTTCCCAGTTTCTGGAGGGACCAGGCAGAGGGAAAAGAAAAATGTTTCAATTCTACCCACAGGTGTAATTTACCCAGTTGCTGTAAGTCATAACCAACTTGAGGGGAAGGGTTTCCCTCTATCTGGAAAACAGATCAAACCAGGAACATTCCAGACAAAACCCATAAAAATTATAACCCTATTGACCAGTTCACTGAGTAACCAATCTTTCTGTTAACTTTTAATGAAGCCATCAGGTTTTCCATTAGGATTCTTTAATTTCTTACCCAGTCCAGCAGTATATTCTAAAGTTTATCAGAGACCTGTTATTGTCAAAATGTCCTTAACTGTGAATCTTCTTGAAGATGAAGCACTTTTGCAAAAGCATCAGAGTAAAACAATAACTGTCTATAAAAGACAAAAGACTTAAAAAGTCATGGTTAAACACCTGATTACAATGTAATCGATAAACTTGGTTACAATAACTAGAATTATGACTGATTATAATTTTATCCCTTGAAAACCATAACCTCTGGCAAAAACCAAGAAGTTAGTCATTCTGCATTTCCTGATTGGAAAATTTAATGCTTTAGTCTTCCTCTCCTAAGCAGGCATAGGTAGATAAGCTTAGACCCACCCAGCAATTAATGTTCTAATATTTTATCCTATTTGAAATGACCCATGAATTTTCTTCTGTTAACTTAGTTTCAAGTTACCGAAATCTGGAGAGACTAAAACATAATTATTTCTATAGAGTTTACCTAGAGGCTCTTTTTTCTCCTTTACTCTTAGAAATCACAAAGATTAAAGTTCCCGGGAGCCTAGGTAGATCATTTACTTCTCAAAGGCACAAGAGAAATACCAGTTCCTTCTAGAGAGCTACCTTAACCAATTACAAAAGGCTCACTTAGATACAACAGCAGAGCCGTTAGAGGGCGCTGTTCTCCAGCTCTCTCGGCAGCCCTCACTCAGCAAGGACAGCCACCCTGGGATTTCCCCGCAACTTTGGGGCCCACGTGTTAGTGGACAGCCGCCCCGAGATTACGCCCGCAGCTTTCGGGCCCCGCATGCTAGTGGACGGCCTCCGCAGCTTTCCATTCCCGACACCTCAGGGCTCACGGGAGTCTCCTCCGTCTCCTGGCTGCTCCCTGCAGACCTACAAGGCCTGTGCTTGCCCAGCTTCAAGGCCGAAGAAGGAGCCCGGAGTCAGCAACAGAGACATCAGGAGTTTAATGGGTGGGGGAGCTTACAGGTCTGAAGCAAAGTCCTGGAGCGACACCCCACCTTGTGCGGGGCGTGGAGGGCAGGACGTGTTGGTAGCCTTAGTCCAGTGGGAGAAGGGGAGGTTACCAGTTACGTGGGAATTGATGTCAGCTGGGCTCATTAGTTACCAGGGAAACCAGTCGAGGGGCACGCCCCTCAACCACCCCTTTGATAAGCTATCACTAGCTGGGGCCTGGGTCAAGTACACAGGAAGGTCAGTCATGTGAGTAGGGTGTAGGTGAAGCAGCCCCGGTCGGGCAGGGGATGGACAGAGAGCAAAGATACAGCCATCTTGAGTGGCCTGACCATACGGTGTTCTTGTGGTACTCTTGCTGTAATCAGATTCTTACCTTTGAACTTCTTTTAAAAGTTATTTTCTGGGGCTTCCCTGGTGGCGCAGTGGTTGAGAGTCCGCCTGCCGATGCAGGGGACACGGGTTCGTGCCCGGGTCCGGGAAGATCCCACATGCCGCGGAGCGGCTGGGCCCGTGAGCCATGGCCGCTGAGCCTGCGCGTCCGGAGCCTGTGCTCCGCAACGGGAGAGGCCACAGCAGTGAGAGGCCCGTGTACCGCAAAAAAAAAAAAAAAGTTATTTTCCTTTATTAACTAATTTACTTTTCACTTAAATTCTTCCTGAATACATTTTCTGTGTGTGTGTGTGTGTGTGTATGTGTATACTGGAAGATTAGTAGCCTGTGTAATTTAACTTTAAAAAGTATTTCTTAAGACTTTAATTAGACTTAGACTGTTAATATGAGAAAATGTCTTCAAAAGTCTTTAAGAACCCCAAGTCCTTCCTCTCCTCTTTGTCCAAGTCTATAAAATTTGAGACTTCCAGAATCTTAGTTTCTCTCTAATGATTTCCATTCAGGTTTAACCTTCACAATTCATTTTAAGTTGAGAGATGCTTGAAATGGTTTAATTAAACCTTTAACTGAGAAGTAATTGATTTATTATTTTGGTCTCCCCTTATAACATGAAGGTTCCTAAATCCTCTGGTTTATTTTATAGCCTTTTAATCTCTTTTGCTCGTGTTGGCAAAGGTCTGCAGAAGAGCCTTTTATTTTTCTCCCTTCTTGCTAATCAAATCTCTGGCTCTGGTCCAAGAAGAAAATTCCCTAATGGACCAAGTTCATTCTCCCTCTTGTATGTGTGTATGAGTGTGTAAAAGAGAATGTGTGCATGTGAGTGTGCATATCTGTGAGTGTGTGTTAGTGATGGGTGAGTGTGTGTGATGGGTGAGTGCATGTGTGGTGGGTGAGTGTGTGTGTGTGATGGGTGAGTGTGGGTGTGTGATGGGTGTGTGTGTGCACACACTCGTTCATCCTGATGGAGGCGGGGACACTGGGCTTACCTGAGCAGGAATTTACGTGGGTCTACTGAGAGCCGGGTTTTGGTTCTTCCATCATCTTCCCCTTTCATACTTTGAATAGGAACTCTTCATTTCTCCTTTTCTCTCTTCCTTCTCTCCCCTTCCCCTTCCCTCCTTCTTAATTTATTCCTTAATGGCACCTGCTGTATGCCTGGGTGCTGTGCTAGGTGCTGGGAGCACAGAGCTGGCCAGGCACTGTTCTGCTGGTTCTGCCTCCTGGCTGGTGGGTGGCATTTGGGCAAAGGCGGTTTCAGTGCAGTGGGAAGGTGGTTCTCTGGGATTAGGTTTGGGCTGCTAAAGAGGCGGGGGACACGTGGTCTAGTTGGAGGGTGAAAGGAGGCTTCCCAGGGGAGGTTGGCGTCTAAGTTTAAATCTCTGTGTTGTCTCTTCTGGGCACTAACCACGAATAAAGTCACTCTGAGTGTGTAGGCATCTTGGACTCGCTGTCCCAGGAGCCACTGAGCCCCGAGCCCTCTCGTCTGCTCTGGCAGGCAGCCTGGGGGCAGCGGGCTCCGATGAACTCAGGTTTTAGTGCTGGGGCTTTCATGGGATGCCGCGGCTGCGCTGGCGCACCTGCTGCTTTTGTGGGGATTACAAAAAGGTGCCTGCATCCTGGGCCGATGAGTTAGCAATGGGCGTTCTTTCTGGGTGAACAAGGATAAAGTGTGCTCAGGGCTGATGCAGGCAGTGCAGGGCGCTCTGCCTGCTGGTGGAGCCTGGCCTGGGACAGGGACAGGGACAGGGATGGGGACAGGCCCCCACCTGCCCTCTGTGGCCTTCACGCAGGGGTCAGCCTGCACCACAGACGTGGAGGGGCTGCTGGTGGCTTAGGCAAGTGGCTTTTGTTACCTGTTAAAGGGGGATAGGATATTAGCCTTTTTAAAAACGGATTCTGGGCTTCCCTGGTGGCGCAGTGGTTGAGAGTCCGCCTGCCGATGCAGGGGACATGGGTTCGTGCCCCGGTCCGGGGGGATCCCACGTGCCACAGAGCAGCTGGGCCCATGAGCCATGGCCGCTGAGCCTGCGCGTCCGGAGCCTGTGCTCCGCAACGGGAGAGGCCACAACAGTGAGAGGCCCCTGTACTGAAAAAAATAAAATAAAAATAAAAATAAAAATAAAAATAAAAACGGATTCTGAGACAAATGCATGTTAGTACCTAACACCTTAGAACCTGGTGTATGCACGGTGCCCTTCTAGCCCTCCCACCCCCTGTGTATCCATCTGCTGTTCAGGTCAGGAGTCGGGTCACACTGAAGCTTGTGGCTGGGTGAACTATCATCGTTTTCCAGCAGAACTCAGAGTAGAGGTCAAAATGTGCTATTTCTGTGCTCCAATATTAAACCTAACTGGCATGGATGTGAGGTTCACGGACTGAGGCAAACAGATCTGGGTTCAAATCCTAGCTCGGCTACTTCTGGGTCTTGGGGCAGACTGATTCATTTTCTTTTTTTTTTTTCCTTATTGTTTTTAGAATAATTTATTTTTGGCTGCATTAGGTCTTCGTTGCTGCGTGTGGGCTTTCTCTAGTTGCGGCAAACGGGGGCTACTCTTCGTGGCGGTGCGCAGGCTTCTCATTGTGGTGGCTTCTCTTGTTGCAGAGCATGGGCTCTAGGTGCGCGGGCTCAGTCGTTGTGGCACGTGGCTCAGTAGTTGTGGCACGTGGGCTTAGTTGCTCCGTGGCATGTGGGATCTTCCTGGACCAGGGCTGGAACCCGCGTCCCCTGCATTGGCAGGAGGATTCTTAACCACTGCCCCACCAGGGAAGTCCTGATTAATCTTCTTAAGCCTCAGTGTCCTCTGTAGAATGGGAAATCCTCAGGGATTTGCTGGGCAATGCATGTGAAGGGCTTAGCATGTGCCTGAGATGTATGTGCCTAGTGATTATTAATTGTTAATTTATGTGGCATTTCCACATCATCGCTGCTAAAACCACAGGGAGCAGTCTGGGGGTGCCCTCTGCCTCCCTGGAGCCTTGCATTATAGGGCAGGCTACGGCCTGTCCTGTAGAGGGGTGCTGCGTCCCTGAAAACCTAAATGCCCCTAAAAGCCCCACGGTCCCTAGTTTCTGACAGCATTCACTGTCCCTCTGTTGCTGCCTGGGCTCCTGGGAACTAAATGTCGGGGAGGCTGACTGTCAGGGCCTGGCAGTGTTAGAGGTTCAGGATATTCCTAAATTCTCGAGTTGGTGTGACTGGAGGTTGAGCTGCAAAGTGGGAGTTGGAAGGCTGGCTTTATCCTTGGTCTTAGGCAGAGTGGAATTTATACACCTCTAATTCTGTATTGGCTTTCTCGGTGTATGAGATGTTTTAAAATGAAGAACTCGAGGAAAGAGTGCCTTAATGAACAAGAATGGGTGTACGTTGAGGAATCACACGATCTAACAGTGGACGGACTGGGAAGGTAATAGTGTCTTCAGAGAGACAGTCCAAGTCAGAATACTCATGCCTGTAGCCATAATAATAAGCAGTCGCCATATATCGATCACCTTCTAAGTGCTGTGCTCAGCATTTTAATGGACTGCCTTTTATTAAGAGTGACTCTATAAAACAGAGGCAGTTTTGTGTTTATTTTTCATGTTAGAAACTGAGGCTGGTGGGGATTTGAACTTAGGCCTGCCTAACTCCCAGCTGCTGTTCTCTGCAGTGCACCTCTTGGCTCCACTACCACGTCCAGAGCTGACCCGAGGGCCACAAGACTCAGCAGAAAGGTCTGGGCGGCGAAGAAGGAACCCAGATCCTGGGTCTGCCAGCTCAGTGGAAGGTTCTGGAAAATGTGCCAAGTCCCTTCAACCTTTGGGTTGGTCCTTCATTTCTTTTCCTATTGAGGAGTTAGATTTGCTACATCCATCTCTGAAGGTTTTTATGAGGATAAAATGTGATAATAGCTGGGAAAGTGCCTCACAAACTTGAGTGATGTACAGATAAAGGGCTTATGTTATTAGATTTTTGATAATGTTGAGTTTTCCTTCATAATGCTCATGTCGTCTTTTGATTAAATTTTAAAACCTTGGGCTGATTCTTTCCGTCCCTTGCTAGGTCGGGCCTTGGATCTACAAGGATAATTTTCTGCCTGTGAGGAAGTTGTCCCCAGTAATGATTTGGGATGGGGTCGAGATGCACCGTGGCTTGCCCCTTTCTTCCTGTTGGAAACTTGGGACCTAGGAAATGCCTTGTTTTCAAAATGCATCTTTTCCTATCCTTAAGCGGCTGATCAACATGTATTTCTGTATTAAGTATCTGCTACGTCTCCAGCTCTGCCCGAGATCCTGTGGGACCTCAGGGTGTATGATGGAAGGTGAGGGGAGAGAAACACAGTCAGGAAATGGTGTGGGTGAGCTTGCACACGTGTGTGCCTTACACGCAACTGAGAGGCCAACCAGGGTCGGCCGAGCTGCCTCACAGAGGAGGTACTGAGATGTGAACTGGGCCTGGAGTTAGGGTTCTGATTGGGGTGCAGGAGGGCACACAGCACGGAGAAGTAAAAAAGAGGCAGGTGTTCCCTCTGCATATTTAGGGAAGCCCAGAACACTGCCCTGAGTGGTTGAGAGAGGGAGAGAGCATGCGTGCGCCTGTGTGTGTTTCTGTGTGTGCACGCATGTGCACATGTGTAGGGTGAACTGTGTGATAAAGGGCCTGGAAAGCCAGGTCTCAGAGTCATGGGGCAAAGTCCTCAAGAACAATGGAAAGTTCTAGAGCAAGAGAGTGGCAGTGAGACGGGGTGGAGGCTGAGAGAAACCAGAGCAGAAGGCTGGACTCTGAGATGCCGTGCAGGGGTCTAGGTGAGCGGAGACGGGGCAGGTGTCTTCAGGACAAAATCCACAGAGTTCAGTGACGCCTGAGTAGAGGAATTCAGGGAACAGGAATAGAAATTTCCTCCATTCAGACGCCATTAAAATGTGTCGATTTAGAGGCGACAGGATTTTCCTCGCCCAGTTCTAGGCTTCTCCGCTCTTCTGTACCAAGGGGGTAGTTGACAGCAGCAACTTGTTTTCGGTGCTTAAATGATTCCAAGTTCATTTATGAATATTTCATTTTTAGCTAACTAACTGGTCTTGAGGATCTGAATTATGGATGCAACAAGATGTAAGATTAGTTTTGTCACCGTCTTGTTAGAGGTTTTCCAGAGCTTTCAGGGCTGATTTTATGTTTCTTCCTTGACAGCAGATTGCACCCTGCTTGTTGGGGTGCAATCACCCCGATTTACGGGGTGCCCACTGGGTGGGATACCGGGTCACATGCTGAGGGATAAAAAGCCATTGGGACGGGACTCAGTCTTCAGGGGGTCCTGCCTGTGGGGAGACACACGCACGACTCTCAGGTCCGGTTGGCCGTGCTGCACTCCCGCTGTGTGGGGAGAAGGGTGGCACCCGTGGGCACCGCGGCTGCCGCCTGCTCTGGGCGTCCCTGGGGAGAGGGCGCTGGGTACCCTGCTGCCATGAGTGCCGAATCTGAACCTGAGGTGAAGGGCACGGTTTCTGCAAGACTTTGACGTCTGCCCAGGATTGCTGACGCCAGCCGCAAATTTGGGGGTTCCCAGGGCCACCCACACTTCTGCAGCTAGGTACAAGCTTGAGGCACCCAAAGGACTCCCTCAGGTTGGATAATTTTCTAGAACGACTCGCAGAACTCAGGAAAGCACTGTACTTGTGATGACAGTTCTAAACAAAAAGGGCACAGGTCAGAACGAGCCAAAGGGGGAGATGCCTGGGTGAGGTCGGGACGGGGGGGTTCCAGACAGGGGGCTTTCGGTCCCGCTCCTACACCTGTGGTGTCCTGGACGCCGCTGCCTTCTTCTGGCTACATTACATGACAGGACTCAAGAGTATTTCCAACCAGGGACGCTCGCCCGAGCCTTTGGTGTCCAGAGATGTTTGGGGCTCAATGACACACTGCTCACGTGGCTGGCCCCCAGTCTCCAGCTTCTCCTGGGGGTCAGACTAATACCTCTCTTCTCCAGTTCATCCAGAGGTCGGGACTGACCTGACCTGTTGCAGAGCCCCTGAAACAAATCACAGTGTTCGTTCTGTGGCTAAAGCCCCTGTGCACATGGGCACTGCTGTCAGGCAGGGCCTTCCAGGGGCCTAGAGGTCACCCCCAGTGGCTGAGGGCAGAGGCCAGACCTCTCTGCGGGTAAAGCCCCCTGTTCACTACACAGCTGCGTCCTCAGGACATTTCAGAGGAGGACCTTTGTCTGCATGGCGGGGTGCGGAGTCTGGCATCAGGGTTGGGCTGGACCACGGTCTCCTACACATTGTTAAGCAACACGTTTCTGCAGCTCAGCGGATGGGACGTGAGGTGGGCGTTCTGTAGCCTCTTGGCAAGCTCCGCTCCTCTGTTAGCTGCTGCTTCGGCAAGTTGCTGTTGTAAAGGGTAACGAGGAGGAGAGTTTTCATGGCTCCGGGGTGAAGGTTTGTCCTCGCTCTGCACCTCCCTTTCCTCGCCTCCCCCTCCAGCCTCCCTTCCGCAAAGGCTGGGCCTCCTGTCCACACAGCTGTCATTCCCCTCGGTAAAATCTCAGTGTGGGCAGAGGGATCCAAGGGGCTTGTGCCCTTGCTCATTTGTTCTGGTCTCTTCGTTTGCTTTCTTGTTGTTTAGTACTTTTTTCTCCCCTGTTCCTGACCACCCCCATCTTCGTCTCTGACATGCCCAGGTGACATAGAGGGAAGGCGGTGACTGTGTGTCGGGCTGGGCTGCCCTGGCCACGGAAGGCCCTGGTTCGGAGCTCTAGGTCAAGGGGGAGCCACGCTTGGCACTGCGGCTCAGTGGAAACTCTGGTCCCCAGGGAGCTCCCCTCTGTCGGCTCCTCCCCCACGCTGGTGCCTGATGCCTCTGAGCTCTTGGGGACCCCACGTCAGAGCAGGCTTCTCTGTCCAGGGCCCTCATTGTCACGCTGCTCTTTCCCTGCAGACTTTGCTCCAGAGCCGTCCTGCCCTCCTCTCCCGCCCCATGGCTTTCCTGTCTGATTTGGGAGCACAAGTGACCCACTTAAGGGATCCTCACGATGGTAGCAGTGGGCACTGTGGCTGATGTTTCCTGGGCAGAACCGTAACCTTGGGGAGAGCAGGAGGGACCTTGAACGTATCATATTTCCGCAGATGACATTCCCTCAAGATGGTGCTAGAACCTAGGACCCTTCCTCTGCCCTGATGTTCAGATGCAAAGAGGGCTGCTGACATGCCGTGCCTTAGCCAGACAGGTGGCTCCCCAAAGATGGCACAGCGGCCAGGCTGTGCTGGCCCCCTGCTTGGCCTCCTCTGGGTACCCCTCAAGCCACATCACCTAAGACACACCACTCCACCTTCACACAACGGCACGATGCCCCCTGACCCCACTCACCCATCTTAATTCCCACGTTCCCTTGGAGACAAGTGCCTTAACAATGAATGCTAATTAAGAAGAAATACAAGATGAAAAATGATTTCAAACTTACTCTGAAGCAGCTCTGATCATGACATTTAAATCATTTGGTTTCTAGGAAACTTGAAAAATATTGTCTTTAGTCCTATAATTGGTGGCTTTAGATTGTAATTATTTTTTCTTCTTCATCAGAACAATTTGCATCTAATAATTATGATGCCTTGAAATAGTCTGAATAGTTGTGTAACTCATTAAGAGCATGAAAAGCCAAGCAGCCTTGGAGAACGCTTTGCAAAGACGTCCTTAGCAAGTTTCTGAGAACTGGATTTCAGTGGAAATGGTGGTTCATGAGGAGCCTGGTTTGTGAACTGGGGGCTTATGGTCACAGCTTAAAATCCTCCCCGGGACTTCCCTGGCGGTCCAGTGGTTAGGACTCCACACTTCCACTGCAGGGGGCATAGGTTTGATCCCTGGTCGGGGAGCTAAGATCCCACAGGCTGCTCGGCCAAAACAAAAACAAAAACAAAAACAAAAACATCCTCCCCGCCTTACAGAAGAAACACGTGCAAAGGTTCTGATAAAGTAATGTTCTTTTTTAAAAAAATTTATTTATTTATTTATTTTGGCTACGTTGGGTCTCCGTTTCTGTGCGAGGGCTTTCTCTAGTTGCGGCGAGCGGGGACCACTCTTCATCGCGGTGCGCGGGCCTCTCACTATCACGGCCTCTCTTGTTGCGGAGCATGGATTCAAGACGCCCAGGCTCAGTAGTTGTGGCTCATGGGCCCAGTTGCTCCGCGGCATGTGGGATCTTCCCAGACCAGGGCTCGAACCCGTGTCCCCTGCATCGGCAGGCGGATTCTCAACCACTGCGCCACCAGGGAAGCCCTGAAGTGATATTCTTAAATCACATTATTACAAAATTGATTATACAGTAGCATAGAGGTGCAGGGATATTAGCACTAAAGACTGTTTGCAGCTCTTCATTTCTGGAACTGCTCCAGACTTTCCTTTTTTAATAAAAGGTGGAACCAAACATATTTGCCCACTTGGAACTTGAGTGCATGCCCTGCACTGTCTCCTCCTGTGACTACATGGTGCCCTCTTGCTTCCTTCATAGCGTTTTCGGTCATGAAGAGGAAGAGAGGCAGGCCAAAGGGGTCCACGAAGAAGGCCAGTCCCGAAGAGGAACTGGCGGAAAACAACGTTATTCCCAGCGGGGACAGCCCGCGGGCCCCCGAGGGAGGGGGCAGCCTGACCCCCCGCAGCCTGGAGTGCAGCAAATGCTGCCGGAGGTTCTCCAACCCACGCCAGCTGAGGAAGCATATCTGCATCATCGTGCTGAACCTGGGCGAGGAGGAGGGAGAGGCCGGTAAGTGCTGCGCGAGGGCCAACCTCGTGGCCTTCTGATGACTCGCACGGATGTAACTACTCGCGTCCGTGTTTCCTGGTTCACTTGTTACTTGAAACCGCACATATTTATACATGTCCCACCTATCTGGAAAGTGCTCATTTTTGCAAGGATTACTGACTGTTACTGTACATCATCTTGAAATCGAGTGTATCATCTGGTAGCTGATGCTCACAGAGCGCAGGTCTCGGGGGTACTTGAGGAGACGCTTGCGGGGGGTTGCAGAGAGGGTCAGACAGTCTCTGTGCTCTCGAGCTTATGTTCGGGGTAAGACGATGGGCTTTTAAAATGCGAAGTGTGACAGGATAATAAATCAGGAGTTGAGAAAGTGTTCTGATGGGAATTCCGGACTGAGCCTGGTGTCGCCGTTTGGGTGGCATTTGGAGTAAAGGAGGGAGGGTGTCTCAGTGGACGAGTGGGACCGTGTGAGCAGAAGAGCAGACACTGGGATGCTCGCGGCCCCTGTGAGTGACGCTGATGGCCTAGATCGTGGCCGGCATTCTTGAAGAGCGTAAAGAATACCAGGTGCTTCCTCCAGGTAAGTACTTAGCAAGGCTTCAGCTCGGAAGTAACTTCTAAAAGAGGCCGAAGGACATGTGAGTGTGGGCGGGGCACGTCTCCTAGACAACCTTCTAGGAGGACTGAAACGGCAAGATTGCACCGGAGAGCTGAGGGCCTCTGCTGTCGTGCCGTTGTTATTGTTTGATTCTGGCACCATTTTTGAAGTTTTCAAACCACGTCTGAGAATTTAGGAAGCTCTTACTGTGTTTTGTACAACGCTAAGCATGCCGCTCTGGTTACGGATTTGGGCTTTGGACTATGGCCGCCTGGGTTTGAATCCTAGCTCTAGTACTTACTAACTTCATTCTGCTTTATTTTCCTCATCTGTAAAATGGGAATAAAAACAGCACTAGCTAATATGGTTACTCTGAGGATTCAATGAGACAGGACTTTGTACAGTGCTTAGAACAGTACTTGCCATTTCAAAAGCACCCATAAGACTGACATGTGCACACGGCTCTACTTCAAATGGATAACCAACAGGGACCTACTGTGTAGCACAGGGAACTCTGCTCAATGTTACGTGGCAGCCTGGATGGGAGGGGAGTTTGGGGGAGAAAGGATACACGTATACGTATGGTTGAGTCGCTTTGCTGTGCACCTGAAACTATCACAACATTGTTAATCGGCTATACTCCAATATAAAATAAAAAGTTAAAAAAAAACACAGCCCATAAATGTTAGCTGTTACTATTACTCATAGCCATATGGACACAGTGCTATTTCTGTCCTTCCTGTTTTACAGATAAGAGCATTCAGACACTAAGGCATTAAGCAATTTGTCCAGGGTTCTTTAGCCAGAAAGGGATCTTGGCCTTTGAACCCAGACTGTCTGACTCTGAACCCCAATTCTTTTTTTTTTTTTTGCGGTACACGGGCCTCTCACTGTTGTGGCCTCTCCCGCTGTGGAGCACAGGCTCCGGACGCGCAGGCTCAGCAGCCATGGCTCACGGGCCCAGCTGCTCCGCGGCATCTGGGATCTTCCCAGACCGGGACACGAACCCGTGTCCCCCTGCATCGGCAGGTGGACTCTCAACCACTGCACCACCAGGGAAGCCCTGAACCCCAATTCTTGAGTCCTAGAAACACCTCGCAACAGTGGAGCAAGACCCTTGGTATGTAAAAGCCTAGCACAGATTGGGTGAATTATTGAGGTAAGACATCACCTGATATTTATCAAACATCTAGGTTGGTGGCCAAGGCTCATTGCCAACACCTGTTGCAAGTTGTAGAGAACACAAAGTGTTGTTCTTCCCTTTAAAGAACTGCTCTCAAGGTGACCACGTGAACTCTTACTAGGCTTCAGGGGCTGATGCAAATACTGGACATGGATTCAAAGAAGGTAAGGCAGCGGGCTGGCAGCCGTCCCAAGATAGAGCGTGAGTACTTGCCGTGTGAGAGACGGGGCAGGAGCACGGTGGTTTCGGAGGAAGCAGCATCTTGTTTCAGAGCCTAATGTCCTTTCGGCAAATACACAGAGTTTTAGCAATAGGATGGCTGGTGGAAGGGTTAGGAGGCCACGGCCGTGCACCTGAGGCGCACATCCCCAGGGGATTCTTTCCCTCCGGCCCTGGTCATGCAGTTGCTCCCCTCCTCTCGCCACCCACACCCCCTGCCCTCTGAGTGTGTCGCACGCTCACACACACACCCCGCCCTGGCCCCCGCTCTCTTTTTCTCTCACAAATACTCAATGGTTGTCTCGTTTTAACCAGAGGGGCCAGATCTAGCCTCAGGGCAGCTCTGCGTGTACTGGCCCGAGTCCTTCTGAGAACCCAAGTCTCTCTGCTCATTCAGGGCTGTCTCGTTGAGAGTCTGTTTTGGTTTTGTGCCTTCACACGGCTGGCTTGTCTGGTCAGTCCCCCTCTGAGAGACTCCTGGGCTTTCTGCACAGTTGTGGTTAGAAATCAGGGATATCCCTCTTTGGCAACACCGAACATTCTGGCTGTTTCTTCCTCCGGGCCTTAGGCCTAGATCTAACTTGGAGGGTGTGTGAGAAGTTCAGCCCCGTCCGTGGACGTTCCCCCAGGCTGTGCTGCCCTCGGGGGTTTCTTCCCAAAACACACTTCTGCAGTGTCTCCCTTCACAGGAAAGTGCAGACTCTTCACCTGGGTATCCACGGCTCTCACCGAAAGGATCTTCCATGGAGCTCTGCAGCGTCACTTTTCCACGCCATATAGTATTCTGTTGTTCATGGCAACCACGGTACATTTAGTGATATTTAGGTTATTTCCATATTTTTTGCTGTTATAAATATTACTCTAATAAACATTCCCTTATGTATATGTATATGTTTGTGTATGTTTATATATGTGAATGTGTGGATTATTATTTGTTATTTTTGTAGGATAAATTCCTAAAAGTAGAACTACTGGGCCAGAAAGTGTAATACGTATAGCCAAATTGCCCCCTAGAAAGCTCACACCAATTTAGATTCCAAAAGTAGCCAAGAGTACCAATTGGATATTATCATTATTATTTGTTTTCTTTTTTAATACCCGGAATGATATAAAAAATACTAAGAAGAAAGTAAAAATAATCCAAAATTTCACTGCCTAGGTATAAGGTCTATTACACTGTGTAAAAAAAGTGAAGAAAGATCTTTCTCACTTCTATGTATGTTCATATACATTTTTCAGAAATGAGGTCATATATAATGGTCTGTGATCTTTTTTCACTCACTAATGGAGCAGATAAATTTTACATGTCAGTATTTTTTCTTTAACAAGCTGTTTTGTAGCACGTTCTATGTTGCAGATACTGTTCTCAGTATTTTACAACTATTATCAATAGCTCATTTCATTATCATGGCAACATCATAGGCACTATTATCATTCCCATTTTATAGACCAGGAAACTGAGGCACAGAGAAGTTCAGGAGTTTGCTAACATTCACACAGCCCGTAAGGGGTGGAGCTGGACTCTGAATGCACACATTCTGGCTGCAGGGTCTGTGCTTTTGATTGCGATGCTCTGCTTTCTGACTGAAAACAGTCAGTAAATGTAGATTTTTGTCATTTTTAAAGGCCACGCAGCATTTCATTGTGTGCATGGGCTGTACGTTTTCCTTCATTGGTCTCCAGTTGACTGACACTGAATATTGTTTTAATTTTTTCTCCCTGATTAAAAACAAACAAACAAACAAAAAACTACCCAGGTGTGCAATCAAGCATGCATTTTTATTTTATTATTACTATATTTGCACTTGTGTCTTTATTATCTTAGGTATATACCTAGTAATGTAATTCTCGGGTTAATAGGACATCTTTTAGGTCACATATTTTATGATTCCATGTATGTGTAATATTCAGAAGAGATAAATCCATAGAGACAGAAGACTGTTGGTGGTTACCAGGGGCTGGAGGAGAGGGGAGAATGGGGACAAACTGCTTAATGGGTACAGGTTTTATTTTGAATGATAGAAAAGTTTTGGAACTAGATAAAGGTGGTGGTTGCACAACATTATGAATGTTCTAGATGTCCCTGGATTATTCACTATAAAATGGTTAATTTTATGTTATGTGAGTTTTATCTGAATAAATCATATGAAAACTTTAGTTGATAAAATAACAATAAAACTATTTGAACAAAACAAACAAAGAAACAATAGGGCATCTTTTGCATTTTGACACATACGCATGTTGTCATGCTACCCGGTAGACTGTGTCTATCAGTTATTTTTCCGACGTTGGCTGTGTCCTCATATCCGCCTTTACTCTCTTTATCCTGGGTTGTGTCAGTTTTTATCCTGTTAATCTCTAGTGTGAACAGTTTTCTTTAATTATTTTAATTTGCCTCTATTTGGTCACTCGTGGACTCTCTCATTGCAGTTATTAGGGGTTTTTGTTTTGTGTGTAATTTGGAGCATTCCTTGCTCACGCCCTTTACTTGTTACACTTTTAGATCACCATATATTCTGAAAATATTTTCCAGTTTTATCATTTGTCTTTTAATTTCATTTGTAGAATTGCTTTCTTTGTCTTTTGCATTTTACTGTAGTTTTAAATATCAGCATTGTCACTACTGTCAAATATTTCTTTTAAATTTCTTGCCCTTTTTATCATAGCTTAGAACACTTACCTATACCCCAAAATAATAAACAACCTTCTATATATTGCTCTGTTATTTGTATGTTTTCATTTTTTATCTATATCTTTGATCCTTCTGGAATTGTATTTCTGTGAAAGTTGTGAAGTAAGACAGTTATATATATATATATATATATATATATATTTTTTTTTTTTTTTTTTTTCTTTTTGCGGTATGTGGGCCTCTCACTGTTGTGGCCTCTCCCGTTGCGGAGCACAGGCTCCGGATGCGCAGGCCCAGCGGCCATGGCTCACGGGCCCAGCCGCTCCGCGGCATATGGGATCCTCCCAGACCGGGGCACGAACCCGTATCCCCTGCATCGGCAGGCGGACTCTCAACCACTGCGCCACCAGGGAGGCCCCAGTTATATATATTTGATCAATAACTATGGGCAAAGGAATGATCTTCATAAGTACAATTTGAGAAAGTAATAAGGGTCTGCTTCCAAGTCTAAGAAACACTTTAAAAAATAAAGCTTCAGGGCTTCCCTGGTGGCACAGTGGTTGAGAGTCCACCTGCCGATGCAGGGGACGCAGGTTCGTGCCCCGGTCCGGGAGGATCCCACATGCTGGGGAGCGGCTGGGCCCGTGAGCCATGGCCGCTGAGCCTGCGCGTCTGGAGCCTGTGCTCCGCAACGGGAGAGGCCACAGCAGTGAGAGGCCCGCGTACCACAAAAAAAAATAAATAAATAAAAAATAAAGCTTCATATTTTGAAACAATTATTGGGATAATAGGAAGTTGCAAAGATAGTATAGAAAGGTCTCACGTACCCTTTACCCTCTTCCCCCGCAGTGGTGACGTCTTACATAACTACAGCACAATGTCAAGTTCAGGACCTTGACAGTGAGATACTGTGTGCGTCGTTCATCATTCATCACACATGTAGGTTTGTGTAGCCACCGCGGCAGTGGGGAGACAGGACTGTTCGTCACCACAGACGTCTCCCTTGTATTCCCACTTTATGGTCACCCCGCAACCACTGATCGCCAACCCTGTGATTTTGTCATTTCGAGAATGTTACACCAGCTGAATCACACAATATGTGACCTTCTAGGATTGGCTCAGAAAACCCCCTTTTCAAACCAATTTCATAATTTTATAATTGAGGAAGTTGAGGTCCAGAAGTGATGATTATCCAGAGTCACACAGCTCCTCGGAGGTAGGGCTGGGTACCATCCCATGTGTCCCCACTCCTACCCTGTGGCTGGCCCGGCTCTACCACGTTTGTGTCTTAAAACCAGTCTCATTTCTACTTCGTGGATGTTGATTTTGTTCATTTCAGTATACCTCTCTCAGCTTTTCCTCTAACCTCATGGGAAATGAAAGTTCCATCCTGTATGGTCCTGAAGTTTATTTCCTATTCTGTAAATAATTTGGCAATCTCTTCAGCAGTGGCAGACAGGCAGTCCTTTTTAATACGATTCTCAGCTTCCTCCAGTGCTAAGCTGTACAGAACATGGCCTCGTAGTCCATTGATTCGAATGACCCAAGTGCACTTTAATTTAACAGATACCAACTGGAAGGGTAGAAGCGCCGGGTGTTTTTCCCTTTCTGGCCACTGCTGAAGCTTCTAAAATATGCAGAAAGGACCTTACGCCCAACTGCCTCGTGGCTGACTTCCCTCTGATGATTGCTCCACGTTCCCTAGGTTGCCAAGCACAATATTACAATTTGGAAAATTCTTGCATAATTGTTTTAATTCATGCTCTGTAAAGAGCAGTTTAGTGACACTTTAAAGAATTGACCTTGACTCTTTTGCTTGTTAAAACAATTAGAAGAAAACAAAATAAGCTTTTTCCCTACACTGAACCATGGCAAGTTAAAATAATATTTTTGATATATATTCAACATTTATTTATTTTATTCTGCATTTGAATAATAAAAGAAACCAGGAAAAGAGATTTTTTTTCCCAATGACATTACGTGGAACAGCTGGTGTTTTTGAAAAACATTTTGCAGCCTACAGAAATCAATATGTCAAGTGGATAAAAGTGACTTCTGAACCTTTCTAAGCTTGTTATTTCTGGGCTCATTTTATGCAAGGAGAGTTGCACAAATTTGCTGCTATTCTTGTTAAATCCTCCTTAAAGAAGACAAGGCATTTATTATTTATTTATTTATTTTTAAATTAATTTTTAAAATAAATTTATTTATTTATTTTTGGCCGCGTTGGGTCTTCGTTGCTGCACGCAGGCTTTCTCTAGTTGTGGTGAGCGGGGACTCCTCTTCACTGTGGTGCGCGGGCTTCTCATTGCGGTGGCTTCTCTTGTTGTGGAGCACAGGCTCTAGGCGCGCGGGCTTCAGTAGTTGTGGCTCGCGGACTCTAGAGCACAGGCTCAGTAGTTGTGGCGCACGGGCTTAGTTGCTCCGCGGCATGTGGGATCTTCCCGGGCCAGGGCTCAAACCCGTGTCCCCTGCATTGGCAGGCGGATTCTTAGCCACTGCGCCACCAGGGAAGTCCCCAAGGCATTTATTTTAAGATCTTACTTAAGATGCACCTATAATCTTCATGAGGATTTTTTACAGCAATATTTCAAGTGTCTTCTACTATATTTGTGTTAGCAAAACAGCTGACTTGATAAGTACCTTCTGTGATTGAAAACTGTTTTGAGTGAGTTGGGTTTGAAAATTTGCAGGTGGAAAGGTGGAGCAGTGTCAGTCTCTGAGTAGAACACTTTTCTCTGTGGAAAGATGTAGAATGGTGAAGTCTGTTTCCTCTCGCCGCCTTGTGAACCCTTGTTTTATCTCTGTGCTAATCAGAGGAATGCAAAGTGCAGTGGCCTCCACGCATACATGGTCCTCAGCATGCTTGGAAATGTGGGACTTCGGGACAGTTAGTGTCACCTTTCAGGGACCCCCCTCGTCCCACTTTCCTCCTGTCCCACCTGCTTCGTGAGCTTGGGCCCTTCTGTTTAGCCCTTAACTGTCACGGGTTCTGTCGGTGTGGGCCAGGGTACACCCTTACAACCAGCCTCCCCCATCGCGGTGGCCACACAGAACCAAGCTTTCCTTCTTGTCCTGCTGCAGATTCTCAGGAGGCTCTGCTCACCCAGGGACCCAGGCAGAGAGAGCAGTCAGCATCCCGAACACAGCTGGTCACCGGGCAGGAGGGGAGGAGAGCCTGAGGGTTTCATGTCAGCCCAGAAGTGACCTCTGTCATTCCTGCCCCTGCAGTTCATTAGCCAGAACTGATCTCCCCCAATGTCAAGGGCCCAGGAAGAGTGACCCTGCCATGCCCAGGGTGGGGGAGGACTGGGAAGGTTTGGTGGCTGTCACTAGTGGCAACTGCATGGCTCCTACCATTTCCATGGATTTGCCCACAGCTGTGGTCTGGGGACCTGCAGATGTCCTCCTTGCCCCGACTGACCATGTCCTGAGCTCAAGGCCTGCGTCTCAGTCTGGGGTCCCACAGGCTCCATATAAATGTCCCCCTGATCTTCCGTCCTGGTGACTGGCCACCCCATCCACGTGTCTCATCCAGAAACCTCTCCCTCACCTGTCACGTCCGGCTACTTGCCACAGTCAGCTGACTTTTCCTGCTGAATGTTCCTCTGATTCTTCTCTGCATCTCTGCTGCCATTCTTGTGGGTCAAGCTCCATCATCTCCTACATGGACTCTTGTAACAAGTCTGGTCTGCCCTCCCTCTCTGATCCATGCTCGATGTGCATCAGCGATCTGCAAATATATCCCCAATAAATATTTACTGATTTACTAATAAGTTGCATTTTTAAAATTTAATAATCAGGACTTCCCTGGCAGTCCAGTGGTTAAGACTCCACGCTTCCACTGCAGGGGGCGTGGGTTCAATCCCTGGTCGGGGAACTAAGATCCCACATGCCGTGTGGTGTGGCCAAAAATTTAAAAATAAAAATAATTTAAAAAAATTTAGTAAGTATCGATGGAGTTCTTAATGTGGGTCTATTCTGAGTGTCTTGCAAGTATTAATTTATTTTCTCTTCACAAAAATCCTACCAGATGGTTACTGTTTTTATCCTCATTTCACAAACTAGGAAACTGTGACAGGTAGGAAGCGGTGGACCTGGGATGGGAACTCAGGCGTGGTGGCTCAAATACATACACTGCCAAGTGCGTATGTTATAGGCATTATGAAACATACGTAAGATATACATTTCAAAAGGAAGAGGTAAGAAAAGTAAAGAGGAATCCTACTACTTTCTTCCCAGATTTCAGTGGATTGTCCTAGGCATCCCCTGGATATGTGCCTTCTGCTTTGGGAACCATGCCTCTCCTTGCCATTAGAGCCATCTTTCTGAAATGCAAACCGGTCACATCCCTTCCCTGAAGACAGCCTGCCCTGATGCCCACCGCTGCTCAGAAACAGTCCAAGCTCCTCAAGAACCTTCTAGGTTGTTTACGTATGACCTGGCAGCTGCCACCCTGGACCCTGATTTCTTACCCCGTCCCATGGTGCCCACCTACGACTCTGTAATGAACATCCAGAGGCCACAGTGCCCTGTGCTCTCTTGGTTTCTCGTGCATTGTTCATTTTGCTTGGCATGGCCTGCTTCCCTTTGCCCTCTGAAAAACTACACTTGTCCGCAGCCAGTGCTCGGTAAATATCTTGTGAGTGAGAGCATGAATCTTCATAGAACAGAAACTAGGACTGTGCAGTGTCTAACGGGGGGAAACTCAGCATGTTTCATCACCTCCATTTGCGTTTCTGTGTGGAGTGGGTCACACGATGCGGGAGAGGTCCCAGGTCCGTGTTGCTGACGACTGTCTGCCTGGCCATTGTACTGGCTTCCACTCAGCTCTTGACTCTGTAGTTGTTTTCTGTCTTTCCTCCTTCTACGCTGCTCTTCACATTTCAGGTTCCCGCTGACATTCTTTTCACCTGTATTTGAGGGGTGCCTGTGAAAGTTACCTCTCCTTTGCTGGTGCTATGGAGTCATCCTTGAGTCCTCCTCTGGCTCACTTCCAGCCTGCCGGCCCCGTCAGCCTGCTGACTCCCTCCCCACGATTCTGGAGCCCTCGGTCGGTCTCCTCTCCGGGCGTCCTCCCTGCCCCGGGTCTGTCCTGCTCATCTCTCATATGGACTCTTTGCATAGCGGACTGGCTGCTCCACTTCTAGACCTGCTCCCCGTAAGCTCGCCCTTCACAGAAGGATGTCACGTGCTAAGGTGACACGTCACGTTGTTGCTGAGAGTCCTCCCATGGCCTCCCCGGCTGCGTGGAGGGGCCTCACCTCTGCCTGCTTTCTGCCCCACTTGCCCCCTGGGCTCTTCTGCGCAGGCAGCTTTCTCTTCTTGGAAAGCTGCCCCCAACCCTCTAAGCCAGCTCCCTAGCTGTTTCTCATTCTTGAGGCTGGCACGTGCCCTAGTGCAGGCAGCCCTGCTAAACGCCCGCTGAAGGAAAACACCTGCACATGACCTTTCTCTCTCCAGTAGCTCCTGACACTTGGAATAAAATTCAGATAAATGAGAATGGGATCCGTTGTCAGAGTTGTTTATGGAAGGAAGAGAGTGTGAGATCTACAGCCTTGAGCCCCGACAGGCCCCAGAGACGGGCCCTGGGTGAGCAAACTGTGGGTATGGCTCAGGCTGCTAAGTTTGGCAGATGTTTGTTTACATGCTTCCATAATTCCAGAGGCGAGCTGGTCCAGAGCTTCCTGTCGGTCCACAGAATCCTAGACCCAGGTCAGTGGGAGCGTGATGCTTGTGGGCCCCAGCTGGGCCCCGCAGGGCTGATGGTGCCTCCTCTTACCATGTGCCCGTCTGTGCCAGCTGCTGTCAGGGTGCTGGGCATCTGTTCTCATCCTCCTGCTGGGTGCCAAGGTAGGGCTGCCGGCTCATCGCTTAGATGAAGATACAGGCTCTGCTAGACAAAGGAAGCTGCCCGACACCAGCTAGTAATTACATGAATCCTGGTCCCTTCGACTTCCGAGCTCCAGCTTTTGTCACGCGGATCCAGCCGTCTTCGAGTGCCTGTCCTCTGATTCTCCACCTTGCCCTGGCCCAGAGTCACCTGAATTAAACCTCCAGTCCCTTTGGTGACTAAGTGTCCCAGTGTGAGACACGTGACACAAGTCAGCCGTGGAGCTGGCCCTGTGCTCTCTACTACAGACTTGCTGTGGCTCTCAGGTAACCAGAGGGCACTCAGTGCCTTTTTTCACGGTGGGGGGCAGGGGCCGGGGAAGAAGAGGAACTGACTAAATCCCACCCCAGCGGGGCTTTGTGTCAGGACTTTGGAAGGAGGACTATCTTGTCCAGCATCTTGGAGGCCTCTTGTGCTGCAGCCCCTTGGCGTTGTGCTGTCTGCAGTTCAGGGGGTGCCTGTATCCCACCTCGAGGGACGTGATGGGAGGGATGGAGCCTGTGACACAGGGGGCCTTTGCTCCAAGTGATGGCTCTTCAGACAAGTAGCAGCTACTTATTATTCCCCCCCACGACCCCCCCCCCGTTTTGAAAAGGAGTCTCTCACCATTAACAACCGGAGTACTGAGAAGTGCTGCAATGAATGGCCCGTGGCCCGTGGCCCGGCGGCCTTTAAAGCCGGACTTACTGCTGTGCCTGGTGTTCCCCAGCTGCTGAGGAGCTGTCTGAAGCCAAGGGCTGAGTGAGATCCCTGCAGCGGCTGATCTTCTCTTTTTTCTCCTCCTTCCTGAGCTTGTTGCTGGGCACTAAGCCAGACTTTGGAGATCAAAGTGAGTAAAAGGAGTCTCTTCCCTTGAGCAGCTGAGCCTGGGGAGGAGGACCAAGGGGGTGAATGGATACAGGACGATGGAGGGGCCAGCTCAAGGCAGAGGGGGCAGGGCAGGACCACGCATCCGCCGGTGTATCCTGGAGGGCTCCCTGGAGAGAGGGGCCGTGAACTCCACGTCTAAGGCTGACATAGGGGACGGGGAAGGGGACGGGCTAGGCATTTCCATCAGGATGGTTGCTGCGAAAGCCTGCAGGTGCAGGGCTGGGGGCGTGTTTGAGGAATGCTGGCTAGTTCACTGTGGGGAGTGTGCAGTGAGGGCAGAGTCACAAGGAGGCTGACGGCCTCGTGCTCAGCGTGCGCTTATGCGCACAGTTTCCTGTCTGTGGGAATGCTGTGCTTGGAGCAGGTGCTTGCCTGTCCTTCCCTCGGAGCAAGAGAGACAGGAAGACTTGAGAAAGCCTGAGGCGAAGAGGGAAGGTGAGAGTGATGCATAGTCAGCAGGTTCGATAGAATTGTCTTGGGTTAATAAGTTTCTTAAACTGCTGCATTAGCGGTGTGGCACGGATCAGTGGCAGAGCCCCAGCATATAATCCCGTATCAGGCTGCTGTTCTGACAGCTGTGCTGGGCTTTTTATTAATGTGGCTGATAACACTTGACTCTCTGGGGTGTTCTGAGATTTAATTAGTTCTTGGGCAATTTGGAATAGGTACTTTAGAATATTAGCGCTGTGTTGATTATAAATGAGTGTGTATGAACTATTCCTACAAATGTGTGACTGCTCATATGGTTAACTCTTCATCTGCCCTTTCCTAAATCAGCTTGCCTTGCTTGCATGTTATTCCATGTCGGGGACTCTGCGAAGTCTCTTGGGGAGTTAGAGGGTAAACACAGGCACAGATCCCACTGCTAAGAGTGGGGAGTTGGAAAATGGAGCAGTATCCCTCCCAGAGGAACTCCTCTAGGCCAGCAGGGCATGGTGAGCAAAGAGTAGGGAGACTTCGAGATAAAGGGAACTTAGTTGAGAGCTTTGGTATCAAATGAGCTTCATTTTTCTTAGTGAAGTCAGAGAAGCTCATCAGAGTTAAAGGAGTGTGTGTGTGTGCGTGTGTGTGTATGGTTAGGAGCTGAGAAAAGTGGGAATATTTTTGAACCCCTGCTGTAGATCTTTCATTAATTCATTGGAAGCATTGATTGAGCACCTACTGTTTGTGTACCAGGCGTGCGGTGGTTGCTGGGCTATGTGATGTCGAGTGAACGGAAGTTTGTATAGTAAAGTTGTTCAGAGTTTGGTGGGCGGGGCACACAGATGACACTGACACTTTGGGGTAAGTGGGATGAGCACCCGCAGAGGCCACATGGGATCTTAAGGGAGCTCGGAGACAGGACTTCAGAGGCAGCCTGGGAGAGCAGGGCAGGTCAGGAAGGGCCTAGGTAGAGCTTTGATGTCCATGTGGGCCCGGCGTTCTGAAGGGTGGGTGGGGCTGGAGGTGAGAGGAGGCCGAAGACGGGGAGGCGTGTGGAATGCAGCCTGGCAGAGGGAGTAGCATCCCGTAAGGCCCGGAGGAGGCTGCTGGCCGCGTGTGCTTGTGGGGAGACTGCATAGGAGGCTGGCGCAGGGCCTGGTGGAGGGTCTGCAGTATGTGGTTTCAGCAGTGGCAGTGGGCGTCAAAGAAGGGGGTGTGTTCTAGAGCTGCTGAGGAAGTGTGATTCCCAGGCCCTGGGCACAGGTTGATGTGGACAGGAAGCAGGAAGTTGTGGGAGGGAGGGGGCCTAGGTTTTGGCTCGGGTGCTGGGGTGGAGGGTGGCCCCTGCCAATCCGGAGAACCCAAGGGAGAAGCAGGTTTGGGGGAGAGAGGATGAGTTTGTTCTGGTCACACACTGAGTTTGGTGGACTCTGGGTGTCCATGGGGGTGTCATCCACCTGGGTGTGGGACCAGCAGGAGGCGGTCCCCCTTCGTGGGTGGGGGCACAGGTGGGTGGTCAGCAGGGGTTGGGATGGAACAGAAGCAAACAGCAGGGTGGCTTCCTGAGGACCCTGGTGCCGAGCGTCCAGAGGGAGGGAAAAGCAGGAAGGCCGCCTTAAAGGGGGAGGAGGACGGGATCAGCGATGGTCAGTGATGCAGGGAGAGTCAATGAGACGAAGCTGGGATAAGAGTCCTTTGGTCTTGGGAATGTGCCTTGTGCTGGCCTGAGCAGGAGCCGTGTCAGTCGGGGGTGCTTGACATGGCAGGGGTGAAGATGAGATCTGGGGGCCG
Source organism: Mesoplodon mirus (assembly GCF_964341445.2). Lineage (NCBI taxonomy): Eukaryota > Metazoa > Chordata > Mammalia > Artiodactyla > Ziphiidae > Mesoplodon > Mesoplodon mirus. Next base: position 7,123,405 of record NC_138992.1, read on the forward strand.
GAAAGAGGGGTCACGTCGAGATGACTGAAAGCGTCGCCCCGTGGAGCTGGCAGCAAGCACATGGCGACTTGAGAGTTTACTAAAGGGATTATTTGTAAAGTGTGGGCAGGTGTTGGTCCTGGGGGAGACTGGGGACAGGGGGGAGTCGTTGTCACCCGAGGTGTAGAGGCAGGAGAGAGCTGCAGCCTTTGCAGGGAGGGGGCCTGGAGAATATCGCCCCCTACTCCCCTCCCTCCCTCCCTCCCTCCCGTCTTCTGCTGGTGACTCTGTTGGCCAAACCCAGTGGGAAGCCAGAGGGCAGTGGAGCCCCTGTGTGACCTGTACAGGTGAGCCTCCGGGAGCTGGGTGGAGACAGATGAGGGTGGGCCTGGAGGGGCAAGTGGGAACTTTCTAGAACACTGGGGACACTGGATCTTTGCTCATTACCCTTAGAATGGAGCATATGCCTGGTCTCTGCTCCTTAAGCAGGGCCACCTTCGGTTGAAGTCAGGACGCCTCCCTGCGTGAGGGCCCCGGGCACCGTCGTAGGAGTCTCAGCACCGAGGGGCGCGTGCACCCACCTGGGAACTCCCGCTTCCATGTTGCAGTGTCGTCACTTCTTTTTTTGTTGTTTTGTTTATATATATATATATTTTTTTTTACATCTTTATTGGAGTATAATTGCTTTGCAATGGTGTGATAGTTTCTGCTTTATAACAAAGTGGATCAGTTATACATATACATATGTCCCCATATCCCCTCCCTCTTGTGTCTCCCTCCTACCCTCCTTATCCCACCCCTCTAGGTGGTCACAAACCACCGAGCTGATCTCCCTGTGCTATGCGGCTGCTTCCCACTAGCTATCTACCTTACGTTTGGTAATGTATATATGTCCATGCCTCTCTCTCGCTTTGTCACAGCTTCCCCTTCCCGCTCCCCATATCCTCTAGGGGTAAGACAGGAATAAAGACACAGACCTACTAGAAAATGGACTTGAGGATATGTCATCACTTCTTAAACGCTGTCTTTTCAAAAGGAAATGAAATGTAAAGAATTCTGTCAGTGTGTGTGGTTGAAGAGCCGTGAGGCACAGATGTCACGAAATTGATACCGTTCCCAGGACGTCGGTGACTCCGCAGGACACTCCAGGCTAGGGGGCGGGGTGAGGCAGCCCTTCCTGTGCCTCTCCTGTTAGCACAGACCAGCCAGAACCTCCGCGAAGCCATGATCCCAGCCCAGCCCTGAGCTGCACATGTGCGCCTTCAGGCATGAAGTCACTGGCCCCAAACGCGTGCGGCCTGGGGGTGACTGCGTGATCCCCCCGCCCCGCTGTGAGAGGACTCTGCCACCTTCCCTCACTTGAACCTCACAATGACTCATTTTGCAGATTCGGATCCTAGGTTTAGAGAGTTCCAGACTGGTCCAGCTCGAAGGCAGAGCTGGAGTGTAGCTCACACACCCTGACTCTGCGCTGGCCACTCAGAGCAGTGACTGTGGTGAAAGTGGTATTTGACAGTCCCTCCTGCATCCTCATCCACTTGTTTTAAAGCTGAGGCACTTGCGGCTGAGATGGAGGGCTGGGAGGGCCGTGGAGGGGGTAGCTAGCGGGGGGCTGGCTTGGACCCTACCCACTTTAACCAGAGCAGTCATGCCCTTTTATTGATTATGTTGAAATTGCTTAAAGAATTCACTCAAAATGTCCTGCTGCTGCTAAAAAAAAAATGTTTGAGAACCACATCCTGATGCAGTGATGATCACAGTTGGATTCAGATGATGATGCAGCACGGTGTGAAATTTGCTGGACAAGGGCACTTTAGCCAAGCACCTCGTATGCCGGAAAAGCACGTTTTATTAGAGCCTTGGAGGAAAAAGTGAAATGTAAGAAGGTTGATTAAAAAGGCACAGTGTGCACAGGCAGTCGAGTTACAGGTGCTAGTTAATGCTCATGAAAGTGCCTTTGCAAACTGTAATGTGCCTCTCAGAAGATAAGGTTGTGCTATTATAGTGGGACAGGTTACCTCCCTCTCATGATTATTGACTAAAGGAAAAATACCAGACAGGCACAGACCAGCTGTCAGATATTTCAGTCTGAAACCCAGTGTTGCTGATGGGATTAACACTGACCTTCCTTCCTGTGCCCTTGCTGGTCTACGGGGGCGGGTTGATGGTATCCCATCTCTTCTGCCTTTTAAGCATCTCAGACAGATTTCTGCTCTTGATCTCACTTAAAATCACATCCTGCTTTCTTTTGGCTAGAGTCTTGTAGAGCTCAGTGAAGATATTACAGATGTTTCATACAACTTGAAGATAAAATACTACCTTAAAATTCATTGCGTAATGAACACATGTAAAATAGCAGCATATTTGGAAGGCGGTTCATCTGGAAAGCACTACCTGGAAGACTTGGAGTGGGACCCGGGCGCTCCCTCACGCCCACCTCCCCTCACTCTCTTCATTTTCCATGCTGGGTGTATTTATTGAAAGAGATCCACTTGCTGCCCATTCCTCACCGGGCACTCTGTGTCAGCCCAGGGGGTCAGCTGGGCATTCTCTGAACCAAGAGTGAGTAAATTACCCCAAACTACCCATTGGCATCAGCCCGGGAGCCTGGGTGTCAGCTGGGGTTCTCCGACTGCGTCAGAAGAGCCACCTTCCGTTAGCCTTGTTCATTGCCAGAGGGTTTAGTCTGTCTCAGTGCAGGGAAGATAGACATTTACCAGTCTGAACAGAACAGAAACTCTAGTTTTCTTCACTTTCCAAGAATTGCTTCTTTGTAGCAAGGAGCGTGGCTGCAGAGCAGAACTGGGCTGCCATCGCCAAGCATGACAGGACTTTAAATGCCTGGCCCTGGAAGCGGGGGCCGGAGCGGCTGCACCAGGGCTGCCAGCCGTGCAGTCCCTGCACGGGTGTGCATTCATGCGGGCAGGCATGCGCCCAGGTGGGCCATTCATCTGCATAGTGATCAGGAGCAAATGGCCTCTTGCTGCTTCTGGGGACTCAGCTGAGGACGCACTGAGCAAGTGCCAGCCTGTATTTTCTCAGCCAGCCTTCAGCGCAGATGGACCAGGGCCCTGTCAGAGAGAGGAGGGGGGAGGAGAGGGGCTTCTTAGAAATAAGACCAGGCATCGTGGTGCACGAAGAGCCTTTAAGCTGAGCACCATTCCCCACGGAGAAAGCAGAGCAATGGTCGTGGACCTCACTTCTCGGCTGACCAGCCAGACCCACCTGTCCTCTTGGTCCCCGTAGGACAGTACTAGGCTTTGCCACTTGACCACTGCCTCTCACCACGGGGCCTGCTGTTTGTTGGTTCCTCTCTGATCCTTTGTCTGAACTTCTCTTCCTGGCCCATCGGAGGCAGGAGAAGGCAGCGGGGAGCCCGCACTTTGCAGTCAGAGGGACTCAGGGGTGATGCTGGGTGTTTGTAACAGGCTCAGGAACAGTTCAGCTTCTCTAGGGCCCAAGGACTAAGGAAGAAGATGGCGGGAGGGGCTTTCTGATGGGTGGGACAGCCTCGCTTCAGCTTCATTAAACAGATTACAAGTGAAGGCCTCTCAGACGCCTGGCCCTGTGCTGGGCTCTGGGGGCCCAGAGAAGAACCCGGCCTGTCCCTGCCCTCGGGGAGATGAGGCTTCAGCTACGTCGTGGTCATGCCGGCTGACATTGTGTGTATGCTCTCGGCTTTTGTAGTTGATTCGTGATGTAAACCCAGATTCAGCTTATGGCAAGCTCTAATTCTTGTTTTTAAAATTTTTTTTTATTTTTATGTAAACGTTATCTATTCCTGCTGTGTCATCCACGTATTGAATTGTAATCTGTGGTGAATTCTTTTATAAAGTAAAGCGTCATTTTTAAAAGCAAAAAGTCCTATAGTATGTTTCTACCTCTTTATAGCATCCAGTATATTCTATAATTATTTATGCACACTTATCTCTTAAAACTGCCCGATGCAGATCAAAAATCGGGCACGATTTAGATCAAAAATTAGAGAACATCAGGTAAGCATTGGCAGTGACTTTGGGGATAACTTGTTTTGCCCCATTCTTTAGCTTTTTAGGAGTCATTGTGTTCTGCAAGGGGTGGATATATGTAACCGTCTTGACTTTCCCTTTGACCTTGCAGAGTACACTCTGAATCGTGATGTCATTTACTAGTATTTCTTTTCAGTTTGCTGTTATCATGTTTGGTGCTGACACTAACTGTATGACTAAGGACTTTTTCCAGCAGTTAAAAAAAAACCATGATTGTTTCTACCAGATCTAAAAATGTTCAAGCACCTGGATGATTGGGACAAGCTCGAAAAGACTCTCATTTATAGAACACAGAAAATTGTTTGTTTCAATCCACCTGCCCCATTAGCCAAGTTTTTTCCTGGCCTCGTCTTGAGAGAGATTTCCTTCAGCCAGCATGCCATCCTAGGAGCTTGCACTTCTCCATTTTCTGTCTTCCCTTCAGGCGTCCCATCGGTGGGTTTCTGTGTGGGTCCGGCTGTGGGCAACTTAAATCACGGGAAGCCCAGGCTTCCTGAGTTGCCTCAGACTGTCTCCCTCTGGTTTCTCCCATTTCTCCAGCTTCTGCTTTATTACTTCCTGGTTCTGACTTCACCTCCCTGACAACCCCTATTCCAGCGCTTTCCAAGCCTGCACCATGTGCCTGTCCGTGACCCTCCACCCACCCCGTGTTCATCTCTAACGCAGGGCTGTGCCGAGTGGGTCCTGTCTCTTTGTTAGAATGTTCTGAAGAAGTAGTTCTTGGGCAGACTACTTCAGGTTTGCGGCTGTGATTCTTGGAAAGAGACAACTCCTGTCCTTTCCTTCCCCGTGTTTCCTTCTCATTTAGGAATTGGCAAGAGCACGCACTCCTTTATGCTTCACTTTGATATGAAGTGTTTCTTACCCCTCAGGCTGCAGGGCTTTCCAGAGCAGGGTCTGGGTCTGTGCCCTGTCAGTCTTTTTAACAATCTCTTTAGGTTACTTTTATTTATTTATTTATTTTGTAGCTAAGCTTGTTTTCTTTTTTTTTTTTAAACATCTTTATTGGAGTATAATTGCTTTACAATGGTGTGTTAGTTTCTGCTGTATAACAAAACCCCTCAGCCTTTATGTCCACCATGCCTGGCACATGGAAGGCACCTACTAACTGGAAGATGAGTAACTGAACTTCTTCTTAGGCTGTAAATCTGAAGAAGACCATGTCTTCTCCGCAGTGTTGATTGATGATAGATGACCCTGTGGGCTGGTTGGCTTCATGACAACAAGATGAGTGGCTCTGCCTGCCCTGTCAGCTGTATTCTCCATGCCCACGTGGTGGCCTGTGGCGGGGGATGATATTTATTGTATCACGTGAAAGACTGAAGAAGCAAAGGTGCTGCCCGAAGTGGTACAGGGGCCTGCATGGCACCGTGGACCAGTGTCTGTATCACACGTGTATATTTCCTTTACTGTCATCCGGCAAAAGGGTTGGGGTTGTGTGCACTCCCTGACTCCATCACTGACACAGGAGGATATTCTATGCATCTTGGTATTTGCTCCTTAGGGAACGAATCTGACCTTGAACTGGAGAAGAAGTATAAGGAGGATGATCGAGAAAAGGCCCCAAAGAGGCTGCGGACTCAGCGGGCGGAGAAGGTCCAGAAGGTCTGCTCGGGAAAGGAGGCCGCGCAGGTCTCCGGAGCCAAGAAGCCCATCATAAGTGTGGTTTTAACGGCTCACGAGGTGATTCCAGGTGAGCCAAACGAGCGGGAGGGGACACAATGGGACTCTCTGGGCGGGGCTGTGCCGCAGGCGGCCTGACAGCTGGGGCTGTGATCCTGAGCAGCTTCATCACTGTCGGGCTCTCCACTGAATGACCCGGTACCTTGGGATGATGGCTGACCTGTCACTGCCCGGGGCTGTGGTGGACGAGCGTGTCCAGAGGAAAGGGAGTGAGGGCTGCCTCCGCCACCTCTGCAGCCACGACCTGTCCTTGTCGTTTGAGTGGCCGCTCACAGGAGCAGTGGCCAAGGAGGGTGTCTTTTTCTTTGCCCCCTCACCAGCCCCTCTCCTGGATGTCCTCCCCGCCCTTACCGCCCCGTCCTGCGTGTAAGACCACTCGCACCACATGGAGGTCGGCGGCTTCTCCAAAACCCTCCACCTAACTTTTATTTTTCTTTTTTTGCATTTTTTAGTGGGTTCATCGTATATTTTATGATACTAGAAATTCCTGTCTCCTCTTCCTTAAACATAAAATAGCCAGTGGATTTCTTATACGACCCTTTTTAAAAAAGGTCTCTTCCAGGAAAGGATACTTTAGACAAAAAGCAGTTTATGATGGTAGATTCCAAAGTATAATAATGTTTTTTTTCCTATCCATTTGAGGTGATAGCTGTTAAATAAAATTTTTAAAAATCAAGTTTAGGATTTTGAGGACAACTAGAGCCTTTTTAAACATCTTTTTTCAGTGCTAATAGTATTGATAACTCATTATTTAAAATGAAAACGCTGAATAAATGCCTCTTGATACTTCAGTGCAAGGTAAGGTCATCAGTAGAGAAAAAGCCGTATAAGATTATGTGACTAGAAGTTGTTTCTGGAAAGTCACTTTGTCTGCCCCACCCTACTTCAGAGAAGTGTTATTCCGGGAAATGTAAATGCCAGGAGAGAGCGTCCTGTGTTTAGCTGTCTCTAGAGAAAGCTTCTATAAAGATTTCTTAAGAATTGATGGTAGTATTTTGAGATTTCTGTAAGGGGGTTGAAAAGTGGTTAACTTCCTTTGCTATTCCAGAAACGAGAGGTAGATTGGAGCCTTTTCTTTAGTGCACTTGATATATAACATGCGTGTGTGTGCATGTACCCTCGTGCACACACGCTTCTATAAACGGTCTTTGATCGTTTCACATCCTGGACTTGCACGAATAAAGGTAACCTTTGAGTTTTCCACTCCAGACCTTTCATTTCACAGGGTGGACACAGAGGGCCAGAGGCGGGAGGGTGATGTCATATTTGGGACCAGATCCCAGGCAGCTTAGATTCCTGTTCACAGTTGATTCCACGGCTCCATTCTGTCTTGATGCTGTTTTACATTTACGTAAAGTTTAACACATGTGGATCTATATGAAATCTTGCAGGGAAGCATATATGTATATATGGATCTATTTTTTTTGTTTTTTAATAAGGAGATCAAGTGAAAATGTATCTCAGAAGAAGGTTTTGATTATTAGAAAACTTGCCCTTTCCCCCCAAACATACACACGTACACACACATGCATACACATATACAAACACGCAAGTTAAAGGTGTGAACTGAAGGAAAACCAGTCCCTTGCATGGGTGCCACACGGTAAAGAAATACGCTTCCCAGGCCCTGTCCCCTGCTCTGGGGGCAGGGGGGTGGTCAGGGCCCTCACGGTGCCTCTTTAATACGTGGTGCGTTGTGCCTCCATCTCAGGTGCTACCAAGATTGTTCCGGTGGAGGCTGGGCCCCCGGAAGCAGGAGCCACAGACCCCGAGGCCGCGGCGGCCGACCTGGCGCCCCGGAGAGGGTACCAGGAATACGCCATCCAGCAGACACCGTATGAGCAGCCCATGAAGTCGAGCAGGTAAAGCGTCTGTTCTGTGCGACTCCAGCCACCGCTGCAGAGGGCGAGAGACGGGCGCGCTAGCTTATCAGGACGCTGTGTGCAAACCCATCTATGAAGGGTTTTGGTTTCTTGACTGAACCTGAGAACCAGCCCCTCCATTACGGCCCTAGAGTGCTGGCTGAGCCCAAGCAGCCTCTGTGGGATGCGCGGCAGATCTGCAAGCGTGCTTGGGAAACGCAGCGCCTTGGCTTAAGGAAGGTGGAGCGTTTTGCTTAAGGCAGATGTATGCTTCACCTGAATAAAAAGAGGTGTGAACAAGGCCTTACTTAGTAAATTAGCTGATTTTCATAGCTCCACAATTGATAATGAAAAAGAAAATCTCTCTTTCCCCCCTACTTTCAAAAGTAGCATAAGCATCCTGTAGAAGGTTCCAACATCCGTGTGATGTGCAGTTACAGTAACCCATAGCGCCTCTTCTGGTCGTGGTCACTACTATAGACAGTGTGGTTCACAGGCCACCATAATCTTTTCATGATACACTAAAGTATAGCACTTTAATTTTGTTATTTTTTTTTCCTAGCATAAAATACCAAAGGCACTGTTATCAACCTAATTTTAAAAACTTACCACACCTTGACTTTTTCCTTTTCAGTACATATTTTTTTAAAGTGTGTTTGCTGTCATATAGATGCACTACAGTTTATATATAGCCAGTTTTTGCTTGACGGACAAGGTTTTGGTTCCTCCCTCTTTCAATACTTCTTCAAGACTTCCTGTGAGATAAATTGCTAGAATTGAAATTGCCATCTTAAAAGGATATGCTTGCTTAAAACTTGAATGGACATTGAAGTCTGTCCTCCAAATACATTGGGTGAGTCGATGTCCCAGAGGGGACTAGCCTGCATGTCCCCCCACCCTCCCCATGGTCACCAGCTCAGCTGTGATACGTACCTGCTGATATAGATCAGCAAACTCTCATCACCTGAGTTCTGTACACATTTTCCCAGCTGAGGGGAAAGACAAAATGCCAGTGCAAGTGGGCTCCCTCTGTTTCTGGAAGAGGGGAAGTGAGGTGTTCTTGATGAGAGCGTAAGCTCCAGCACCAGACAGACCTGGGTTGGCTCTAGGCCCTTCTGCTGGACTTCAGTCCAACAGATGAAACACCTTCTATGTGCCAGGCACTGGGGATGTGAGAGAGATTAGGACAGACGTGGCCATTGCCTGGATGAGGCTCTGCTGTGAATGGACACAAATGCTTTTGCCTCTGAGCCTCTCTTACACCGGCCACAAGACTGTCCAGTAGAATCTGACTGAGTTTAGTGGTGGGAATAAATGATAACATATATGGAAAGTGTTCTTGTTGAATTACAGCATCATGTCATCTGGGTGCTTCATTAATCTGTAGCCTCACTCCTCTCTTCTTGCAAATGTGAGCAACGGAATTAATCGATAAAGCTGTAAAAATATGCACTCCTTTGGCAAAACTGAAATGGAATTAATTTTGAAGATCTTTCTTGTCTCAACGCAGGTTGATCTTTAGACCTTAGTGAATGATCTTCATAATATTTCAAGGTCTATTGGGGAGAGTTTCAATTCAATGCTAATCTAGTTACAGGTAAATATACCCAATATTTAATCAGTAGATTGAGGCTGTATTCCTGTTGTCAAGCATTCTATTAATATTTTATAGTCTAAATGGTAAAACAGTTACAAAAGGGGCTTTTCGTATGACGAAAGTCTGGAAATCTATAAGGAAAAAAGTTATTTGTAATCTCACTACCCTAAGATAAGCACTGTTAATATTTTTAATGTTCCCTAAGATAAGCACTGTTAATATTTTTAATGTTATTTCCTTCCAGCCTTTTTTCAGCCCATATATTTTTATAAAATCGAGTTTATATTTTATATGCAGTTTTGTGTCCTGCTTTTAATACTTAATCCCATTATACTTACTTTCCTTTGTTACTCAAATTATTCACAAACTCTGTTTTGTAGTGACGTGTTGTAGCATCGGGATCCATGACTCAGCTCTCCACATTGCAGCCAGTGAGCTCTTTGTAAAATGCCCATTTGATTGTACCCTTTAAGGCTTCACATTGCTGTTAGGAGAACTTGGCCTACAGGGTCTTCCACAGCTGCCACCTCTCCAGCCTGCTCCCCCTCCTGTGCTCCCTCTGGTTCTCTGGGCTCCAGCGCCTGCTCCAGCCATCCGGGACCTTTATATTTCCTTGATCTCTCCTTCAGGTGCCTCTTCCTCATACTGGATGCCTCCCCTCCCCCTGACTTGGTTAACTCCTGTTCATATTTCAGCTGTCTGCTCAAATGTCCAGTCTTCAGGGCAGCCTTCCCTGTGCCCCAGACAGATCAGTCCGCCTTGACCTCGGCTCCTAGAGCATCCTGTCTTTTTCCATCACAGGGAGCTGGTGGTCCTTATCTGCTCACTTATATGGTTACCAGACTGGCCCACCACTTACTATAGAAGGTGCACTACAAGGGAGCATGAGTTGTGTTTGCTTTTGTCCCCATTGTGTCCCCAGTGCCTGGAATACTTTTTTGAAAGAATGAATGAATGAATGAGTTAAAAAAAAATGTCCAAACTAGTTCCCTACGTTGGAACCTTCAAGCAGCTTCTACTCTTAAACTATTGTGAAAACTCATGCAATGAGCACCTTTGCTTGAATTTCGTATTCTTTCTTTTGCTAGATTCCCAGCAGTGGAATAACCGGATCAAGGGGTCTTATCTTTTAAAGCTCTGGCTGAATGCTTTCTAAAATGCAGTGGGAGAGAGTGCCTCTCTCAATGAATAGGGGACATTCGGAGTGAAATAATGTGATAGGAATCACCCGACGTCGCAGCTCTGTGCATCAGCCCACAGGTACAGGCTTGCGCTTGAGAGCCTGGTGCAGGCGGCTTGGCCACTTCTTCCGATTCATCACCCTTGGTGGGAGGCAGCACTGAGGGCTTGACCAGGTATTCGGGTAATAATACGAAAAAATCAGAGTCACAGATGCTCCTAAGACCATTTAGACCTTGCATTAGAGAAGGAAATACCGTGACTTGTTTAATTAATGCTGTGAATCCAGAGTTTCTTCCTCCAGTAAAATGATCACCTTCTGGGTATCTTTGTCATTTAAGAAAGGTCCAAATTAGTTTCCTTAAATTAGCCTTGGGTTTAGTGTGCAGGCATAGTACTGACTTTCAGATTTGAATGTTTTAATTACAACATGAGACTTCTACCCTCCGGTGTTTATGGACCGCAGTCTGCTTAAATATTTTTCATTTAAAACATAAGGTAACCTGTGTTGGTCAGACACAGTTGAATGGATAGTTCCATAAATATCGACTTTACAGTTACAGTGGGTACAGCTTAATGGTGTCTGATTAATGGCACTAAATGATCGTCAGTGTTTCTGAGGACCTACCTGGATAACCTGGGCAGAGTCCCGAGGGAGCAGTTATGGAGAGAGGAAGCCTCACCTGCCTCCTGGGCTCACCTGCCAACTCCTGTCCTGGGTGCAAGTTGCAGCACTTTGGTGACTGTCATTTGTTGATTTCAGAAACAAGGCACACCTGTTCCAATAGCCATGGAAGCTCCACACAGGAGGTCTTCTCCGCGTGTATGGTCCCACCAGCGAGGGGGGTTGGTGTTCACAGTGTTTACAAGCAGTAGGAAGATGTGGAAGAATGTGCAGGTTCTAGTCTGCTTGGGTTCAAATCCTGGCTTCACCACTTACTAACTGTATGACCTTGGGTTATACTTAGTTTTCTCACCTGTAAAATGGGCATAATGATAGGGTTGAGGTTAAGTACTTAGCAAAGAGTTTTGACTGTTGTAAGTACTCAGTAATTGTTAGCCGTGATTACTATTACCATCTCATTCAGCATACACGTCGCCGTATTGAGAGAGAAAGGACCCGTGAGGCAGACCAGGCTTTCATTCTCTATCGCATACACCAAATCTGACACAGTGCCCGAAACACACAGGCGAGTGGTAATAAACTGGCAATCATTTATTAATTAATGATGTCTGAGTTTAACAAATGGCAGTTGAACAACCTTATCTTCCCTGTCTGAGTTCTGAACCAGACATGCTGGAGGAGGAGGAAGACGGGGGCTCACACGTCAGGCCCATGACTGGTGGAGCCATGGGCGAAGGGAGCCTGGGGCAGGTCACACTGAGCTCCCGCTGGCTGTCCTGCACGTCTGCCTCCCCCCACCTCGGTCCTTGACTGTCACCGCCAGACTCTCCTGGCTAAGCACCTACCGTGTCACGTGCCGTCCACAGGCAGACGTCTTCTCACCAGAAAGGCAGGAGTGAGCGCGGCTGTGGAGGCTTGGTCCTGTTCTAAAGTCCCCGCTCAGATACGCGAGTTCCCTTTTCCTGGGGAGAAGTGAGGACATGGAGAAAGGCCAGGGGTCTTTCACAAAAGGGTGGCCCTCACATGGAAACTTGCAGCAGAGAGGAAGTGTGTTGCCCTGACAGTTGATGGAATGAATAGGCAAGTCTGGATGATCACAGCTATTGAACAAACCCAAGCAGGTCGTGTCTAGTTTCATGGAGCAGACTGAGTTCATTCCATTAAGACTGGTCCTGTTAGAATACCTGGGAATTCGTCCGGGTCAGCTTTGGAGCACCGCTGGCTACCGTGTGCCCAGCAACTGACACATCCCTCTGCCTTCTCTTGCCTCTCTCTTCCTTATTCTGCATCCCTCAACTCAGGCATCTCCTCTTCCCAACTACCTTCATCTGTGTTAGAGGGCTCCTTCTCTTTTGCCTGCACGCGCACCTGTCACCACTCGCACACTGTCCTGCAGCCGCGTGTGCAGACCTGTCTCCTCTCTCCCGGCGCCAGGGCAGCAGGGGCCCGGTCTTCCTTCTCCGTGTGCACCTGGTCCGCTCCAGGTCTCCCCGTCCTGTTTGTTGATGAATGAATGCGTGCATCCGTCCTCAGCCCCTTTTAACTCACATTTAAGCCTTTGGAGTTCGGCAGCGGGAAGGGAGTAGGGGTCATCAGGAAGGTGCCGATCTCCACCGGTAATGGTGCCGTCTTCTGTTCCTAGGCTCGGGCCCACGCAGCTCAAGATCTTCACCTGTGAGTACTGCAACAAGGTCTTCAAGTTCAAGCACTCGCTGCAGGCCCACCTGCGGATCCACACCAACGAGAAGCCGTACAAGTGCTCCCAGTGCAGCTACGCCAGCGCCATCAAGGCCAACCTCAACGTGCACCTGCGCAAGCACACGGGCGAGAAGTTCGCCTGCGACTGCTGTTCCTTCACGTGCCTGAGCAAGGGCCACCTCAAGGTGCACGTGGAGCGGGTGCACAAGAAGATCAAGCAGCACTGCCGCTTCTGCAAGAAGAAGTACTCCGATGTCAAGAACCTCATCAAGCACATCCGCGACGCTCACGACCCGCAGGACAAGAAGGTCCAGGAGGCCCTGGACGAGCTCTGCCTGATGACGAGGGAGGGCAAGCGGCAGCTGCTCTACGACTGCCACATCTGCGAGCGCAAGTTCAAGAACGAGCTGGACCGCGACCGCCACATGCTGGTCCACGGCGACAAGTGGCCCTTCGCCTGCGAGCTCTGCGGCCATGGGGCCACCAAGTACCAGGCGCTGGAGCTGCACGTCAGGAAGCACCCGTTCGTGTACGTCTGCGCCCTCTGCCTCAAGAAGTTTGTCAGCTCCATCCGCCTGCGCGCCCACATCAAGGAGGCGCACGGGGCCGCGCAGGAGACCCTGGTCTTCACCAGCTCCATCAACCAGAGCTTCTGCCTCCTGGGACCCGGCGGGGACATCCAGCAGGAGGCCCTGGGTGGGCAGCTGCAGCTGGCGGAAGAGGAGTTTGTGTTCCAGGGGGTGAACGCACCCAAAGAGGCGGCCGGCGCTGGGGACGCTCGTTCCGAGGAGGGGTCCGAGGCCCCAACAGAGGCGCCCGCCGCGCCTGTGCGCTCGGCCGCCGCCCCGGCAGACAGCGCCGCCCCGGCACCCTGCGAGCTGGCAGCCTCCGCGGTGTCCTCGGACCTTCGTCGGCACGCGGTGGTTTCCGATGAGTTCCTGTTGAAGAGTGATCCCTCCTCTGCCGAGGCTCTAGCTGCTCCGGAGAAGACCTTGCACACCCAGCAGGGAGGCTCCAGTCCAGCTCAGGGCCAGGACGTCGCACCACTGCTGTCCAAGGCCAAAGGCGCCGCAGCAAACCCGGAAGCCCAGGGCGCCGAGAGCCCCCCGGCTGAAGGGCAACAAGTGGCTGCCCTCCCATCCGACGGCCCAGATCCCGGCAGGGGCCTCAGGGCAAACCCAGCCGAGGCCTCAGACCCTCCTCCGGGAGCTGGTGGGAGGGACGCGGCCCTGTGCCGGCCTGACTCCTGCACGCCCGCCCCCGAGCACCGGGCGGGCATCACTGCGTTCATGAAGATCCTGGACAGTTTACAGAAGAGGCGCATGAACACCGGCCTGTGCGAGAGGATCCGGAAGGTGTATGGCGACCTGGAGTGCGAATACTGTGGTAAGGGGGGCGCCGGGGCGCGCGGCTGGGGGCTGCCTTCCCAGCAGCCCCTCCCGTCCCCGCCTGGCTGTGGGTCACCTGGTGTTTGAGTTGAGCTCGTGTCTCTTTGCACAGAACGCCTTCTAAGTGAGCTAGCCGTCATTCGTAGATAGCGATGTGCACAGTGGTGCGTGCAGTTCAGCGCGTGAAGCCTGTGAAGGCAGCCAGGAGGGCGGGACAGCTAACCGTGCTGGCTCCGTCAGGCGTGCAGGCGGACGCTTAGCCCACGGCCTCTGCCAGAACTTTAGCCAAGAAGCACCTTTCTTCTGGCATGTGACAAGTTTAAAGTCGAGCTTTAAGCTGTGGCCATGTCCTAGATGAGCAGAGAGAGATCACAGAAGTGGCTGCAGCTCTGTGTAGGGAGACCCCGAGTGCAGCCCTCCCAGCTCGCCGTGAAAGCGTGGCCTCTGGGCCTCGTGGAGAGATGGCAGGACAGGATGTAGATGGCCCAGGTGTCAGCAGAGTTTAGGGCCTCGTTGATCTCATGCGTGTGCGTACAGGTAGTTGGCACCGTAACTGGTCCTCGAGAAACATCCGTTTCCTCCTCTCCCAGCTGTGACATCACGCAGAAGTAGTAGCACCCTTAATATTTGCCACCTGCCACCTTTGAAAAGTCATGTCCAGCCAGAGATGTGGTGCAAAGTGTGAAGGGTGACCCGGACAAGCACGAGAGGGAGAGAAATTTAGTAGTTAAAAAATAATACTAATGAAAAGAAATCAACTTCAGGATAAAAGAAACTTCCTTGTTCTCATGTGAAAATATTTTTTTAGGCAAACTTTTTTGGTACCAAGTGCATTTTGACATGCATGTCCGCACCCACACCCGGGAACATCTGTATTATTGCTCCCAGTGTCATTATTCTTCCATCACCAAAAACTGCCTTAAACGCCATGTAATTCAGAAACACAGTAACATCTTGCTGAAGTGTCCCACTGACGGCTGTGACTACTCGACTCCAGATAAATATAAGCTGCAGGCACATCTTAAAGTTCACACAGAGCTGGTAAGTAGCACGCCCGAGCGGCAGCCCCGTCTCCCCTGGGTGCTCCCTGCTTCCTCACAGTGATGCATACGGAGGCGCCCGTGCTCCCCGTGAGCCCGGTGTGTGGGCGTCTGCCCCGGAAAACGGGGAGGTCCTTCTCACGAAACAGGCCCTCCACTTTACAAAGGCCTCCATCCCAGGGTTCCTGTCACAGGGACAGCCTCACATATGTTGGAAAAAAGATTACATTGAGTAAATTTGCTTTTCTATGCAGATTTTTAAGCATCGGAGAAAGTCTACAGAATAGGAGTAAAGCAAGGGTTTCTTAAACGACGTTTTAAAGAACCCTTAATAACAGGGCTGATAATAAGAATAGCCGCCACTAAAAGCTGTTGAGAGGGTGAGTTAGATGATGCCTGTCAAGTGCTAAGTACGGTGTTCGGGTCATAGTAAGAGCACAGTAAACGCTGATGATCACTGTTGTCGTATTACTGTACCATTTCTTGGAAAGTCTATGGAAGAATGTCTGTAAAGCACTTTAAAAAAAAGTGATATGTTAATTCAAGGTGCTGTTAATATTCATGGTGGCAAAATGTGTTTAATTCTCTGGTGGGTGTTGAACATGTAACACAATGAGTGAATGTTTATTTTAGCAAATGCTACTCTAACTTGAGAGGCTGACACCCGAGAGTGATTTGAGACTCTCCAAGTTATAAAGGAGGCGCACCTGGCCCCAGGTGTGCTTCTGCTTTAACTGAATTCCTTTCTAGGCCACAGACTGTGCACCATGAGGCTTCAGAAACTTGATGTGCCGCCTTCATTTTCTGGCCTAAAAATCACTAACGCTCCAGCAGTTTGTTACCAAGGGTGAGGTCAGGGTGTTTTGGGTTTCGTGGGTAGGTAAGAGCCTGCGCTTTGGGGTTGGATACCTGGATTCAGGTTTTGTCTCCAGTATCTGCACAGGCTGTGTGATGCTGGACAAGTCACTTGTCCTTTCTGAGGCTTGGTAGCCTTCTATATAAAATATATATTAAAAAGTATATCAGCTTTGTACACACACACACGTATATATACACACATATGCACAGACACATCCACCCATGCGGTCTACACTTGTGTATACACATACTGCACACACCCCTGAACACATAACGCACACGTACGCACGTGTTTGTCTTTGTGTATGTGTATGGGTCTCCTGGGTTATTGGGAGGTTAAAATGAAGTGCTCTAGGTAAAGAACCTGGCTCAGAGCTTGTATAGGTGGCTGCGTGGCAGCTGCTGTATGTCACTTGGTACCTCTTGGTTCTCTCTCTCTCTCTCTCTCTCTCTCTCTCTCTGTGCGTGTGGGGCATGAAAGGTGTGCTATCCCTGTTTACTCACAGGCAGCGCACACATTTACCTGGGGCGTCGAATGACTGCGCGCTCTCCCCGAGGCAGGCGGACTGTGTTGCCGATGTGGGAGGAGAACATTCTTTATGAAAACAGGTTCCAGTATCTTGAGTTTAGACCACATTTGTCTTTAGAGCCTGTCAGTTATGTCTGTGATGAAGCCACAGGCACCAAGGGGATGGTGACACGGTGGAAAGACCTCCCCTTATCTGTCATCGCTGATTTCCCCTCCCTGAGTTCCTAGGCAACGACCCGTCTACTTTCTGTCTCCATGGATTTGCCCATTCTGGACACTTTATGTAAAAGGAGTCATAAGATATATATATGTGCAATAATGGTGTGCATACCACACCCCGCTTTCTCAGGATGGTGGTGAGGCTCCAAGGAGAGAGCACAAACGAGCTTTGTGACGTGAAGGTGCCTAAGGACACTGGTCAAGCGAGGGGAGGCGTCTCTCTGGCAGGGAGCCCAGTGCCGTTCTGACCTGCGTCCAGTCCCCACGTCCATGTGGGCCTTGGTTTCCTTGCCTGTGACCCAGAGAGATGGGGCCAGGTGCGCCGAAAGTCTGGTTGGGCTCTCACATTCCATCCAACACTTACCTCTTTGCAACACAGATTCCCATGTGGTGGAAAAACTAAGGAAATTTAAAGTAGAATGCATCCCCCTCTGCCCCTCCCAAAACGAGCCTGTAGTCACGTCCATTCCGGTTGCACTAGGACTCCAGGATAATTTGGCTGAGTGCCCGTTTCTGTGACTCTCAACAACCGTTTCTTAGCTAAAGATACACCTAATGACTGGAAGGTGTGTACGTTTAATGTAGCTTCTTCCCACCACCTCCTCCCTCCCATTAGTAGCCGGATGGCGTGACTTGGAGTCAAGGATGTGTTGGCATCAAGGAAACGTGGGGACCTGGTCAAAGGAGTTAGTCAGTGACTGGAGCAAACCCATTTTATTGACAGCACTGTGCAAACTTTGTGGAAGGGAGACTTGAGAAAACATGGTTTCTGTACAATAAAAGGCAGGCTTTGGGTTCTAGCATGTTAGAGTTAAGACCCCATATCCACCTCTGTGATCTTGGGCAAATTGCTTAGCTTCCCTAAGCCTCAGTTTTCTCATCTGTAAAATGGAGATATGGTACTCTCTCCGACCTCTCAGGATTGTGAGGATTAAACTAGAAAATAAGTATAGAACAGCCAGGTCAGTGTTTTTTCAGCCCCCAGGTCATGATCTATTATAGGGTTGTGAAATTAGTGGATTACAACCAATTTATCTTAAAAATGAGACGGAACAGAATGAAATAGAAATGATCAGCACTATTTACCCATGACAAGGTAATAGGTATTGTTTTCTGAGACCTTTTGTCCTGTGTTTCAGTGTGTTTATAGGCCACTGTGTGTGCAAGTATGTTCTGGGTGGTGATGTCAAATGGGTGACCTCCTGTGTAGGTCCCATTAAATAACTTTGTCAGTCATTGACCCCGATGATGTAAGTTATGACATCCTGAATCAGAATTACTTGGGGGTACATGTTATGAATGAGATTCCTGGCTCAGACCTCCACCATAATTTGGGGGGGCGGACCTGGGGACCTGTTATTTAAATAAGTTCGCCCTGTTACGGACATTTGACATAGCAGGAAGTCGAGCTTGTGGTGGATGTTCAGGATATGTCAGTCTGTCCCCTGTGTCTCTGGCTTGTGTCCCTTCTCAGAAGATCTCTCAGGCACCCGACGCTCAGGGCACTGTAGCAGTTACAAGTCCACACTTGGGAAGAGCAGGCACATTTTGGTCTTGCGTTCAGACTCCACCATCTGCAAGTGCTGTGGCTTCACTGCCTAACCTCTCTGACCCCTCGTCTGTAAAGTGGGGTGGCAGTCCCCGCCTCCAGGGTTGCTGTGGGAAGTTAGTGAGATAACGATGGTGAGGGACCCAGCACAGGTCCAGGCGTGACGGGGAGGCCGGTCTACACCAGCCCCTCCCTTTTAGTAGTGGTGGCAGGAGGAGGGAGGGGGTAGCGACAGCGGTGGTGGTGCTTCCATCCAGGGTGAGGTGGCCTTTCAACAAACGTTTAAAATTAATGCCTGTCTTCGAGAAGTGTGTAGACTGCATTTGGCTATAAAGGTAAATGTATTTATGAAATCTTACGTGTTCTTGCTGGAAGTAAACTAAAATAATATATTGCCAACACAGAGAAGTAGATGGAGCGACCTCCAATATCTTTCTGGAAATAAATGGGTCTGTCTGTAGCTTTTTTTTTTTTTTTTTTTTTTGCGGTACGCGGTCCTCTCACTGCTGTGGCCTCTCCCGTTGCGGAGCACAGGCTCCGGATGCGCAGGCTCAGCGGCCATGGCTCACGGGCCCAGCCGCTCCGCGGCATGTGGGATCCTCCCAGACTGGGGCACGAACCCGTGTCCCCTGCATCGGCAGGCGGACTCTCAACCACTTGCGCCACCAGGGAAGCCCGCTTTTTTTTTTAAGTAGAGTAAAATGTTATTGAACTAAAGCGATTGGACAAAAGGTTTTTCCTTTCTAAGAGCTGCAAGGGTACGGTCTTTTCTTACGTGGTCGCAGACTGCCTGTTTCTGTGCTGCCCTGTTTGAGCATCTGTCCGCAGTGCTGGGGACCTTGGGCAAGCGGAGTTTCCTGGGTCTAAAACAGCTGCCTGTGAGCAAGCCCGAGGGCCGGAAGTGAGGGACACGGCCTGGCAAAGCAGAGCAGCGCTCAGTGGACAGGAAGAGCCTGGAGTCGAAATCCTATATGGAGCACGTTTCTGGCTCTTTTCTAACTTGTTAAATTAGCCACAATGTAAGTGTCAGTTTTCCTGTCTTTGTCACACTTTCTCTATGTCCCACGATGATTAGTGGCCTTTGTGTGCTGGCAGTTCTCACCAGCTTATGAACCCCTTGAGGGCAGGGCCAGAGTCTCCCACCTTTGTCCCCAGTGCCATGTCCGGCACAACACAGGGGCCCCGGAAGGTTTGAGGAATAAGTGAGTGAGTCCACAGAGGTCAGCAGATGCTGGAACCGCGGCCTTTTTATTCCTGAGAAATTGTTCAGAGTGGAATCTCCCACCTTATTTTTTTAACCTGATGTCAGATACTTTATAGGTGTACTTATGTGATCGTTAATACACTTGGTGGCAGGGTGGAGGCAGATTTGATATTTTCCACCCACCGCTGGTTTCAGGCTTGAGAATCGCCTCGTGGCTTCTGGGGCCGAGGAACCTGCCACAGAGGCGTAGGCTAAGGCGGGGTTTGCCCAGAGCTTCAAGCTGGCCTCGGACCTTCAGCCCTGGAGCTGCTCCCGCCCCGCCTCCTCCCCACACCCCATGGCCACTGCCTCCTGCTGCCGCCTGCCTTCTTTCAAAGAGTCCTGTGTGGCTTTGAAGGCCATTTCCATCAGAGCAAACAAACGGCGAGGGCTGGGCTCCTTACGGCCATCACGGCGCGGGGCGCTCTCTCCCCCTCTGCCGAGAACTCTTTTCACCGCTGTGCTTTGTAAGTTTGCTGTGTCAGTTTGGGTTTTCATCTCCTGTCGGGAACTGAGGTTTCTGCAAAAGAAATAAATGAGTCCTTAGACTGCACCCTTCTCCAGCACCCTCTCCCACTGCCTGCACCCTTCCGACAGTCTTCAAAGGCATCAAGAAGTGAGGGACCCTGATAAGCTCTAAGATAAATTGCTTTCAGACTATCAGAGATTAAAAGAAAAAAAATCAAATAGCACGGGCTCAGGAGAGATCAGTGTAAACTCCTTCAAAGCCCTTCTGAATGCCTCCATCAGCTCTGATGATGAGGACACTGGGGCAGCCAGGGGTGGCGACAGGCCTCCTCCAGGGTGCGTGCTGCCCGGGACGTCTTTCAAAAGGGCGTGAGAGCACCAGTTCCCGTGTGCAGGTGCCGGGAATGATGGGGTGACCTGGAAGGTCAGGGGCATAGGAGGTCACTGATGGGAGTACATTGACAAGCCTGGACCGTGTGATGTAGCCTGGGTGGAAGTCGGTGGCATCGGCCACTGCAAAACTGGGCAGAAAGTACGGAGATTTCCCCGTGTACCCGTTATTGCCACACGTGCACAGCCTCCTGCACTCTTGACATCCCATACCTTAGCGCTACCTTTGTTACAGTTGATGAACCTACGTTGACACGTGAGTAACACCCAGAGTCCATAGTTTACGTTGGGGTCCACTCTTGGTGCTGCACGTTTTTGGGATCTGGACAAACGTTTACTGTTGCATACCCCTCATTATAGTTCCCCACAGCGTAGCTTCACTGCCCTGAAAACCCTCCTTGCTCTTCCTGTCCACCCCTCTCTCCCCACTACTCCCTGGCCTACCACGGATCCCTTTACTGTCGCCATCATTTTGCTGTTTTCAGAATGTCTTATAGTTGGAATCATATAATATGTAGCCTTTGCAGATTGGCTTTTTTTCTCCTAGTAATATGCATTTAAGTTTCTTTCACATCTTTTCATGGCTTGATAGCTCATTTCTTCTTAGCACTGAATAACAGTCCATTGTTTGGTTGTACCACAATTTGTCCATTCATATACTGAAGGACATCTTGGTTGCTTCTAAGTTTTGGCAGTTATGAATAAAACTGCTTCATCCGTGTGTAGGTTTTTGTGTGGACATAAGTTTTCAGTTCATTAGGATAGATACCAAGGAGTGCAATTGTCGGGTCATATGGTAAGAGTATTTCAGTTTTGAGAGAAACTGCCAAACTGTCTTCCAAAGTGGCTACACCATTTTGCATCCCCACCAGCAAAGAATGAGAGTTTCCATTGCTCCACATCCTTACCGGCACTTGGTGGTGTCAGGGTTCTAGATTTGGATCATTCCGTAGGTATGTAATGGTACCTTGTTGTTTTGAGTTGCATTTCTCTGATGACATATGATGTGGAACATCTTTTCATATGCTTACTTGTCATCTGTATATCCTCTTTGGTAGGGTGTCTGTTCAGGTCTTTGGCCTATTTCATTAGATGTAACTTTTGAAAATATTTTCTCTCAGTCTGTGGCTTGTTTTTTCATTCTCTTGACAGTGTCTTTCACGGAGCAGAAATTTTTAATTTTAATGGAGTCTAGTTTATCAATTTTTTTCTTTTTCAAGGATAATGCCTTTGGTGTTATATCTAAAAAATCATTACCATACTCCAGGTCATCCAGGTTTTCTCCTGTGTGTTCTAGGAGTTTATAGTTTTGTATTTTGCATTTAGATCTGTGATCCATTATGAGTTAATATTTGTGGAAGGGTGTAAGGTTTTTGTCTAGGTTCATTTTTTTTTTCTTTTGCATGTGCCTGTCCAGTTTCAGCATCATTTGTTGAGATAACTATCTTTTTAAAAAAAAAAATTTTTTTTTTATTTATTTATTTTTGGCTGTGTTGGGTCTTTGTTGCTGTGTGTGGGCTTTCTCTAGTTGGCGGCGAGCGGGGGCTACTCTTCGTTGCGGTGTGCAGGCTTCTCGTTGCAGTGGCTTCTCTTGTTGCGGAGCACGGGCTCTAGGCATGCGGGCTCAGTAGTTGTGGCGCACGGGCTTAGTTGCTCTGTGGCATGTGGGATCTTCCCAGACCAGGACTCAAACCCGTGTCCCCTGCATTGGCAGGTGGATTCTTAACCACTGTGCCACCAGGGAAGCCTGAGATAACTATCTTTTATCCATTGTGTAGCATTTGCTCGTGTGTCAAAGATCCGTTGACTGTATTTAAGAGAGTCTATTTCTGGACTCTGTTCTGTTCCATTTGATCTATTTGTCTGCTATTTCACCAATATCACATACTCTTCATCACTGTAGCTTTATAGTAAGTCTAGAAGTTGAGTAATGTCAGTCCTCCAACTTTGTTCTTCTCCTCCAGTATTTTGTGTTGGCTTCTGGGTCTTTTGCCTCTCCATATAAACTTTATAATCAGTTTGTCAGTACCCACAAAATAACTTGCTGAGATTTTGCTTGAGATTGCATTGAATCCATAGATCAAATTGGGAAGAACTGACGTCTGACAACAATGAGTCTTCCTATCCTTGAACCTGGAATAGCTCTCTGTTTATTTAGTTCTTTGATTCCATTTATCAGTTTTGAAGTTTTCCTCATATAGATCTTGTACATATTTTGTTAGATTTATACCTAAGCACTGAATTTTTTGTGTGCTAATGTATATAGCATTGTGTTTTTAATTTCAAATTCCACTTGTTCATTTCTAGTACATAGGAAAGCAAATGACTTTTGTATATTAACCTTGTATCCTGTAACTTGCCCTAATCGCTTGTTAGTTCCAGGAATGTTTTTGTCTGTTCTTTTAGAATTTCTACATAGGTGATTATGTCATCTGCAAACAAAGACAATTTTAATTTCTTCTTTCTCAATCTCTGTATCTTTTATTTCCTTTTCTTGTCTTATTGCATTAGCTAAGACTTCAGCTATGATGTTAAAACAGAGTGCTGGGAGGGGACATCCTTGCTTTGTTTCTGATCTTAGTGGGAAAGTCTCTGGTTTCTCACTGTTAAGTATAATGTTAGCTATAGGTTGTTTGTAGATACTCTTTATCAAGTTGAGGAAGTTCCCCCTCTACTCCTGCTTTACTGAGATTGCTTATCATGAATAGGTATTGGATTTTGCCAAATTATTTTTCTGCCTCTATTGATATTATCATGTGATTTTTATTTCTTAGCCTGTTGATGTGATGGATTACATTAATTGATTTTAGAATGTTGAATCAACCTTGTACCTGGGATAAATCCCACTTGGTTGTGGTGTATAGTTCTTTTTAAACATTTTGGGTTTTATGTGCTAATATTTTGTTGAGAATATTTGCATCTATGTTCTTGAGAGATACTGGCTTGTAATTTTCTTCTCTTGGGGTGGGTTTGGGTATTTTCTTTCTCCCATGAAGACATGGCATTCTCCCTCTTGCAGGTCTCTGTCTACATTTCCTCTTTTTTAAAAGTTTTTTATTTTTTAACATCTTTATTGGAGTATAATTGCTTCACAATGGTGTGTTAGTTTCTGCTTTATAACAAAGTGAATCAGCTATACATATACATATATCCCCATATCCCCTCCCTCTTGCATCTCCCTCCCACCCCTCTAGGTGGTCACAAAGCACCGAGCTGATCTCCCTGTGCTATGCAGCTGCTTCCCACTAGCTATCTGTTTTACATTTGGTAGTGTATATATGTCCATGCCACTCAAGGACACTAGTCATATTGGATTAGGGCCTGCAAACTCATCTTAACTAATTATATCTGTAATGACCATATTTCCAAATAAGGTCATATTCTGAGGTACTGGGGATTAGGACTTCAACACATGAATCTGTGGGGCAGAATTTAACCCATAACCCCCACCCTCTGAAGAACTGTCTTGTGAAATGGCATTAAAGTGAGCTCTGAGAGGAAAGGCGGATGAGCAATGGCGTGATCCTTCACAAAAGCTTCTTCCTAATTGAGAACGTGGCACTGCAGGCAGGTGGGTTGACGAGCCAGCAGCTGCACAGAGCGAACCCCTTACCTGCAGCCTGGGTGGGACGTGGCCTTGGAGTGGTCGGAGCATGGGGTGGGCGTCCGTACCTTCGGGTTCCGACGCTGCCTCTTTCTCGCAGACCTGGGGCTCTTTGCCCTTGGTCTTGGTTTCTCAATCTGTAACAGCGTAATAATGCCTGTCCTTCAAGAGTGGTCACGAGTCTCAATAAGATAACTTATATGAACCCCTCACACACACCATACCTTGAGCACTGGAGGGCAGAATACGTGTCAGGCTGTGGAGCAGCCCTGGTCTGCGTGGTAGACCTCGAGGCCGAGCCCCGCCCTCCCCTGGCCTGGCCACCTCCACAGGTCCGTTGTCTCTAAGGCCCGTCCCTCCCTCCTGAAATGGAGGTGAGGCCATTGCCCCACTGCCCTTGAGCTCCCCAGGCTGTGCGGGGCCAGCTGCGGGCTGCATGCCAGGCGCTGGGAAAGGCGCGCTGTGCATCTAGCTGTGACGGTGATGGTGGTGGTGGTGGTATTTTTCCACAGAGCCTGAGTTTAAATGAGACAGTCCGTTGATTATGCTCTCTTTCTGTTAAGGACAAAAGGAGTTATTCTTGTCCTGTGTGTGAAAAGTCTTTTTCAGAAGATCGATTGATAAAGTCACATATCAAGACCAACCATCCCGGTAAGGTTATGCATCTTAGAGTGGGAGATTGATTTTAATATGCTTATGTTTATTTTAAGACACAGCATTATATATCAACTGTATTAAATGGAAATATAAGGGAATAAAGATATGAGTAAATTCAAGGGCAAGAATTAACTTTTTTTTAAAGCTCAGGAGTTTATATAATTATGTGCTTCATTTTATCCTTTTATCTGGTCTTCAGATACGTCTGCCCCAGTCTCATGATTCCCCCCACCTTTTCTAAAAAAATTTTATTAGAGTATAGTTGATTTACAATGTTCTGTTAGTTTCAGGTGTACAGCAAAGGGAGTCATTTATACATATACATATATCCCTTCTTTTTTTTTTAGATTCTTTTCCCATATAGGCCATTACAGACTACTGAGTAGAGTTCCCTGTGCTCCCTTCCCCTTTTAATAGTACCTGTGACTGCCTTTAGACGGGTCACTTACCCAGTGCAGACCCGACACAGATTCCACTTCCTTGGCCCCCTTTGTAGGTTCCTGAACCAAGTGATGGTTTACAAGGGGTGTAGGCTCCCTCCCAGGCCGAGGAACCCAGTGAGTTGGAGTGACCGTCACCTTTGGTGTCTTCAACCCCCAAACTCCCTGGGCATCTCACGACTTGTCACTTTTGTTCTCACCGCCTGGGACCCTGCTCCTTGGTTCTGCCTGGTCAATTCCTGGGTATTCTCGTTCCCATCTTGGGGAGCCTTTGGTGGCGCCCCCCTCCATGCGGGCCGTCATGGCCCCCCACTCCACTCACCCCTGTACTCTAGGCACTGGTATTCTCCCACTGCCCAAGAGCCTTGAGGCAGGGCCGCCATCCTCAGCGGCTTGTCCCCAGACCCCCGGTGCCACATCGCTCGGGGCCCGTGAGTGCAGATGTGTGCTGTGTATGCCTAAATGGGGAACAGAGCAGCTAGGTCCGTGTCCCTTTTCTCTTTCTCTTACTTTGTGTCTGCTCCTCCTATTGGGGAACTGACCCACTGATTAAAGAAGATACTGGAGAAAAATGAAGAAATAACGGAAGTGTGCTAACCCCCATGTTGTTTCTGGGATCGGGGAGCCTTGCGGCCTTCCTCCACGTGGGGACACGTGGGGACACGTGGGTTACGTGATTCTCTGACTGCCCAGTTCTGTCCTCCCCGTGTTAACCCGCGTCCTGTGTAACCTGTGTCCAGTGTGGGCCAGGGATACCCATTGAACTCCTTCAACTTTTGCTTATTGTTTTAAATTTTTTATTATGTAAAAATTCAAATGTGTACAAAATACGCAGAATAATATAAAGAACACCCAGGTACCCATAACTCGGCTTCCACAGTTGTCTACGTTTGGTCAAGCTGCTGGCAGGAACTGACCCCCACTTTTTTCCCTCAAATATTCTACAGTATATCCCAACATGATGTGACTTCCCCATAAAAAAGCTTCAGTCTGCATCTCCAACTAACAAGGACTTTTAAAAAACAGCACTAACACATCACCATTAAAACAGTATTAAAAGTAGTTTCTTATTATCGGTTAGTATTAGTCCATTTAAAGTTGACACAGACGTTCCTTTTTACAGTTGGTTTCTTTGAGTCGAGTTGTTATGTCACCTAAGTTTCTTGTGTTCTGCAGGACACCCCCAGCCCTGCTTTTTTCCCCATGACGTTGATTCGTTGGGGAAACTGGGCCTCTTTTCCTGAGTGGTTTCACATTCTGCCTTTATCCTACCTTTATCCTGCCTTGTGATACTGTTTCTCCATCCCTCACGTTTTGTGTTAACAGAAATTTAGATCTGAGACGCGCTTAGATTCTGGTTTGACTTTTTAGGCAAAAGTCCTATCACGTGACGCCACGAGGCACGTCTTAACTCGCCGCCTCAGAGCTGCTGGGGTTGACCGGAGGTTCAGGT
The DNA here is from genome assembly GCF_964341445.2 of Mesoplodon mirus. Lineage (NCBI taxonomy): Eukaryota > Metazoa > Chordata > Mammalia > Artiodactyla > Ziphiidae > Mesoplodon > Mesoplodon mirus. The sequence continues at coordinate 7,149,894 of NC_138992.1, forward strand.
TCTGTCAGGAGGCTCATTTACATCTAACTTGAACCACGGTTCTTTGGCTGCTTCTGGTTATCATCCTGCTTTTCTTCTAGAGGTTTCCATGAGCACCATTTCCGAGGTTCTCGGGAGGAGGGTGCAGCTGAAGGGGCTCATTGGAAAGAGAGCCATGAAATGCCCGTATTGTGATTTCTATTTCATGAAGAATGGCTCAGACCTGCAGCGTCATATCTGGGCTCATGAAGGTGAGTATTCCTCCGTCAAAATGGAGCCCCTTTATGATTTTGTGTTTCCTTTGAAGGGAATTCTTTAGGAGGAAGCTGTATCTCCACATCCCCTGTGGTTAGAATTTCTTTAGTGTGCTGAGAAATGTGTCCATCAGCCAGATTTAAAGCATTACTCAGCTGCAGTTGCGGTACGCAGCGGTGTGCATTCTTCACGGCTCTGGTTGGAGCTGTGGTTAAGCAAATCACCACAACTCCTGGGCGGAAAGCAAGCTTCAGGAGAGCAGCAGCCGCGCTGGTCTGGTCATGATGGTAACTCTGGTGGCCGCCCTGGGGCGCTGGTGGTGGTAGGCGGGGGGCAGTTGCTGGTGTCTCGGGTGAAGGAAGGCCAGGAGGACGGCAGAGTCCTCTGATTCCGGCGGCGGGGGAAGACCTGGGTGGAGACGAAGCCGGGCGAGGAGGAAGGTAGACCATGGCTTGGGGTGCTCGCCTGTGAAGGGAGGTGTGGGCCGCGCTCTGGGACGCTGGACACTTGGAGGTCAGGGCGCTGTTAGGGATGGCGGGGCTGTGCCTCCCCCCGCCCACAAGAGGGCGCCACTCTCCTGGTGATGAGGCTCGGAGCCCTGGGGCCAGGGAGGGCCCTTCCTGTGAGTTAGGAACCTGCGGGGCTGCTGGCAGGCAAACAGGACGGCTCCACAGGGGGAAGGAATAAGTATTTTCTACGATACGGGATCAAGCGAACGGTTCAGTAAAGAGAACAGTAGGAACCTGGACACGGCAGAAGGAGCTGGGCCGAAGCCGAGGCTGGGAGCTGCCTTTTCGCACGCACGCGCCTCCGCTCTGTGCCGCCCGGCACACCCCGCAGCCTCGTTAAAGCCTGGGCCTCCTTGACTGCAAGGTCGCAGGTAGTACAGACGAGGGGTGGCCGTGCTGGGCTCACTGAAACGTGCCTGTCATGGCCCGTGTTCAGGTGCAGGCACAGCTCCCCTCCCCCATCAGCGCGTCGCACCAGCTGGTGAGGGCTCTTTGCTGGTCCATTCCCTCTGGACAGGGAAGGCCGGGCCAGGGCTTCTCGCCTTGAAATCAGCCCTCGGTGTTTACTACAGAGTAGGTCCTCGGTACGTGTCTGTGGAACGAAGGAGGAGTAGCCAAACGGTAAGACACCCCTGCAGTCGAGCCGTTAGCCCAGCAGCGGCGACTAGCGCTGTAAAGCTCTGCTTATTTTATGAACTGAGTGCCTGATCCTGGTGACTTTTGCCAAGGCCCTTGGTTAATTTTTGTCACTTTAACTCAACTCAGGTGAGTGAATGTCTGCTGCTCCAAATGCTCGAGTCTGTGCCCTCAGACGTTCCAGGCTGTGGGGAGAGGAGGTGTAAGCTACTCACTGTAAAGCGCTGTGAGCAGTGCAGCAACAGTGACAGGCAGGATTTGGGTACGCTGACGGGGAGGCAAGGATTTCTACTGCAGGCCCAGGAGGAAAGGGCATCCCAGTTGGGAGGCGTAGCGCAGGTAGGAGCATGGCCTGGGGACGTGTGCGGCGTGTTTAGGGACCAGCGCGCACTGCTTTATTCAAAATGGGCAAGGAGACGTGTGTGTAGGTATGTGTACATGTATGTTCCTTCTGATGCACACACGTATACATGAATACACGAGTATATCTATTTTTTCTCCTCCACTAGGTGTGAAGCCCTTCAAATGTTCCTTGTGTGAGTATGCAACTCGTAGCAAGAGTAACCTCAAGGCTCATATGAATCGTCATAGCACTGAGAAGACCCACCTCTGTGACATGTGTGGCAAGAAATTCAAATCAAAAGGGACGCTGAAAAGTCACAAACTCCTTCACACTGCTGACGGTGAGTGAGTGACCCCACAGGGAGCTTTTCCCCCTAAAAGTGTGGTTGGAATCTTACATCCCGAGTCCAGCGGAAACCGTGGCTGCACCTCGAGCAGGAAGGAGCCTCTTCCATTGTGCAGGAGAGCAGAGTGAGCTCGCCTGCTTCCTCACTGCCCCGTGCTCAGTGCTGGAGCCGCGCTGGCCCGCCAGTGCTTGCTAAACACTCGCTGTGTGTGTGTGTGTGTGTGTGTGTGTGTGTGTGTGTGTGTGCGCGCGTGCGCGCGCATTTGTTGGGTGTGGATGTGGAGGGGACGCTCCTTCAGGGAATAGAGCATCCTCAGGAGGTCTTTATCTGGAAGTTTCAGTCCTGTTCAGCCCTCCATCCCCACCTGAACCTGACGGTCCTGACGGGTGGCCGTGACCACACCTGACTTGACGCTTCAAGGGGATGCTCTTTATCATCCAGGCTACCTCAGGGTTCCCGTATTCAGTCCAAACTGAGACTCAGTCTAAAATACAAACAGCATTTGGGCAGGTTTGACCTTGATAAAGTACACCTAAGTAGATTTCGGGTTTCATTCATTCACCAAGAACCACTGACCCAGGTCTTCCTGTGTACTGCCGTCTGCCTGGGGCACAGGGTCAATAAGGAACAGTTCCTGCCTTCAAGAAGTTTCTAGGCTATAGCAGGAGGAAGAGGAGCTTGTGGGCCATGGGGAAGGCGGGCACTGTGACGCGAGGGGCCAGGAGCTCTGGGCCGTGGGGAAGGCGGGCGCTGTGACACGAGGGGCCGGGAGCTCTGGGGATGAGGGTGTGCATCTCAGTGACCGGGAAGGTCACCCTGAGAGGGGCCTGACAGAGAAAGAAAGGCTGAATCACAAAATTATTTTAGGAAGACAGGCAGCCAAACCATGAAAGACCTATAACATTTAAAATTTTCTTTTAGAACCCCAGTTCTGTGAGGGTCTTGTCAATATTACATGCAATGAGATTAATAAACTACACCAATAAATTATTATTGTAGCACAATGATATATAAAAATTGGAGTCCACTATAAAAACTGAAGTGATTTCAACAGATTTTTGATTTCAGAGCGTAGAGGATGATCCAGCCGTTAGGTTCTACCTTTATTTTAAGATTGTTCCAGGGGATCTCGTCCTGTGTGCCGTCAGGGAGCTCGAGGGGCTCGGCCGAATGCTCGGCCTGGGATTTGTCAGAATTGAGGATCAGGGCTTGCCTCAGGCTGAACCAAAGCCAGAGCCCTGCTATTCAGACTTAAGCAGTGTGCTGTAAATTAAAAAATCCATAATCAAAGTAATTAAAGATACAGTGACAGTAAAGCAGTCATATCCTGAGTGATGAAAGCATTAAGTCCTGTAATTACTCGTGAATTCTTACACCTCTGCCAGCAATAAGCCTCACTGGGATTTCTTGACATGGTCGCACGGTATTCACTGAAATCCCTGATGATACAGTGCCAGTTAGGAGAAGCGGCCGTCCCCAGAGCCAGGGAGGTGTGGCGCGTCCACTGGGCCGTGAGGGCAGGTCTGGCGGGCTGGGCCGGGCACTGTGGCCTCGTGCCCGGCTCCGAGGTCCGGGCTTGGTGCCGAAAGGCTTTGAGAAGATGGGGCACGCGTCTGATCAGGGATCGTGGACAGGCCGTCCTGGGTCGTGCAGGGATGGGGTTGGTGTGAGTAGTGGTATCACAGCAGGCATCCCCGGGACACTCAGCCTGTCCCGCCTGTCACTTCACTTGCTTCCCTGAGCTCCTCAGCAGGAAGGGGAGTTCAGATGGACAAATGTGTGTGTGGAGTCAAAGCAGTAACACGACCTTCCCAAAAGACTTGATGAAATACTTTCTTAACAAAGCAGGAAGTTTGCACTGTTACTCTTCCTTTTCTTTCCTGACGTTCTTGGGAGGATGAGGTATTTGCAAAGTCATGTCTTATTTTCAAACACTCGCCAGTCTGGGAAGAAAGGCATCAGTCCTCGGGTGTGACCCCCAGGAGGACTGGGACAGTGGGGCATCCTCGTGGGCCAGCTTCTTCCCTACTTGGGCCTCGGTCTTGTTATGCTGCAAAATAAGGATGGGAGACCTTAACGTTTCTTGGGTCTCTTTAGCCTTGATGCTCTGTGATTCTAGGAGGCACGTGTAATGGAGTGCTTCAGATGTGGAAATGTGCGGTGCAATGTCATTTTCTCTGGCCTAACTTTGGGGTGACCGCTTCTTCCCCAGGCCTGCTGGGACTCCTCTATGTGTCTGTTTTGACACTTGCTGTGGTGTCATGCCTTCTCAAAGGCCAGCCTGGTGAGTGGAGTCCTGGGTTGTAGACCAGCTGTTCATCTCCATTGGTGATCTGTTCTGTAACTATAGGCTATTCTTTTCCTTTTCAGTTTTAAAAAAGCTTTAAAAAACTTTAGTTACATCTCTCACCCATTTTTTGGTAGTACTCACATTTTATTTTGCTGACTTCTGAAAGCTTTTTGTATCTCAGTGGTTTGTCATAGTGTGCAAATATTTCCCTCCAACTTACCATTTGCTTCTATGTTTTTAGTATATCTTTTTATATATAGATGCTGAATAACTAGCATATTTAAATTGGTCAGTCTCTTCCTTTATGTTTTTTCCTATTTCCATTTATTTCTCTATGTTAAAAGAAACCTTCCCCATCTTAGGGGAAAATTCTTTTGTATTTTCTTCAAGTTTTATTTTGTGGGTTTATAATGTTTATGAAATTTAATATTCTTGACGTTTATTCTGGTGCACAGTCTGTCATAGGATTCTTTGTTTCTCAACAGTTATCAGTTGACTCAGCATATTTATTGAGAAATCAGTCCTTTCCATTTTGTTTTGAAATGCCAGAATTTCTCAAGATGTTGGCTGTATTCTGGGATTTTGGTTTGTTTTGATGATCTTTGCTCTAGTACATTGTTTTGCAAGATACTCTTTTAAAAATTATAATATTATGCATACATACATTGTTCCTTTTTCTTCTTTTTTTGGGGGGGACATCTAGTTTTTCTCATTTAGTTATTATTTCTTTGGGTAAACTGGATGGCCTCATGAGCTGTTTGACAACAGCTGAAACATGCTTTGAATTCCTCGGGGAAATGTGCTCCTACTAGGGGCCTGGCTACCTTGATGAGGCTCCCAGCCTGTAACCATAGAGTTAGCTCTTTATTTAGAAGCAGGCATGGCTTTAAAGCCTGCCTGAAATTATCTGGTTTTCCGTGCAGTTGTATCAGTAATAGTTCAGCAGGCTGCTCCTCAGAGAAGCTATGTGAAGTAGGCAGAGCTGGGGAGGCTTGAGTCTCGCCTGCCACTGCCTGGTAGGGTGGCCTCGGCTCAGTGACTTCTCTGAGCCTCAGTCTCCTCCTCCGTGAAGTGGGGATAATTATACCCCCCTCGCCTAGTGGCTGCGAGGCTGGAAGGGCAGGCGCTGCGCCCCCCTCGTCTGGGCTCCTTCCCATGCTTCTGGCCGCCCCTCAGTCTCCTTTCCTGGTGCCCCCTCAGCTCTGACCTCTGCATCTTGCCAGGCCGCAGGGCTCCATCCGAGGACCCTTCCCTGTGCACCCTCACCCTAGGTGATCCTCTCTGCCTCACGTGAAGGCTTCCAAACGTCCATTTCCAGCCCCATCCTCGCCCCCAGCCTTCAGCCCTGCGTCTTCCGCTGACCACTCAGCATCTGTGCCTGTGTCCGGAAGGCCCCTCAGACTGAGCACGTGCGTCTCCTGCGGTCCAGGGGCCACCAAACTCTGTAAAGACACAGTACATTTTTTAGGTTTTGAGTGCCACCTAGGGCTTCCGCTGCATATCCTTCTTTGTTTTAGTTAGTTAGTTTGTTTTCACAAACCTTGAAACAAGTCAAAGCCATTCTTAACCCCCAGCTGTTACAAAACAGGAAGCAGGCTGGATTGGGCCCGCGGGCCGTAGTTGGCCGACCCCTGCTCTACGCCATCTCAGTAAATGCAGCTCCTTTTCGGGCGCTCGGGTCAGAAACTTCGAGTCACTCCTGACTGTCGTGCTCACACCCTGCAGATGGTCCTTCAGCAAATCCTGTGTGTTCTTGCCTCGACGTGATCCAGAAGTCTGCCACTTCTGGGCGTCCTCACGGCTTGGCCGCTGTCCCCGCTTGCCTCTGTTCTTGCAGTAGCATCCCAGCTGCTTCTCCTGCTTCGGCCCTGTCCCCACAGTCAGTCCTGTTGCCCGCGCCTCAGAGGAGCTGCCAAACTGCTAACCGTGAGCTCTCCGACCCCCTCACCCCGCCCCCGTCTCTGGCCTCGTCTGCGTTGCTGTCCCCTGACTCTCACCTGTCCAGACGGATCGGTCTCCTCCCTGCTCTGCAGGTCTGCCAGGTACGTGCCCATCTCAGGGCACTTGCCCTCCCCCTGCCTGGTGTGTTCTCCCCGCCAGATGTCTGAATGGATACTTCGTTCATGGCCTTCAGGCCCCACTGGAGAGTCCTTCTCTCAGGAAGGCCTTCCCTGGCTACACTGTGTGTTTAAAATCTCACCATTCCACCAGATCATCCCAGATCCCCTCGTGTTTATGTTTTTCTTTTGGCTTATCTTTCTCTAGTGTACTGGATAGTTTTCTTGTTTGTCTTTTTTTTTTTTTTTTTTTTTTTGTCTCTACCACTGGAACTCTCCCACTAACTTCATACTTTCTTCCATGTTTCTTCCTGTTTCTTCTTAGAGCTATCTTTCTCTAATGTGCAACATATATATATATTCATGATTTTCTGTGTCTTCCACTAGACTGTAAGCTCCTCAAGCAGGCATTTTTGACTCTCTCTATTAGTTTTGTTTTGTATCCCCAGCACCTAACAGTGCCTGACTTGTAGTAGGTGCTCAATAAAATTTTGTTGATTGATGAGTGAAGGAAAATGTAAAGTGCCTTACATAAAGTGGACGGGATGTAGAAGCACTCAGAAAGTGCCAATTCTTTTCTGCATCTCATCTCCCAGATAGTTCTGGCAAATCAAATGCTTGTGAGTTAGAAATCTTAAAATACGGTAGAGGAACTCACTGTTAAATGAATCTTCTTGGGTATCTTTTAATGAAGTAGAAAGGAATTGAGTAACTACCCTCTCCTTTACCTGCTTGCGAATCTAATTTTTCACTTGTATTGGCTTCTTTAAAGTGATCTATTCCTGTTTATTCATTCCTGTTTCCCAGAGGAGCTCATTACTGTGCCTTAGAAGAGACAGGCCAGAACGGGGGAAGGTTTCTGTTAGAAAGGTTTGCCAGTTGATATGTACGAAGAGAGATACTGATCTATAAAGGGCCCGATTAAACCCTTTGCATGTATGCCAGTGGGTGCAAGAATTTAATGCAGAAATCATGCTGGTAACACATCTCCCCGCTTTTGACTTGAAAGAGGGTCTAGACACACGATGTGTGGTCTAGAGTTTTATACATGATTCTGCCCACCCAGAGCAGATGGGGGAGATTAAATGGTGCAGTGCCTTTAGGTTACCCAGTCCAACAAGAATTCTCTAATCATGAAATAAAAAGCTCTTTGAAGTTCAGTGCTAATTCCTTTGGGTCCCTTCCTTCTCCCAATCCAACCTGCCCTCATACACTGGAGATAAGAAGTTTTCTGGTAAAATTTACAAAGAGGAATTATCCAAGCTTCAGGCACTCTTGTGTGTGTAGTAACTGGGCAAGTGGAGAGCTGAATGTGGAAATTAGGTCTGAGTGGAGGAAGTACCACTTTTTCCCTTGCTTCTTTGATATATAATAAGAGATCCCATGGCTACACATTGAAATATTCTAGGAGATGTAAGTATGGAGTTTTTTTAATATCCTCTTTCCTCTGAAAAACACAGTCACTCTAGCATAGAGTAGCTGCACTTATCCATAGTCTTTTTACTTCTATAAACATACACTCTAGAACCAAGAAGTTAAAAGAAAATGGTACCTGGGCAGCCAGATGGTTGATCTTACCAGGTTCATTTACTAGGCTTCAGTGAGACTGGTCTCGTCCCTCTTAGCCTTCCTCCAACTTACTCCTGGAGAAAAGGTTGAGGGTCAGGGGTGGGAATGGGGCAACAGCAGTGAACACAGTAGGTTTCTGTGGCTTATCTTCACGGGCTGGTGTCTGGGTGATGGGCAGGAGAGGGGAGGGCTGACTTTAGGACCCAGGAGTCCCAGTTTCTGTGTGCACCCTGTCTGGGGCCACCTGAAGCTCTTTTTCTGAGGTTTTTATAAACCATAAGAATATGTTAATGCATATATGTGGAATCTAGAAAAATGGTACAGATGAACCTATCTGCAGGGCAGGAATAGAGAGGCAGATGTAGAAAACGGACATGTGGACACAGCGGGGGAAGAGGAGGGTGGGACGAATTGGGAGATTAGGATTGACGTAAATACACTAACATGTGTAAAACAGATAGCTAGTGGGAACCTGCTGTATAGCACAGGGAGCTCAGCTCGGTGCTCTGTGATGACCTAGGTGGGTGGGATGGGGGAGGGGGTGGGAGGGAGGTCCAAGAGGGAGGGGATATATATATATATATACATATAGCTGATTCACTTCGTTGCACAGCAGAATCTAACACAACATTGTAAAGCAAAAATACTCCAATTAAAAAAAAGAAAGAATAACTGAGCTCATACTATAAAATGAACTGTACAGCTTACTGAACAGTTAGCTTAGACTAATATACAGATTAACTATTGAATAAGGCTTGGTTACCTACAACCTCACCTGGGTAGAGGGGTCTCAGCTGCAAATACCTGGCGCAGAGACTCTAATTTAATCCTATTCTGGTGCCTTGCTCTTTTCTGGTCTTTTATCGAGCTCTGCCTTCTGTTTCTTTCTCTGTCTAATGCTGGTCCATTCCTCCTTGTATCAAAACTGATGTGCTAATTACAGAGAATCATCCATCCCTAAGCTGCTTCAAGTTCAGCTGTTAAAGTACAGAGACTTCGGGCTTCCCTGGTGGCGCAGTGGTTGAGAGTCCGCCTGCCGAGGCAGGGGACACGGGTTCGTGCCCCGGTCCGGGAAGATCCCACATGTCGCGGAGCAGCTGGGTCCGTGAGCCATGGCCGCTGAGCCTGCGCATCCGGAGCCTGTGCTCCGCAGTGGGAGAGGCCACAACAGTGAGAGGCCCGCGTACCGCAAAAAAAAAAAAAAAAAGTACAGAGACTTTTTAAACTGCCTGTTTATTGCTGTAGCTATTTCTGTTCTGAGTTGCCATCGCACAAATTACCTCAGATGCCAGACTGCGAAGATGTATGTGTGCTTTGCAGAATGCCTGCTGCAAAATGCCTGTTACGCTTCCTGCAGGGTGCTTTTCTCACTTTGGCGGCAGACCCGTGTGTACCAGGCTATGTAGAGAGGCAGTATGGCAGAGTGAGTAGAACCTTGGGCTCACGGGGGCAGTCCCGGGTCGGAACCGCTTCCTGTCTGAATGACCTTGAACAGGTGCTCTATCATCCCTACTTGTAACATGGGGGTGATGAAGTTTCCTGTGTATGGGGATGTATGAGTTTCCTATGGCTGCTGTAACAAACTACCACAAGTTTAGTGGCTTCAAACAACACAGATTTATTATGTGACAGCTCTGGAGGTCAGAAGTCTAAAATCAAGCTGTCAGCAGGGCTGCATTTCTTCTGGAGGCCCCAGGGGAGAATCTGTTTCTTTAACCTCTCTGGCTTCTAGAGGCTGCCTCTATCCTTTGGCTTATGAGCACCCGCTTCATCTCAAAGCCAGCACCATAGGTCTCGCCACCCCCCTCTCTCTCCCTCTGTTTCTTTCATCACATCTCCTCTCGGAGTCTGAACCCCCTGCCTCTCTCTTATAAGGACCCTTGCGATTTCATTGGGCCCACCTGGATAATCCAGGCTCATCTCCTATCTCAAGATCTTTAACTTGAGCACATCTGCAAAATCCCTGTTGCATATAATGTAATGTTTACAGGTCCTGGGGTTTAGGACCTGGGTATTTTGGGGGGAGGGCATTATCAGCTTACCGCAGTGGGTTCTGGGGAGGTTTATTGGGTTGACACTGAGCATGGATTCATTCTAAGTGGTGTACGTGTACCTGCTCCGTTAGGGGTCGGTGTTCTCATGTTCCCAGCCACTCTTGACACTGTGTACAAATGGATATTTGTGGTGATTAATCTACATCATCTGTGTCATTTAGGAAAGATCAAACTACTCTTCTCTCAAATATTCCTCCTTTAGGAAGGCACAGAGCAAGAGTTAATGTTTAAAGAGTGAGTATCAGTGCTGAAAAGGGTAAAGGCAGTTTTCTGAAAAATTTGCTTATGCAAAGTACCACCTTTTTCAGTAAGACTGGATAAACAGTCATAAGAAGGCATTTTCACTTTTACGCCTCCAGATATTACGAGTAATAGTTCATATTTATGCAGATTTCTTTCTTTAAATATTTTAGTGTTCCTTCAAGTTTGAGGTACACATGAAGTTTGATTTGGCAGGAGTTATTTAATTCAGCAGATATTCCAGACATGTTGCCTTAAAACAGAAGTTTTCCATCACTGTCTTTCTTTGGTTTCTGATGGGATCCAAATGCCAGAACACAAGGGGACAGTTTTATTTTCTTCTGACGGCTTAAGATTTTTCTGCCATTCCACTCGGCCCTGGTTTTATATAGAGCTCTATTTAAAGAAACTAAGCAGCTGGACACATCCTCGGGGAAACTCATCAAGCAGACGAGGGTGCAGTAGGAAACAAAGGAAGCCAGCAGGCGGTGTGTGTTACCCTTTTTTTTAAAGTATTTTTTTCCAGTTTTATTGAAATATAGCTCATATATAATGTATTAGCTTAAGGTGTACAACATAATGATTTGATATATGTATATATTGTGAAGTGACTACCACAATGAGTTTAGTTCACATCCATCACCTAGTTAAAATTTCTTTCTTGTGATGATTAAGTATTTTTAAATTTTATTGACTATATTTGACATACAACATTAGGTAAATGTAAGGTGTATAACATGTTGCTTTGATGCATTTATATATTGTATCAATAACATGATTGCCATTGCAGTGATATTTATCTCATTACATAGCTGTAGTATAGTATTGATGGCTATATTCATTATACTGTGTGTTAGATCACTATGGTGGTACTTCCCTGGTGGTCCAGCGGTTAAGACTCTGCGCTTCCACTGCAGGGGGCGTGGGTTCGATCCCTGGCTAGGGAACTAAGATCCCACATACCGTGTGGTGCAGCCAAAAAGTAAAAAAAAAAAAAAAAAGCATCACTATGGCATATGTACTACTTGTTGCAAGTTTGTACCCTTAAATAACATCAGTTTTTATCCCTCCCTCCTTCTCTCCCTCATCCCCATTAACCAGTATTTTACTCTTTGCTTTTGATTTTTTAGATTCCACGTATAAGTGATATCATACAGTACTTGTTCTTCTCTGCCTGACTTATCTCACTTAGCATCATGTGCTCAAGATCCATCCATATTGTTGGAAATGGAGGATATTGTCCTCTCTCACGGCCAAATAATCCAGTGTGTGTGTGTGTGTGTGTGTGTGTGTGTGTGTGTGTGTGCATGCCACATGTTTTTTATCCATTCATCTGTTGATGGGCATTTAAATGGTTTCCATATCTTGCCTATTGTGAATAATGCTGCAATACACATGGGAATGCCTATATCTCACTGAAATCCTATTTTCATTTCCTTTGGGGGTATAATAGTAGTGGAATCGCTGGATCATACGGTAGGTCAGTTTCTAATTTTCTGAGAAACCCAATATTAGTTTCCACTGTGGTTGGACCAGTCTACATTCCCGACAACAGTGTATGTGTTCCATTTACACCACATCCTCGCCAAGGTGCTGTGCATTTTCTAAGTGCTGGTCACGAGGCTGGGGGCTTTGTATATCCCAGAGTGAGCCCCACACATCCTCGCCAAGGTGCTGTGCATTTTCTAAGTGCTGGTCACGAGGCTGGGGGCTTTGTATATCCCAGAGTGAGCCCCGCACAGCTGCCAGCAGGTGAGGGTGACTATTTTTAGGAGCGGAGCCCGTCTCCTCTACTCAGGAGAATCTCCCGCTTGAGCACGGGGGCCTCAGCAGGGCAGACTCTCCACTGCCCCCTCCCCAGCCCCGCACTCTTGCACATCCACCTTTCCTTCCAGAGCAGAAGGAAATGTAGTCGGAAGGGCAGTCCTAACCCTCCCAGGGTTGGGGGCACCTCTCGACGTCTAACCCAAGGCAGAATAACAGGGACTTCTGTTCCTTTTCTCCCCCATCCCACCTTCAAATCCTGTCCCCTCTACCTAGCAGGACAAGCTGAGTAGATTTCTGCCTAAGACCTGAGTCAAGGGCTGAGCTCAGGATTGCCTGCCTCCAGACCCTGGGCTTTTTCTGGTGGTACCTGATTTAGCCAGCATCCCATTGCCAGGCGCAGCCAGTGTCCACAGGTCAGAGATCAGCTTTGTTCCATCAGCCAGTTGGCCATGAAGTACTGGCTGAAGAGCTCAAGTTAGAGAAACAGACCCCTCCCAGAGGAAACTTGAAAACGGAGATTCTGCAAAGATGGTACCTCACCTATTGAGGGATGAACAGAAGTAGTGGAGGTGACATTTCTGCCCCCCGATCTCCCATCTTTGAACGGGAGTTGCGCCATCACACATTTTGAGGAAAATAGGAGCTGCTGATGAAACATTGTGTTTCCAGAACGGGCAGCAATATCCGCAGTGGAAATCTCCAGCAAGCCCAGCACTCAGAAAGATGCCTGACAGAAAAGCACAGGTGCAGAGGTTGCCGATGGTGTCTTTTTTCTTACCACCTGCAACAGCAGCCAGGATCATTCACACACTGCCACGCAGTCCTCAGACTATCCTTGAACTACCCGTCACATCTTTTCTTTCCTGAACTAATTTGGTGCCAGTTCCTGAGCCCCTTCTGGGGAAGGTAGCCTGTTTCATTCTTGTACTGTTGTTGTTTTCACCTTTTTAAAGTTAAAGTATCACACACATACAAAAAATGCATACTTGTAAGTGTTCCACTCAGTGGATTATCACAAAGGAAGCACACCGTGTAACCGCATCCTAGGATGAGACATGAACACTGCCAGCCCCTCAGGAGCCCTCCTCACCCATCCCCCCAGCTGTTCCCTTTCACTACTCCTCAAGGTAGCTACTACCTGGACTTCTAACACCGGAAGGTGATCTGTCCTGTCTTTGAACTTCATATAAACTGATTCATATAAACGTGCTCTTCTGTGTCTGGCTTTTTCCTTTGCACGTTAAATTTGTAAGGTTCACCTGGGTTGTTGTGATTTTGACGTTTAACCTCTGGGCCTCTGGATCAAATAAGAATTTCATAAGTAACTGAGATTCTAAATTCTGTAGTTTGTAACAAGGAAGACTTTGTACCTTCAATTAGCTTCTCTCATTGTGCCAGTGTTTTTGCAGTAAGCTTGGAGTGCTTCCCTCAGAAGAGTGTTTCTCCAGAGAGTAGTGTGACTCTGCTTTCTTTTGTTCTCCTTACTGACAAGAATTGGCTCAGAATGACTTGTGACTGTTTAGAAAGGTTCAGTCCTGACTCAGAAGACAAGAAATGACCACCCTGAGATGATTCACAAAATTAGGCCACTGTCTTTTCTGTGCAAAGAGGAGGGGCAGAGATGCCTCAGTCAGTGTACAGCTAGTCAAGGCTGGCCGGTGTTTTAAGACAGTGAGCTGTTTTTTATTTTTTTGCTTTATAACAAATTTAATCAGTTATACATATACATATGTTCCCATATCCCCTCCCTTTTGCGTCTCCCTCCCACCCTCCCTATCCCACCCCTCCAGGCGGCCACAAAGCACCGAGCTGATCTCCCTGTGCTATGCGGCTGCTTCCCACTAGCTATCTACCTTACGTTTGGTAGTGTATATATGTAGACAGTGAACTCTTTTGAGCTTCAAGTTTGGGAACCACTGATATCACTTTATTGTTCCACATTGAAAGACCCATCTTCTGGACTGTGGGCAATAGCGAATGGGATCCAACATCCCAGCGTTTCAGAGATGGGTGCTAATTTACCAGAAATGCTTTTCTGTTACACAGAAAACATTAAAACCACAGTCACAGAAATCTAACCCCTTCCTACAAGTATGCCCACAATTCTATCACACGACAAATGAATTATTCTTTAAAAATTATTTTTCAACCTTTATTCCTGGTCAGATGGAATGATTACATAGTTGTGATCAAAGGATAAATATCATTCTTTTAGCTTTAAAATTACCATTAGTTTTTGTTGCTGTGGAGTCCATGAATAATACATTTAAGAGGTGTATAATGTTCCATTAAGGTGGTGATCCATGAGTTACATAACCATTCTCTTATTTGGGGGCAATGTATTGTTTTCTTTTTTCCTCCCGTTATTACAGCTTATGTTGCAGGGAATGCTTTCTTGCATTAATTAATTAATGCAAGAATTAATTCCTTAGGACATATTTCCAGGAGGAGGGTGGCTCTTTTCGTTTTGGTGGTTTGAATCATGCATTGCACGGCCAGCTTACTTTTCAAAAAAATTGTACCAGAAACATGACAGTGTTCTCACTGAGCTCCTTCATTTTTGCATGATATTAAACATGTTCAGTTTCTTAGTTTAATGGATATCAGACCTTACCATTTTATTATACTTTTTTTTTTTTTGCGGTATGCGGGCCTCTCACTGTTGTGGCCTCTCCCGTTGTGGAGCACAGGCTCCGGACATGCAGACTCAGTGGCCATGGCTCACGGGCCCAGCCGCTCCGCGGCATGTGGGATCTTCCCAGACCGGGGCACGAACCCGTGTCCCCTGCATCGGCAGGCGGACTCTCAACCACTGCGCCACCAGGGAAGCCCTATTATACTTTTTAGGGATTTGATAATCATGAAATCGATCAGGTGAATTAGAGGATTAGCTGGATTGCATGAGTATCGTGCGTGAGGAATTTGTAACATTGACGGGTTCATAGCGCTGTGTGCAAGTGTTTGCTGTCATTGGCCTTCTTTTGATTAATTAAGTCGGATTTAATCCTCTCTTGAGTGCATTGTTTGTTCATGTCCTTTTTTATGTCTTTGCCTTGAGGGGTCTTGGCGTTTTATATTCATGCACCCAGTGATTCATTCAACAGCTGTATTTGCTGGGACTCTTGGTTGCCGTTGTCAGAAACTCATTTGAGGTCACCGAAACAGAAAAGGGACATTTATTTTATCCTACAGAGACTGCGATCCTTGCGTTTTCCGTTGCTTCTTCACAGGACTGTCCTCACCTCCTCTCCCTGTGACTGGGCCCTGTCAACCTCCCACCTTCACTTGACCATCGCTTGCTCACAGAGGCCCTCCCTGATGGCTCAGCCCCGTGGCCACACCCTGTCCCGGCCTCCTCATCCTCCAGTGCCCTGTCCATTTCCTCCATAGCCCATTGTGATCTGTAGTGATTTATTTGCTTCTTGTCCTTATAGGCTGTGAGCTCCATGAAGGCAAGGGCTCCTCTGTCTGCTCGCTGCTGTGCCCAGGGGCCACCTGGTCCCCACACACAGTGGCCCCTCGGGGAGTGCTTGCTGAGTGGATGTCTTTGTCCCTCACCTTTGCTCCTCTCTGCCTCCTTCTCATGTTCTCATGTTCTGTCTCTGTCTCCCTTTGCAGACTGGTTTGAGTTCTTACTTCATCCACAGATTGAAAATATAATGACCAATAGGTTCTGAGTTACATGCCTCAGATCCCGACAGTTCAGATTCCTGGCTCAGCTTGGGTCACTGGTCCACAGCGGTCCCATCACCTGTGGCTGAGAGTGCGGGGATGGTGGGCAGGGCCATATACAAGGCTCTGGGGGTGCCCTGTGTGATGGTGGTGGCTGTGGGGAGGGAGAGGGCACATGGCCGAGGAGACATCCTGCCGGGACGGCCCTGTGACTTGCTGCCAGCCTCATAGCTGGCATGCTCTCGCTGCCGGGCACAAGGATGTGGAATGAGAAGTCTACTGTCCCTGTCCCCAAAGTACCTGCAGCCCACCGAGGGCGCCAGGTGGACCAACCAGAGATGAACTGGTGAGCCACTCGGAATTAGGCACTTGGGTACAGCAGCGGGTAGGACGAACAACAACCAAAGCAGAAACGAAACACCCCACCGTCGTGAAGCTAAATGAGGAACAAGATCAATCAGTAAAATAGGGGGTATATTACAATTGAGACATGAGAAAATGTCTTAAATATTGAGAAAATTGAGATATGAAAATATGAATGTGAAACGGTTCAGTTTCAATATGAAAATGTTACATGACGAGGGATGTCACAAAGGAATCAGTAAAGGAAGGTGGGGATGGTCATGGAAGGGAAACCAGCCAGCAGAGCATGGAAGGAAGGGCACCCTGGGTCCCAGAACAGCAAGTGCAAAGGCCCAGAGGTGGCGTGAGCGTGCTGTGTCCCTGGGGTGGAGAGGGGGGGCGAGGGTCATGGCTGAGCACAGGAGGTAACGGGGAGGCTCCCAGCAGCCGTTGCCAGGTGGTCACGGCTTGCTGTGGGTGGAGACAAGGCCAGAGCAGTTGCTGGGGGCAGAATGCAGAAGGCCTTCTGTGAACTCTTTGGTGTTATACGTTACTTACACGTTATCATTTTCCTTTCTCTGTTTGCATTCTTTCTATTTTAAGGAGTATTATCTCAGGCTGGCTTAATTGGACCTTTCCTTGGATTGTCCCCGAGAGTGCCAGGGACGTCAAAGCACTAGGATTTGAGGGGCGCTGCCCCAGTGGCCGTGGCAGAGCAGGGTCCGCTGCTGGGTCACCTGCACACACCCTCGGCCTCTTCTCTCAGGGGACCACTTTTCGGGTGCTTGCCACCTGGAGTCTGAGCCCATCCTGGCAGCAGGCAGAGGTTGCCTCCCCATTTTTCTAGTGGGGACACACTGAGCAGCAGGGAGGAATGAGCCTCGGGCCTCACAGGTGAGCTGGCCAGGGCTGCAGGAGAGCGCCCCTCCGTGCCACGCTGGTGCTTCCCGGGGCCGCCGTCCTGCGGGACCAGGCTTTACGCCTGTGGTTCACATGTGCCCCTTGCTGTTGGAAATTCTTTGTTCCCTTTGGGGAAATCGTGCCATGTCCTTATTAGCCGAGAGGATTCTTATGTAGCCGAGTCAGAGCTTTGGGGTCCAAATCCAGGCTCTGCCACCAACTGCTTCACAACCTGGCAAGTTGCTCAGCTTCGTGTTCCTAGTCCCTCATCCATAAGAGGGGTGCCCTGCCTTGCCTCCCCGGGTTCTGGGCTGCACGAGGAGATCAGACACGCCACGTCCCGGCACAGCTGCTGACGGCCAGCAGCGCGCTACATAGAGCTAGCCGGGCATGTTGTGTGCAAAATGAACTAAGTTTTTTTTAAAAGTCCACCTCATTTTTTCTTTGTCATCATTCCCTTCTTTTCCTGGGCTGCTCTGTGACTCACATCCGATACAGCCATTTGCGGTGCACCTACCAGCCCTTTGAGGTCACTCTAACCTCGGGTAAATCTGCGTTTTCTAGACAATTCTCCCTGTGATTCTCAGGAGTATCTTGATAGAAAACAATCTGATAGTCTCAAATCATTACATTTTTATGATTAGTCATGCATCTATATTGCATTATTTTACTTAGGCAGCAAAAGATTATGTCAAGCGCTCTCCCAGCCTGTTCGGTGGGGGGGCGTCAGTGGTCGCTGAAAACGTTTGTAGTATTTATTGCCTGCGCTCTGACGCCTCATAAGGGATGGCTTTTAAGAGCTGCCTTCTTTCCTTGTCTCTGGCGAGCCCTGGGAGTATATTCGTAAAAGATTGACTGTGGATCTCAAACGAGGTGATGCCATTTATTCATTTCAGGCACTAATCATTTTTAGCTTAATCTCCTCCTCTTTGATCCAAGTGTATTGGTAGTGAGTGAAAATATTTATCAACGTGGATATCAGCTTTCCTTCCCGCGTGGTGCCAGTGGGGAACCTAGACACCATTCTGCTCAGGCTGCCTGAGACAGTCATGATGTATTTAGGCGAGTCACACACCAGTGGAGAAGTATGGGTGTCCGAGTTTATACAGGAGATTTGTAGCCATGCATAGCCCTTCTGTTTGAAAAAGATGGTACTGTGTTCAGGGGAAGGTGTTAACTGCGCTCTAATTATGACTTTTCTGCCTTACACATGAAAAAGTTTTCCTCATACTTTGGACTTGCAGAATTAGTAGAATCTAGAGTTTGGGGGTCCTTCTCCTGGAATGATAGGTACAATTGCAGTATTAACATGTTTATATTATTGTTTCCCTTTTGCTGCTGCTATCGAGAGCATTAGTCAAGTAAGATGTACAAAGTTGGGCTTCCCTGGTGGCGCAGTGGTTGAGAGTCCGCCTGCCGATGCAGGGGACACGGGTTCGTGCCCCGGTCCGGGAAGATCCCACATGCCGCGGAGCGGCTGGGCCCGTGAGCCATGGCCGCTGAGCCTGCGCGTCCGGAGCCTGTGCTCCGCAACGGGAGGGGCCACAGCAGTGAGAGGCCCGCGTACCGCAAAAAAAAAAAAAAAAAAAGATGTACAAAGTTTCCTTTTTGCTTCTTGCGCAGCTCAGTTTAGTAGAATGCACAGAACGTGTTCAGTGTGTGCCAGGCGCTCAGGCACCGGGAGTGCCAAGATGACTAAGACGTGGTTCCTGCCGATGGGAGGCCACTGGCAGGTCATGACCGTGCTGCAGGGCCAGGGCATGGGCAGAGGGTGTGAGAGCGTGGGGGAGCTTCAGGGGTGGCTCTGAGCCCGCTTGTACCAGAGGTGCTGTTCAGCTGGAGTTTTCAGTTAAAGTGAAGGATGACCACATGCCAAGAGACAGTGCATCTCAGGCACGGAAGATGGTAGCAGAGGCTCAGGGTTCTTAGACTGCAAAGGCAAAACAGGACGTCAGAGAGACGGATCGGGGGGAGAGTTACTTTGATTTTGGGTGCCTTCCGTGCCATGCTTTGGAACTTCAACTTTGATCTGTATTTGGAGTCATCGGTGGGCTGTGCAGCAAGGGCCGTGGACGAGTTTGTGTGTTAGATCAAGGATGGAGGATGGGGCACCAGGATGGATGGATGATGGATGGAGGGGGGGGGCAGTGGGTGGGTGATAGATGGATGGGAGGGTTGCCTGAAAGAAAGGAAACCAATTCATTTGAGCAATGGCTTTCGCCGTTGTCCAGGAAGGAAATGAGGAGGGCCTAAACCAGTGTGGAGGTTTTAGAAACAGAGAGAAATAGAAAAATACTGGGAGTTGAAATCAGGTGCTTAAAAAATAAGGTGAGTGCAGTTGGGGTCATGGAGATGTTGAGGAAGGCTACTGGGTCTCTGACTCGGGCGATCAGGTGGGTGATAAACTAGGAAGGCAGGAGTTGGAACCCATATGAGGGGTGAGGCAAAGAGTCCAAATGAGGACATTTGGGACAGCTAAGCAGACAGTTGAATACTCAAACCTCAAGTTTAGGGAATGATAGAAGGTGTAAAAGTATGAGTAGAAGGTGTGGGTTTTGACCTCAAAGGTTTACATGCAAGGATGCTTGTAGAAGGAGAAGAGCGGGGGTGTGGGCTGGAGCACTCTGGGACCTCAGTGTGTAAAAGCTGTAGATGGGAGAGAGTGTGTCTGGGATACACAGGACGAATAGAGAGGCACGGGGAGAGGCAGTAGAGGCGTGGCGTCAGAGGAGCAGAGGGTTTCCCAAGCGCGGCCCGTTAGCAGAGCCACGTGCGGGAGAGTCCTGTCAAACGAGGACTGGAGTCCGCCATTGGCTTGGCGTCATGGAGGTCCCTGGTTACCTCGGCGAGACAGATTTTGGGGCGAGCTGGTGTCACCTGCCAGTTTTGGGGTGGGCTCAGGAGTGCATAGAAAAGGAGCATGGAGGCTGCAGAGGTGGACAGCTTTTTCACCCAGCTCGTGTGGGAAGGAAAGGTGTGAGAGGTCCCCAGAGGGAGCCAGTGTTTCTGTGGCACCACGTGCAGTGACTGTGGTCATTGCTGCCTCTGGAGGCTTAGAGCCATTAGAAGCTGCGTGGTGAACATCGCTGCTGTGAGAAGTAGGCCATAGGTTTACTTGGTTGCACATTTGCATTATTGCAAGTTGAGGTTTTATTTTTGCTCCTCAGGGGTAAAAAATGTAGCCTGCCCCATATATCCATTGATTTAACGTGTGGGCTTGTTTATCACATCACTGAATGTTTATAAATTGCTGAAACATTAATCCTCTCAAAAGACCCACGTTTCACACTTCTCTGTCGTTTTCTCTCTGGCGTCTCCTGAAATCTGCCTTTTACACTCCTACGAGTCCCAAGACACAGATCTCTTCTCTTGCTGAAGGGCATTCTGCAGGTTCTGTTGGCTCTCGGGGTGGCGTCCACACTCCTAGGGAGACACTGAGGCCCCTGGCGTGCGGCCCCCCAGCCCCCCTGGGCTAGACGGAGCATATGCTGCCTTGCGGCTGTGCATGTCCTTGCTGGTTCCCCCTGACGCTCTGGACACCCCCGACGGCACAGGGCATCTTCGTGCCTTCGTGCACGCTCCACTCACACGCAGGGGCTGCGAGCCTGACGGCGCTCACCTTCTTCTCCCTTCTTTTCAGGGAAGCAGTTCAAGTGCACGGTGTGCGACTACACAGCAGCCCAGAAGCCACAGCTGCTGAGGCACATGGAGCAGCACGCCTCCTTTAAGGTAAGTGGACTTGGCACCGGAGCGGGTATTCAGGTTGGAAGCGCACCGCTCTTCAAAATAAAGATGGAGGGAGCCTCCTTTCGTTGTTTTGGAGCGTCCCCTTCCCTTCTGGGCCTGCTCAGCCAGTGCACGTGGAGCCTGGGGTGTGGCTCGGCTGACTGCATGCCCTCTCCTTCTGCACGTGGAGCGCTTCTCTGTACTTTGGGGACCAAGTCCAGGAACAGAGTGTAAGAGGACGCAGACTAGAGAAAGGCACCCTCTCACCGTAAAAAACTGGAGCGATTTAGAGCAAAGAGTACGTGCTTTAAGGACAAGTATGTGCTGTCAGATCCTGGATTGTCTCAGGTGAACCCCTGTTATGGCAGGTGTGATGATGCCTGGTTGGCAGGCGCTTGTAAGAGCTTGAAATGGCGCTCATGTGCCCGCCACGGTGCCAGCGTGTAACAGGGGCTCGGGAGACCGTGGCTTTCCTTATTCTTTTAATACCTCCAGTTGATGTTTCTTTCATGTAGATGGTAATATCCCCTTGGCCACTGCTTATGGTGCAGTTATTGACAACAAGCACTCTGGTCCAGTGAATTTGTTTAATAAAAAATTCTGCTCAGCCCTCAGCAACTCGACCCTTAAAATCAATGCTGTTGCTGCTGGCACGTGCATGTGAAGGTGGGAACATGATGCTCTGAGATGTTTGTTGAAATCGTGTCCACTGCTAAGTCCCAGAGGGCGGTAGGCAGAACGTGGAAGGACCCTGGGCCACCACACTCAGAGGTGCATTTATATTTATTGAGCATCTACTGTGTCCCTGCACTGTGCCAGGAGCTTCACCCCCCTCAACTCTGATCTCCACGCAGTAGATATCATTGCCCGGATCGGACAGCTGAGCAACCTGCATCTCACATAAGTTAAGTGACCCCCACGAATCTTTCCTCGAGGCCCATATCCACGGGCTTCAGTCGCCGTTATAATAGCGGCCAGCCTGTGCCGTCTGTCACCCCTTCTGAGGTACGAGGACCCTCCCTGACGACAAGCTCATCTGATGCTCAGAACAGCCTTGGGATGAAGTCACATGAAGCCTCATGATCTCTCCTCTTGTAGTTAAGAAACCAGGTGGCTCGGGGGGGCGGAGGGCTCATGTGCTTTGACTATCCAGGAGGTAAGGGAGTGAGAACTGGGGCCTTGCCTCCGAGTCCTAGGCCTGAGCATCTCTCGCCAGATCTTCTCAGTCCCTCGTTGACGGCTGAAAGGGGGCAGTTGGGGAACCTGAGGCTGCTGTGCCTGTCGCTTCTGTAGCTGCTTTCAGGTCTGCACCGAACACGAGTTTCTCAGGTGAGAGCCACGTGTCACCCAGCAGGCGTGCAAAATGTCTCAACTGGGATATTCCATGTTTGCATACTTTGCACATAATTAAAATTAAGAGCTTAATGTCGCATTCCACCTCTCATAGATGTGTTTCTTTGGGGGACTCTGGATTTTCTTAGACTAGTGCCATTGTAGGACTAGAGGATGCAGAGTTAGGGGAACTCTCACTTTATAGATGAGAAATGTAGACCCAGGGAGGGTGATTTCTGTGCTCGCTGTTTCAGAATCGGAGCTAGACTTCTCATCCATTCCTCAGTTTCCGTGTGGAGCATCTTCCCTTCCTAACCAGACACAGCAGACAGTCTCTCTGCCCTGAAGTCCTCATTGACTTGTTCCTCAGATGTGTGGAATCTTTGGTTTGTGTGCAGAAGTGCATTTGGGGGTGATTTGATTGAAGGTGTCCCTCTCACGTGTGGTTCTCAGCTTTTTCCTGCCATCACATGGTTGTACTCCAGGGCCTCAGGAGCCCGACTAAGCTGGGCCCTGGGTCATGGCCGGTTTCCCACAGGCTCTCTGTGGATGTAGGGGTCGCCCTGCTGAGCGGTGCCCCAGCTGCGGATAAGATTCAGCCTGAATGAGAACCACTAATTCAGCCCCGGGCTTCTCCCTTCCTCCATGTCAGGATGCTCTTCTTGTACACATGCGTGTAAGTCATGCTTCTCAGTTAACTGGGGCTGATGAGGCAAAATGAAATGGATTCCTGCCAGCCACCCTCCTCCTAACTGTAATTGCCCTTTCCCTTTCCTCTCTGTCCACCCCTGTAGTAGTTTTCCATTACTGTTGTGATAAATTACTCCAGCTTTGTAACTTAAAAAACACAAGTTTATTGTCTTATAGTTCTGTGGTTCAGAATTCCAGCACAGGTCACACTGAGCTAACATGCAGGTGACATGTTCTTTCTGGAGGCTCTAGGAGAAAATCCATTTCCTTGCTCTTCTCTGGCTCCTACAGGCCATCTGCACTCCTCAGCTCGCGGCCCCTTCGTCTTGTCTTCAAAGCCAGGTGAGCATCCCCCATCTCTCTCCTCCTCTGACTCTCCTCTTCTGCTTTCCTCTTCCAGTTTGAACGGACCCTGTGATTACAGCGCACCCACTTGGATAACCCAGGACAGTGTCCTTATCTTAAAGTCAGAGGATCAATAACCTTAATTCTAGCTGTAGTCTTAATTCCTTTTTGCCACATAAGGTTCCAGGGATTAGGACGTGGTCATCTTTGGGGAGGGCATTTTTCTGCCCACTGCATTCCCCCACTCTTTTTTCTTCCTTTCACATCTATCTGTGTGGTAGACATTTTTCATCCATATCAGAAAATATGTAGTATGCATCTCCTACATTCCCTTTTCCTACCCACAGCAAACATTATGAAGAAATCAAGTGTCACTGGTTTACTGATCCAAGATGAGACTTCAACATCTTGGGCAAATACTGCTAATCCATTGCAGTTGGCTTGCTAGAGGAAACCAGTTTGCCTTTCCAGATCTGGATGTGTAATTTTCAGTATATAATTTGTGTCAGGAAACACTGTAATAAAGACAAACTCCTGTATTGCCTTTTAAAATTACATGGTGTTGGGCCTCCCTGGTGGCGCAGTGGTTGAGAGTCCGCCTGCCGATGCAGGGGATACGGGTTCGTGCCCCGGTCTGGGAGGATCCCATATGCCGCGGAGCGGCTGGGCCCGTGAGCCATGGCCGCTGGGCCTGCGTGTCCGGAGCCTGTGCTCCGCAACGGGAGGGGCCACAACAGTGAGAGGCCCGCATACAGCAAAAAAAAGAAAAAAAAAAAAATTACATGGTGTCATTCATGTGTTTATTTTAAGAATGAAATTAAAATGTATTCACTAAATAAGATTTGGAAAATGCTTTTTGGTTCTTTTCCTCGGGGGAATTTTTGGATGTATTGTTAGACATGGTTGAGGTCACACTGTAAATGAGCATTTTTTTGATGGAGATTAAAATGTCAGCTTTATCAGTGATGAAGCTCTACTGGAGAATGTGGCTTAGATGAGTGGCCAGATGATTTGCTGAGAATACTTCTGAGTTAGAACAACCTCACAGTCAAAGGCCAGACGGGGGTACCTGCATACTTTAGCCATTACAAATATTGCCTTTTTTCTTTATCCTCATTTCATGGGCCTTTTTTCATTTTATGAAAATACATTTATTAACTGCTTTTAATGGCTGCATAAGGATGAGTGTCATAGTTTAATGTAACATTCCCCTCATAATTGGACAGTTGGGTCGTTTCCAGTTCTTGCTGTTATAAATAACCTTACAGTGGACATCATACCAAAAGCATTTCTATGTCACCCTAAAATCCAAAGACTATGGAACACTGGGCAAAGCCCACCAAACCACTGAGGGTTCACAAACAGTGAAGGTGTTATATGTGCTTCTTGCAGCTATAAATAAAATGCATTCCCTAGGGTGGGGCTGACACAATCGACCTTAAAGGTGTGCCAGAGAAGATGCTCGGACGAGAGGAACCAGTGCTGAGCCAGGAGTCTCTAAACAGGAGCAGGCTTGTTCCCTTGGCCCAGCTGTTCAGCTCTCTGCTTCTTGCACATAAATAAGCCGCATGCCATTCTGTAAGCAATGTGATCACCAGGCAGACTCACTTGTGGAGTTTTCTCCATTAGGCTCATATGAACCCATAACTCTGCTGATAGAAATGTTCTCAGTCACAGGGCTGGTGGATTCTGTGCCGGTCTCCTCGCACATCAATAATAAAAAGTGGCTTTATTTAATTTAAGAACATTTTGAAATAATTTTAGACTCACAAAAAGTCTCGGAGTTCCTGTGTACCTAGCACCCACCTTCCCTTGGTGATAACATCTTTAGCTATAGTATGTTGTCAAAAGTAGGAAATGGACTTTGCGACACTACTATTAACTAAACTATAGACCTTATTTGGATTTTACCAGTCTTATCTATTTTTTTAAATTTAGAAACTATTTTTAGAAGTGGTTTTAGGGGAATTCCCTGGCAGTCCAGTGGTTAGGACTTGGCGCTTTCACTGTCAGAGGTCCAGGTTCAATCACTGGTTGGGGAGCTAAGATCCCACAAGCCATGTGGCACAGCCGAAAAAAAAAAAAACAGAAAACAAAGTAGTTTTAGGTTCATAGCAAAATTGGGAGGAAAATATAGAGACTTCCTATATATCACCTGGCTCCACTCCCCCTCCACATACAGCCTCCCCCATTTTCAACATCCCCACCAGTGTGGTACATTTGTTACAACTGATGAACCTATATTGATATATCATAATCACCTGAAGCCCATAGTTACTATTTGGGTTCCCTCTTGGTGGTGTACATTCTACGGGTTTGGACAAATGTATAATGACATATATCCACAATTGCAGTACCATACAGAATAGTTATACTGCCCCCAAGATCCTCTTTGCTCTGCCTATTAGTCCCTCTCTTCCCTCTGCCTCCTGGCAACTTCTGACCTTTCCGCTGTCTCCATAGTTTTGCCTTTCCCAGAATGTCATACAGTAGGAATTGTACAGTATGTAGCCCTTCTAGATTGGCTTCTTTCACTTAGTAATTGCATTTAAGGTTCCTCCATGTCTTTTCATGGCTTGATAGCTCATTTCTTTTTAACACTGAATAATATTCCATTGTCTGGATGGACCACAGTTTATGCATTTATCTACTAAAGGACATCTTAGTTGCTTCTGAGTTTTGGCAGTTATGAATAAGGCTGCTGTAAACATCCATTTGCAGGTTTCTGTGTGGTCATACGTTCTCAGCTCCTTTGGGTAAATACCAAGGAGTGCAATGGCGAGATTGTATGGTAAGAGTACGTTTAGTTTTGTAAGAAACCCCCAAACTCTCTTCCAAAGTGACCATGCCATTTGTACCACGGTAGCTGTGCCATCTGGAAGTTCATTGAGATTGTTTGGCACTTGAAAATTTCTGAGAGCAATGAGATCTTGTAGAAAAACGCAGGCTTTTAGAACAAGACAGACTCAGGTTTAGAGCTAGACAGACTGTGCCACTTACAGGCTGTGTTAGTTAACTTCTTTATACAATTTTATTGTTTGTAAAACGTTGATGGCAATATGTGTCTCCTGGTATTGAAGATATTAAAGGCAATATCACTTTTATGAGAAGTGGATCTGGTACATGGTAGATGATCAAAAAATGTTGGCTCTTTTTCCCCTCCCCTGTCTCTTAAAAATGACTCCAGTTCCTAAAAGAACCAAAGCAAGGATTATAAACCAGTCTAATCATGCTTTCAATTTATGTTTGTAAATCACTCATTCTAAATATTTTCCAGGTGTTGTGTTTTCCTTATATATATTTTTAGATGTTGGTGTTATTTTGCTTTTGTTGTTGCTTATGGCTTTGGAGTTAGGCAGATAAGGATCAAAATCTTAATGCCACGACTTACTAACTAGCTGACCTTTGGGGATTTTGATCCTTCGCCTTTTTGGGCCACTGTCTCCTTATTTGAAAATTGGGAACAATGATACCATGATTTCAAGGGCTACATTAAGAAGGAGAGGTTGATTTGAGGGAGCAGATTAGAAGGAATGTGCCCCCATTGCTTTGGACAGACCTGGACCATCAGCCCTGTGCAGGCCAGCTCCAGGGAGGAGGTGCTGTGAGGGCCTCAGGCTTGCTCTCTTGGTAGCAAGAGCTGGGGGGCTTTCTTTTTAATGGGAGCATCTCTGGCCTCCTGCCACCCTTCCCATTGGATTAGTTCTTCTCTTTCCGTAAACCTGGAGGCCAGACCAGCATCCTTGACTACACCACATTCCCATGTGGTTCTGAGGCAGAGGCTCCACAAATCATAATCTGCCAGCCACTGCACTGGGTTTTGAACTGTGTGAAGGGAAGGTCCTATCTGAGTTTTTATATAAAGTGTGTTCTTGTAAATAGCATATAGCTGGATCTTGTTGTTGCCTGTATATGTGTGTGTGTGTGTGTCCACGTGCCCACACACAACTAGTCTGACAATCACTGCTCTTTAATTGGAGTGCTTAGTTCATTTACATTTAATGTGATTTTTGACACGTCTCACTTGAAAAGTATGGTCTTGGTGTTTATTTTCTCTGTCATGTCAGTTCTTTGATCCTCTCTCCTCCTCTTCTGGCTTCTTTTGGGTGAATCAGGTATTTTTTAGTATTCCATTTGACTTTTTCCCCTGAGAGTAGAGATTTTCTTTTTCAGGTAAATTTTAAATTTTAGAACAGTTGTAGAATTACAGAAAAATTGTTATGGTAATATGGAGAGTTTCCATATTCCACATACCCAGTTTCTCCTGTTGTTAGCATCTGACATTTACAATAGTACATTTGCTTCAACTAATGAACCAATATTAATACATCATTAACTAAAGTCCATATTTTATTAAGATTTCCTTAGATTTTACCTAATGTCCTTTTCCTGTTCTAGGATCCCATTAGGGTACCATATTACATTTAGTCTTGATGTCTTCTTAGGCTGCTTTTGGATCTGACAGTTTCTCAGACTTTCTCTGTTTTTGATGACCTTGGCAGTTTTGAGGAGTACTGATGAGGTATTTTATAGTATAGCCCTCAATTAGGATTTGTTTGTTTTTAAATAAATTTATTTATTTTATTTATTTATTTTTGGCTGCATTGGGTCTTTGTTGCTGCACATGGGCTTTCTCTAGTTGCAGCTAGCGGGGGCTACTCTTTGTTGTGGTGCATGTGCTTCTCATTGCAGTGGATTCTCTTCTCTTGTTGTGGAGCACAGGCTCTAGGTGCACGGGCTTCAGTAGTTGTGGCACATGGGCTCAGTAGTTGTGGCGCATGGGCTTAGTTGCTCCATGACATGTGGGATCTTCCCGGACCAGAGCTCAAACCCGTGTCCCTTGCATTGGCAGGTGGATTCTTTACCACTGTGCCACCAGGGAAGTCCCTGTTTGCTTTTTAACTATACTTTCTTTGTTTGTTGTTTTTCTTTTTTCTTTTTAGTTATTGCTGTGGACATCACACTATGCATCTGTATTTTAACATATTCTAGCTAGCTGCAAATATACTGTTTTATGAACAGTGGAAGGACCATGAATCATTATAGTTCACGTTACACCCCTCCTACCCTTTGGGTTCTTGTTGTCATGCATATCACTTCTCTTTGTGTTCTAAACTCCTCAGTATAGTGTTATTTTTTGGTTTAGTCAGTATTTAAAATATATGTAAGAAAATATAATCTTAAAAATGTCTTTTATGTTTACTTACATATTTAGCCTTTCTGGTGTTCTTTATTTTTTTTCCTGCAGGCCTAGCTTCCATCTGATAAATTTTCCTTTAGTTTGGAGAACTTCTATTAGCATTTGTTATATATATCAGTTTTGCTGGAGTTGAATTATCTCAGCTTTTGTCTGTTTGGAAATTCTTTGTCTTCATTTTTGAAGGATATTTTGATGACTGTAGATTTCTAGGAGAATACCACTCTAAAGATGTTGTCCCATTATGTTTTGTCTTTCATTATTTCTCTTATCATTTCCCCCTATATGTGATGGTTCTTTTTCCCCTCTGGTTTAGATTTTTCTCTTTTTCTTTGTTTTTTCATCATATTAACATCATTATGTTTAGGTGTGGTTTCCTAGTGTTTACCTTGCTGAGATTTTGGATCTGTGGGTTGATATCTTTCATGAGGTTTGGACCGTTCTCAGCCATTATGTCTTTACTATTACTTCTGCTTCATTTGCTTCCGTTTTTTCCTCTAGGACTATAATACCTCATATATTAAACTGTTTGATATCTCACAGCATTCAAATGATCTGTCCTCTTTCTGTCTCTAATTCTTCTTTCTCTTTGTGTTTCAGTTTGTATGATTTGTATTGATCTTCAAGTTTACTTATCCTTTCTCTCATATGTCAGTTCTGCTATTTAGATTCTCAAATGAATTATTCATTTCTGATATTTTTTTTATTTATAGCACTGACAGTTCTTTTTTATAATTTTTTTCTCTGCCAAAAAGTATCATTTGTTCACACATGTTTTCCATTAGAGCCTTTCACTTATTTATCATCATTATTTAAATGTTTCTATCTAATAATTTCAATATCTGAGTGATCTGTGCATCAGTTTCTATTGACTTTTTTTCTTGAATTGGGTCACATTTTCTTCTTTGCATATCTCATAATGTTTACCTGGATGCTAGATATTACGTGTGAAAGAACAGTAGAGGCTGTTGTCCGTGGGAAAGTAAATGCCTCTTTGTATCAGGCCATTAGAGTGGGGACTGTACAGAGAATAGCAGGCCTGACTGCCGTCCTTTCAAAGCTGTAATTGCGAACTCAGCCCTTGGTTGGTATGTGGTTGTTGAGGTAGTCCTGTTTCTCTCTGGCTTTCTGCTCCTTGCAGAGCTGTCTCCCCTCTCTGCCCAGACCAACCTCAAGAGAGCCTACAGTGTACTTGGTGAAGGCTTCGTACCCTTGATGAGGATGGTGGTGGACTTTCTCTTCCCCGACCTGCTCCAGCCCTGGAGTCCTTGCTGTGTTTTCTGTGCACCCACTGTGTGGTAGGGCAGAGCATGTTGGGATGAAGCCAGGCCTCTGTCTGCCTGGCTCACGGGTCTGGGGAGAGCCACCTGTGCATGAAAAGCAACAGCAAGTACGTTAACTGCTGCAAGAAAGTTAGGTTCTAAGCTCTGTAGGAACCCAGAAGACCAGCTAACTAGTTATTACAACTCTATCATTTTTCAAAAGCTGTGTTTTAATTGAGATAATATAGTATTATCTTATCATGCAAAATCTATAGCTTTGGAAACCTATAGCAACCAAAAATTTCTGATCGACTGATATCCACAAATCAAAGGGAATTAGTGTAATCCCTTGTTGTATTTCTGACAATGAAATGGGTCCCAGAGGCGTTCATAATGTGTCCATGTGAAGCAGAATCAAGTTATATATATAGAAGATGCCAGGCAGCTGAGCTCACAGGCTGTGTAAGGGGCTTAGATACTAAATTGAACAGAGGTGGTGTTTGGATGAGTTCAGCCGGGAAGTGAACTAATTTACTCTTAGTTTCCACTCTAACCTTAATAAACAAGGAAGTGAAAGTACAGAAATGATCTCAAAGAAGCAGAATGTTTAGAACCACACATTTATAAACAGTTCAAGTTGATCCTCAGTCTGAGATCCTCCGTATCCCCCAGAATGCTGAGTCACCCAGCATTGCTTATAGAAAGCATTTTGGCTTTATTTCTACTATAACTTCTGTTACCCAGGAGATGGTTCCATCTTTCCATCAGAAACTTCCGCCACAGTGTTGGAATGTTTAAGTATCTTGTGTCAGAATAAAAAAGACAGGTGGACCCATCCCTTTTATAATAGCCATCTGCTGGGCATTTCAACAGGTGTTTCATGTATGTTACCTTATTTTGCCCTCAAAACTACTATGATGTAGATATTGATCTTCCCATTTTACAGATGAGGAAACAGGCCCAGAGTCCAGTTAAGTAACATACTCGGAAATAACACAATTCGTAAGTGGAGGAGCTGGGATTTTGAGCCTTGTCTCTTTGTAGACAAACCTACCCTCCATGCGTTACCCTCCACTTTCCTACTCTCAAGCCAAGCAGAGGGACGTTCTGGCTCCCTCGTCCCATTTTTTCCCCTCACTGCTTTGATTATATAAGCCTGCAGTTAGATGTTTAGCTATCAAGACTCAAGCACAATCTTTAAGCAGAAAGCTGAGTGAGTGTACACTTAGCGGCTGTAGCACTTCCCAAGATGAGTGGGAATTACTGAACCATGGGGCAAAGAGAGTGAGAAGTCCACTGTCGGGTTGCCGTTGGTGGTGTTTATTTGGCTTTTCAGCTCTTAATTTCCATGAAAGTGGAGAATCTGAGCTTACATGTTTCCCTTTTTTCCTTTAAGCATGTGTATGCCTATGAGGAGGAAGAAGGGCCATGGCGGGGGGCGGGTGGTCAGAGGGGCCATTTATTAAGTTGTTTTGAACTGGAATGTCTCTGCTAAAAACCTGCGATACCATCTTCAGCTTCCTTGTACTTTAGATTTTTTAAGCACTTTGTGGGATAAAAAAAAGGAAATCGGATTGTCTTATGTTAAATTAAAATCCTGTCTGTCTAATAGTGTGCAGTATATTCTCTGGAAATATTGCATTTTGACAGCATAAGCAATTACAAAAACAATCAATAATTGGAGAACATTTGAAGAGTCTTCTAAGCTCTTGCACGAGAAGCAATTAGTATGGATTGATTTACTGTTATTTACTGTGATGAGATAATTGCCTCAACATAAGGCATTTTGGAACTTGTGGTACTCCATGGTTTTAAAACATTTATTCTTTTACATTGTTTAATTCGTCTCGGGCCTTATTTTACAACAGAGGTGACTATGTGCTTGGTGAAACATATGAAGACCTGGCTTTTTTCTCTCTGGATCTTTGGCCCCAAGCTTGGAGTTGTCCCTGTTGTGGCCAACCCAGGAATGAAGTTCCAACCTTGTGCTCCCAGGCTTATAATCCTGAAGAGACAGGGCCAAAAAAAAAAAAAAAAAAAAAAAATTACAAAACTCTTCTCTTCTGCGCAGATGGCGCAGGGCAGCTTTGACTGAAGGCTTGGCTTGTAGACCACAGGGTGACCCGGGGGACAGGAGGCGGGGTGCTCCTCTCATTCACACGGACAGCATTGCTTTGAAAGCTTGGCACAAACCCGTTTAAGGGCTGACCCCGAGGAACGTGAGTCCGTGGACGTCCACTTGCCCCGGCCCTCCTTGGGATGCAGGTCCTTTCCTTTCTGGTATGTGTCTCTTTGCTTCTGCCCGTGTCCCTTTTCTCCTTGTCGGTCCCCTGTGACTGTGCATCCTTAGGCCCTTTGTGTGTATGTCAGGTTGGGGCTTAGTTTACCCGTCCCCCAACTTGGTTCTATGTGTGTGTCGTTCACATCTACCTCTGAGCCCAGGCTAGAGGAGGAGGTGAGGGAGCCGGGATTCCAGACGCAGATGCTCTGTAGGAATTTCCCATATCGGCATCACCGTGTGTCTTATAATCTACAATCTCTGTCCTTTTTCCTATGAATATGAATGTTTTTCTTTTTGAGTGGCTCACTTCCCAGCCCAGGGGTACAGATCCAGTCTCTTGGCGGTTGACCTGGCCCAGTGTGTTTTTCTCTTGCTACGGGGTGAGGGGCCTGCGTGTGGCTCTGCTGAAAGGGCTCTCGGAGCAGTTGTGGGGATGCACTCTGTAAATCCGTGAAACATGTCAGTCTCCCAGCCCATGTCATCATCCAGAACATTCTCAAAGGGCCACTAGCTTTGCTGGATGACCCTGTGCGGGTAATGGGACTTGGCAGTTCACAGATCCAACGCAATGACATTTCTCTGAGTGGAAAAGAAGTTTCTCATGGGCGCCTTTACCACTGAGTAGGGAGATTTTGAAGCCAGCGGCCAATAGGTCGGGGTTTTTGTTTTGCATGGTTTGTTCTGCAAGTCACTGGTACCCACTGCTCTCTGTTGGCTACAGTGGGAGACTCAGCAGGAGTGTAAGGCATGTGGCTCAGGGGGACATGGTCTACCTGGGGGATGGAGGATGGCACAAGGTGGGATTTTCCAGAGTGTGTTCCTTAGAACACTGGTTCTGGGGGATGTTTCAGGCTTTGTGTGGAGGGGCTCAGTGTGCAGTGATTCGCAAACTTACCTCACCGCAGACCCCCCTCCTCCCTTTTCTTCCCCCCAGTGTTCCCTCCCAGCACTTAGCTTTTGTGAAACAACTTGGGAAATGCTGCTTATTGGAGAATCAAAGAGTAGAAAAAACTAGCATATCGAACCCCACATCTATCTGCTGTGCAGCGGCCTCTGATCACCCCCGAGTTAGAGCCACACCCCGCAGACCACAGGTGGCTGCTCCACCCGCCGCGCGTGCGGCCTCGCTTGGCCTCACCCCTGCCCTTCCCTTCCCTTTCTCTCTTTCTTTCTTTCTTCTTTTTAATAAGGCAGTTTGCCCTGAGTTTCTGTCTAAACCGTCAATGATAATCTGATAGCGTCTCCACGCAGGCTGCTCTGTGTACGTTACCGCTACTCCTTGTGCTAAAATGAGGAAACGTGCCCGGAGTTGCACAGCTGTGAAGCTCTAGACCCCCGCTTGAGCCCAGGTCTCTTTGCCCCCCACCAAAATCCCTGCCACTCAAAGTTCGTGCGAAATATTCTGGACCACAGAGCTCTCCATGGCCAACGGTGGGGAAGCCTCTGTTCTGATTGTTGCTTTCCAGAAATAAAATCCAGGTTAGACACTTAGAAGAAGCTGTCACACTTCATCCTGTCCTTTCCAGGCTCTGAGGAGATGAAACTGCCTCGTAAGTCTCAGACATAACTGCATTAAGTCTCTGAGGGAGGGGAGCCCTGAATTAACAGTGCTTGAGAACCCCGGCTCCTGCCCTGCCCGTAGCCCAGCTGCACGCTTCTCAGGGTGACTTGGTGCTAGCTTGCGTTTGAGGTAATTGATGGCCACCTCAGACATTTATGAAAAAAAATTCCGTCTTCCTGTCGGGTTGTCTCAGCTGCAGAAGCGCGGCTGTAAATCTTACAGGTGTTCTACAGCCCGGGCCCCAGGGAAGCGCTTGCATAATCCAGGACCGTCTCTCTCCACCGTGTAACCTGATTTAAGTTTGGCGACGCCAGTGTTGTAGTTAATATTTCCTCCAGGCCTGTGACCAGGTCTCTCTTTAGAGAGACACCCCGACTGCAGTCTTCTTTTTGGACATTTTGGGTTATGAAGGGCGGATATGCTAGAACCCCGTTCTAGTATCAACGTGATTTTTGTCACACCGATGAAAGAAAATAAGGGAAAGATCGCTTTACATGTCAGGGTGTAAGTGCCTTTGCTACTCTTGTTATTAACATTACCAATGGCTGCCACTCATGGGGTGCTGTGTCACTCAAGGCGTTTGACCTAAGTGACCTGTAATCCTCAAAAACCTTGTGAGGAGAGGTTTTTTTTTGGTCACATATTTACCTATTTAATCAACCACTTCTTTTTTTACTTCTCTTGTTATGAAATAGAATGTACCTCCAGAATATTGCATACACACGAGTATGTGGTGTGATGAATGATTATGATATGAGCACTCCTGTCCCACTGCCCAGAAATGGACCACTGCCAGTCCTCAGAGCCCTTTCATGGGGTCTTCCTGAGCCCACCCCCTTCCTCTATCCAGAGGTGACCTTTATCCTGACTTCGCTGAGAATTACTTTTTGGTTTCCTTTGTAGGTCTACCATCCATTTATACATCCCTACACAAACTAATTTAGCATTGCGTGTTTTTGAACTTTATATTATCTATATATGGGCATATATCTCTATATATGGATTCATATATGGAAGTTATTATATTCTTTTTTCTCAACTTGGCTTCTTTACTGAACGTTATGTTGGTGAGACTGCATGTCTCCCTCCTTCGTCCGTCCTTCGTGGCATCGTACTCCCCAGTGGGACACAGCGCATGCTGTGCAGCCCTTGTGGGAGTGTCCACGTGCTCGGCTCATCCATTTAGTCGTAGGTGGACAGTGGGGCTGTTTCTGTTGTGTTGCTGTTACAAGCTCTGCTGCTGTGCACTGTCTGTGTGCATGTCCTGGTGTGCTCGTCCACGAGGTTCTCCGGGGTGAACACACCTGGAGAGGACTTGCAGGCCGTGGGCACCTCTTCAGCTTTACGAGGCGAAACCCAACCATTTTCCACAGTGGTTGCACCAGGTCACGCCAGCAGTAGAGGTGCACGGCCTGGAGCCTCTGTTGCTCCATGTCCCAGGGTGAACGTTCAGGGTGGCCAACCTGCTGGGCCTGCACTGGCCTCTCTGTGTGGCTTTATTTTCATTCTCATGGTGGTTAGTGGAATTGAGCCCCTTTTCATATGTGTTTTTGGCCATTAGTATTTATTTCTCGTTCCTTTTTAAAAAAGAAATATTGTTCAAATATTTTCTCATTTTTTCTATTGACTGGTTTTGCTTTCTTATTTGTTTTCAGGAATTCTTTATATATCGGGGGTGTGGGTCATTTTTTTGGTTACATGTTGTGAATGCAGTCTCTCGTGCTGTGGCTTTTCTTTCCCCACACCCTATGTAATGTCTTTTACAGTTGTTAAATTTAATGTCGTTTGAAGAAACGTCCTATCCAGAGATTTAGCTTTAGTTGTTGTTGGGAGGCTTACAGGAGTCAGTAACAGAAAGAGGAAGGTGGTTTGTCCTTTCTCCTTTAGCCACATGGGTATAGTAGGGAGCCCACCTGTGTGGGGCCGGCCTGGCTGCCGAGGGAGCACAGGTGAGCCTCGCTGGGACAGACTCTGCTCTCCGGGTGCTGTAGCCTGGAGCGGGTCGGGGAGAGGGGGTGCTGGACCTCCAGAGAACAGTTACGCCGCAGCAGGATTCATGCTGCCGGGTTTTCCTAGGTGCTGGGGGTGGGGGGCGCGTGGGAAGGAAAAGTCACATCTTCCCAGGAGTTAGGGTAGGTTTCAGAGGCGAAGGTGCAGGGAGTAGCCTGTGAGCTAAGACTTTTGCAGAATGCATGGTAGCTTGTCTGGTGACCGTTTCCAGACAAAGCATAGACATGTTTAGTGACTTGGGGATAAAGAAAAAGTTGAACTCATCCAGTTGGGCTGAAATCCGTGAAGCACAATAGTGTTGTTTTCTTTCAAAGCAAAGAGGCGCATTGTTTTAAGTGGGGGGAGGGTGGGTATATTCGCTGGTATCATCCGGTGATCCATGCTTTGGGGATCCAGGACTGGAGGCTTTGCTTCGAATGAATGGGTCAGTGATCAGCCTGCTCCTTCGGATGATGGACTGATCTCCACCGTCATCACATGTTTCACTGAGACAGCCACATCCCCTTCCTGTCTTGGCTCGTGCAGTATTAGAATCAATCAGTTCTTTCTCGAGGTTATTGAGAAAAAGAGAGATGGAGCCTGATGCAAGGAACTCAAGTGGAAGGGGGCGCCATGTCAGAGGGCAGGAATGAATGCCTCGTACAGCCGTCTGGGGGCCCGCCAAGGGACAGGGGCAGCTCACCTGGGCCCCAAAAGTTGTCCTGGAGGTTAGCCAGGTAGAGGAGGGCAGGCAGGGGTGTCGCTGAGAAAAAGGAGCAGCCTGAGAGCATGAGGAGAAGCAGAGGAGAGACGGGGAGGAGCCCCTGGGCGGTACCTGGCCCAGAGCCTGGCTCACCTTGTGAGAGGGGCGTGGCAGGTGAGGCCGTCTGGGGCTCTGTACACACGTCAACACCAAGGTCTCCCTCTGATGCAGAGCTGCCACATTCCAATAGCCTGGCTTCTACCAAGCAGCGTCTAAATTGTCTCATACCAACCAGCCCACTTAATTTAGGTTGTAACAATTATATAATCTTTTCCAGCATTTTGGATCCAAATTCACCTGAATACCAGTTAGACTTGTGGTTTATCTCCTTCTTTATTTCTGTCTCTCCATTGACCGGGTTGTTAAACTAAGGCTATGAAATCATGACTTGTGGCCGTAGGTTTTACCCACAGGTCATCCGGAACCTTCTCCCTTGCCATTATGCTTCCCCATCCTCTTCAGAGAGCATCAGGCCCATCACAGAGGGAGAGGCTCGCATTCTGATCTCTGAGCCTGTGGTTATAGGACCGCGATGCTGCATGTGCTTCCACACAGTGGCCCGCAGGGTCCTGCCAGGTGAGAGCCTTCCTGCTTGCTGTGGACGGAAGCCAGCAGGGCGCCCTCTCCTTCTACCAGAAAGCCATCCTGTGCTCTGTGATTGGTGACCGATGTCACGACCTCGGACATCACCTCCTCACCAGCTTCTCATCTGTTGTAAACATTCCTCTGAGTCCGTCTCTCGACACCCATGGGAGATTGCATTAGCCTCTCTCATGTAGTTCGATGTCTTCTCATCAGGTTTGTCAGAGCCCGATTTCACAGGTGAGATAGGACTTCCTGTCCTCCGCTGTTTTCTTTCTTTCTGTTTGGAGAACCAGAACAGCAAATCCTCAAATTGTGACAAAGTGTATTTTACTTGCTTTCTTGACATAAGTCTGAGAACTTAG
Organism: Mesoplodon mirus; assembly: GCF_964341445.2. Taxonomy (NCBI): domain Eukaryota; kingdom Metazoa; phylum Chordata; class Mammalia; order Artiodactyla; family Ziphiidae; genus Mesoplodon; species Mesoplodon mirus. The sequence goes on from NC_138992.1 coordinate 7,186,946, forward strand.
AGTTCCAGCCTCCACAAGTTCAATTGTACTTTTTCTTTCAACTCAAATGGATGGTTGTCAGTGTACCTTTTGAGGAGGATCCTTTGATGCGCCTTTTGAAAAAGGCGTATCGTTTGCCTTGTTGAAACATCACTGACACCTGACCTCAAATCCAGCTTCCGCCCCTGCCTTCTCCCCGTGACCTGGCCTTTGTTCTTAGCATGTTCCTGAAACCAGCTCTTTTCAGTCTGGCCACAAGCCCACCTCCCCGATGGCCAGTCCCAGTGGACACTTGTTAGGCCTTATCGGGTTTCTTAGCGTGCTTGACTCTGTCACCCCTCCCTCCATGAAGGACATTCGTCTCCAGACACCCCTGATTCTTCTGCCTGCTGCCGTTCTTGTCCTTCCTCACGAGCTCCTCTCTTGCTGTTCCTGTGTTCCCGGGTGCTGTTCTAAGGCCACTTGTCTTATCACTTTACACACTCACTGACAATGGGTGTGTTCCGTCCTAGGGCACTTTCTGGTTGCCCGTGCTCAGATCTGTACCTCTAGCCCAGAACTGTCCTCTGAGCTTTAGACTCCGAACACCTTATATCTTCAAATGCTTTCTGGACCTGCCCTCCTGGATGTCCAGGGCTCTGCGTTCTCCCTCTTTCTCTCAGTATCTGTAGAACTTCCTCCACGGCAGTCCGGATACCTTCCTCCCGTGTCATCCACGCTGGAAACTTGGGAGTCATCCTGAGGCTCTCTGTCTTCTCACACTGCGTCTCCATCTTCAGGTTGGCTGATCTTTCCTCCTCTCTCTTCCTTTCCCATTTTTTTTGTTCCGCTCTCTCACTTTAGGCCTCCAGATCTCTTGTCTACACCACTGAAGCAACTGGACAGCTGATTCCCTGCCTTCAGGCTTGTTCCTTTCAAAGCCACCCTCTGTTAATTTCCAGAGTGAACATTGTGAAGTTGGCATGTCACCCCCCGCTCGATACCCACCGGAAACCCCACCTCCTAAAAACCTCATTTCCTGATTCAGCGCACGTCCCACTGTGACCTGGCTGTGTCTGCCCTCTTCTTGGCTTCCACCTATCCCTGCCTCATCCCTGCCCCCCAGGAACGGCCAGCATTCCTCCCGGCTCACCGTGGCGGTCCTCATGTGTAGAAGTTGATGTTGAGATGTAGGCTGCCTTATGTCTAGAAAATCCAAGCAAACCAAACCATGCCCCTCCCAGGGAAGAGAGATGTTCAGGAAATGACAAACGGGAAGTCAAATCATCTCTTCATTGTTGGCTGGTCTTGGGCCCCCAATCCAGTGCAGACCAAGTGGTCAGGCTGGGAATCTGTGAAACTTTGGGCAAATTCCTTAATCCTTTTACATGTCAGTTTCTTATCTGTAAAATGGAGATAACCATTGTACCTACCACATGAGGAGGTTGTGAGATTTCCAGGAACTAATCCATACAAAACTTAGAACTATCTGGCATATGATAGCTATCAGTGAAGGTGAGCTAAAATAGTTATTATGTTAGGTCACATTACTTAACAAATCTAGTGCAACACTGCGTTGTAGGCATGACAGCGGGTTTCTGCCTTGTTTTTGATCCACTTTCTTTTTGGATGTTTTGTCTCACATGCACTACAGGACTATAGCCTGCATATATTTTCCTCATAACTCTTGGCTGGATTCTGGCCTGAAAGCTCTCCATAAATAACTTCCCTTTGAGATGTAGCGTCCTTTGCTATCTGCAAGTAATCAGACTTAGGAAACAAGTTTTGTGATTTAGTTTGCTTAGATGGCATTTAATCTTTGCAGTTGATATCTTAAGTGACCACACTCTTGTGTATTCAGGGGATCACGAATCTCTCTCATTCGTTACTATGTCCCCAGGGTGAGAGAACAATGTCTGACTCATAGCAGGAGGTCAGTAAATACTTGCTCCATAAGCGAAATCCCAAGATGTGCGCTGTTCATAACGCACTCAGACTCTATGCCTGGCATTGGGTGGGTGCAGGGGCGTCACCCACGCTTTTCTTTGCCTATGTCTCCTGCGCCACAGCGACGGCCCCAGCAGAACTCCTCGCTGGAACGTGGCCATGCCCCACAAGTTCAAACTTGTTCGGCGTGAAAGGCCCAGATGAGGCTCAGCTGTACCATTTAAAGAGAAAGGGTCCTAAGAAGAAGCTAGGTGGTGATTGATCGGGTGTGAAAGGTGACGGCGGCTTCGAGGGGGTAGAAGAGAACGGGAAGGTTGATCCTCCTAAACCCCTGGAGCCGTTCAGCAGTGCAAGGGGCCAGGGGTCTGACCTCCCTGCCTCTAACGAAGGCTGAGATCACAGACTGTCAGAGGCTGCAGAAGGCTCTTTGTCACGCAGGGAGGCTTGGTCAATGTCAGTCTTTGAAAGTGTCCCTTTCAACTTTAAGAATTGAAGATTTTCATAGAAATCAGTAGGTCGGAAACTGATTTCTCATTTGGGCTCACCTCTACATTGTTTGGCCTGTCTACTCACATTTTGGCCATTCTCCTTTTCATTAGCAGTTCTACCAAGGAGCAGGTGTGGGGAATTAAAGGAGTCGAAACTCTCATGAGGCAGTTTATCTGCTTTGCTAGAAGAAGAATGGAACTGGCTCTCAAGCCTGAAGTTAGGTTTGTAGGACCATTTCTCATTTTAATTGCCTCTTCCTGCCTCTGTGCTCACTGACTACCCAGCACCGGCAGGGGAGTGTTTTTGGTGGTTCTTTTTGATTTCTATGCAAATGCTAATATTTGCAAAATAATTTCATAGAACTTGCTTATATGGAGATGAAAGCACTTCAGAAGATTTCAGCTTTTATTTTAACTTTGCAGATAATCATATATTGGCATTTTAGGTCTCTTATTCTCTGCTCAGTAGATAGGTGAGAAGCCTGGCTAATTTTTGCCTTTGTTCCAGGTCCTTTTGTTTAATAAGCCCTCATAGGCCAAACCACGGGTTTCTTCTCCATGAAGGACGGAAAGTGGCATGTGCAGTGTAACACAAAGCATCCGGTGACCACGGTGTGGCCTTGACGGAGGGTGGGGTCCCTGGGGAAGGGTTCGGAGCAGGTTGGCTCACCAGAGAACGCCCCCCCCCCCCCCCGAGTCTAGCTGTCTGAGAACTGCTCTCCTGGGAGTCACAGCATTTCCTTTACAGGCCAGGTCAGCACTTTCTCTGTGCTGGAGTGACAGATGAGAGGGGCAGGGGGAGGGCTCTGGACACGTGTCTGAGGAAGCCTGGGCAGACTCGGTAGTTGGTTGGGTGGTAAGAGAGAAGGGAAAGTCTAGGGTGACGCCCAGGTTTCTGTCTTTGCGTGAATAGCTGATTCTGCAGAAAGATCGTGAGTCTGAAATTGTGTGTGTTTATTTTGAGGTTCTTCCAGAGCATCCCTGTAGAAATGCCTGGAAGACAGTTGAAAATTCTATCTGTGGTTTGGGAGCCATCACAACTGGATATATATGGATATATCAGCACGTAAAAGCGATCATTGGAACCACAGTGGAAGAACAAAACAGACCCCAGGGCAGAACCTTGGAGAAAGTCAGCATTTCACCTCAGGCCTGGGAAGCAGATCTAGTAAAATAACCCGAGAAAGTTCAGAGCGAGAAAGAGAACCTGGTGATACAGTGCTGTCACCACGTTACGCGTCACGGTGGGAGGTGTCAGCCAGTGGAAGGAGGTGGGGAAGGAGGGGGGCGAGGTCTGCAGAGGGAGCCCGGGCTGTACCCGCAGGAGCGGTTTGCCTGGGAGATCTGGGGGGCCTGAGAGAGGAAGGGGATGGTATGGAGGTGGCAGGCAGGACTGCGCTTCGAGAGCGTGGGGTGGGAGGTGGCCTACAAGCCAGGAGTAGAGTGATTTAAACTGGGCCCAGGTAGATGGCTTTTCTTTTCATTTTCTTCCCTTCCTTCATCTCTTTCTCTCAATGGGGAGACTTCAGCACATCTCTAGGCTTGAAGAACCATGGAAAGAGGGGCTGATTGGAGTGTCAGAGAGGACTTTTCCCGTAGTCGGTGCATCCCACTTCAGAGATGCATGGTTCTGCTTTAGCTCTTCCAGGTGACAGTGGAGGAATATTGATGACTTGGACAGTTGAGAAGGCGAGGTGGATTTGAGGTCTCACCAGACACAGTGGTGTATCAGCTCCCACAGACATAGTAAGGGTCGTGTAAATTGCTAAAACAGTAAATGTAAAATTGTAAAAACAGTAAATGCTTTCTGTGGCATCTTAGATACCAGTTTATGTTGGATCATTTAATTCTCACAGCAGCCTTACCAGGTAGTGGTATTACCCCTTTGAATTGTTAAGAGGCTCAAAGCTTAGAGGAGTCTCACTACTTGTCTGAAGTTCCACGGCCAGGCTGTGCTGGGGGTCAGTTGAACGTGCCGCATCGGAGTCCCCTGCTGTCCTGTGGGCCGCTCTGTGCTCTTCCGTTCCCACTGGGCCAGGAAGCTGCTTGTGTCACCAGACAGGTCCTGAATGCAAAACTGGGATTTCCATAGCCCTGTGCTGTATAGCTGTGTAGCACATGGCTCGGAGGGACACTTGATTTTGTCCTGACCAGGAGTAAGGGCCTGGGAAGGACAGGGATCCGGTTGTACATCCATCTCCTGGCCAGTGGATGGGTCTCAGTGGGCCTCCCAAGAGACCTGAGCAGGCGCCTCTTCCCCTCACCACTCTCTGCATCCCCTGAAGTGGTTGCAATTTGGCAGATAAGACTGCACGAACGACCCGTTGGTCCCCTGATCCTAAAAGAGCCTTGTCTTGCCCAGGTGGGGGTGTTGGAAATAGATTTTATCAGGCAGATTTCCCTAAGGGGGGACGGTGATGTATATACATGGTGCTTGCAGGTAAATGCTGCGGAGGAGTCCATTTAGTTAAAGAAGCAGGTCCATCAGGGAAGTAATGGTAAGGGGAGATGCTTGAATGGCATTCACTTAAAAAAAAAAGAAAAGTGATAGATTCCTGGGTTGCTTTCTGTTATTTTCTTCTTAAACAAGAACTATAAATCTGGGGTGGACAGCAAAGAAAAGAAATCAGAGCAGCCTCATGTAGCAGAGACCCCTCCTACCCTGGGGACCCCTGCCAGGTGACTTGGACGGTCCCTGCAGAGGCAGGACTCAGCTGCCCCAGGTTGGCGTCTTTTCCTGGAGCATTTCCCAGCGGGCGGCTTGCCCGCCCAGGCCTTCCAGGAAGCGGACACTCCCAGGTGGGGGGGTCGTGGAGGAGGACTGGGTGGGTGGGGGAGCTGGGCCTCCTTCTCGCGGGGGCTCGATGGCACGGGGCTGGCCTGGCCCTAACCCTCCTCCTTGTCGCTGCAGCCTTTCCGCTGCGCCCACTGCCACTACTCATGCAACATCTCGGGCTCCCTGAAGCGGCACTACAACAGGAAACACCCCAGCGAGGAGTACACCAACGTGGGCACCGGGGAGCTGGCAGCCGACGCGCTCATCCAGCAAGGTAGGCGAGCGGGCCGCGCCCGTCCTGCCCGGCCGAGCCCCACCACGGGGCGGCGCTGCGAGCTCCTGCGGCGCCGCCCCGACCCCTGAACGGTCCTCAGCATCACTGCTGTCCTCCGCCTCCTCCTCGCTGTTTATATCGTGTTACTTACACCAGGATTGTATTACAGCGACCCTAACGGAACTCTTAAATGGACAAAGTGATAATTAACCCACAGATTTTACCACCCTTCCCATGATGTTCATTTGTCAGTACAGTCGTCCCTCGGTATCTATGGGGGATCAGCTCCAGGACCCTCACGGATACCGCAGTCCGCGGAGGCTCGATCCCTTGTGTAAAATGGCAGAGAACAGTCAGCATTTGTATCTGCAGCCCCACGTTGGATGCGGAACCCGGGGATGCGAAGGGCTGACTGTATTGCCTTCTGTCCTTGGCCCATGCACACATTTCGCACAAATGAAAGTTCATGGCTTACATAACAATGATTAACACGCACATTTTGTTTTCCTTTGGTGCGCTGTCTTCCTACTTTACCCTCTGAGGGCTTTTCGCGATACAGCATCAAGTATTGTTTAACTATGCTCCTGTTGTTAACATGGTAGGGTTTCCAGATTTTTCTTTTATTGCAGTTGTAAATAATGCTGTACGGATCACAGTTATAGGTGGGATTCTTTAGATTATCCAAAAATATTGATTCAGTGCTCAGATTACTTATGCGTCTTGAAAAGGAAAAACTACTTAGAACATTCAAACTAAAGAGAATGGATGAAGACCTCTAATATCATTGAAAAGTTTGGCGGGCTTTTGCTTCTTTTTTTTAAATAAATAATCACATTCCCACTTGAGAGGGTTTAGGTCACATGCTGTCACCACACAGAGGAATGCTGCTGTATTTATATCTGCGCTTCGGTAATTCAGCTGGAAAATGATTGCAGCGTGCCATGAGTCAGTTGCTACTCTTTCCTGAATCCTGTGACTCTTTGAAGCTGAAGACCATTTTAGAAACCTGCCCCCGTAAACAGAGCTGTGGGATTGTAAACTCGGCTGCAGCTGGGGCCGCACCTAGTTTTCCCATGCAGCGTGAAGCTCCACTTGCTGTAATCGCCATGAAAGGCATCTTAATGTAATGAAATGAATTGACTGTATCCTTCAGCACCTTTGGTGACAGGGCTGATGTACGGAGATGGATGAGCAGCAGAAAAAACTCGGGATAATTTTAATCCATCCGTCTGGGGTAATGGGAGCGTGGGCCTGGCATTGGCTTGAATGGCGGTTTCACGGAGCTGGAGGGCAGGAAGGTGCGATGCCATTTGGGCAAGTCACCCTCCTCTCTACCTGAGGCCCTGCACCTCAGGTGGAGTTCACAGCAGCCATCCCTTGTGATCGCGGGGAGAGTGAAACGAGAACACTTGAGTGTCTGGCACTCAATATATTTTCATGCCTTTCTTTTATTTTTACTTTTTTTCTGAAAATATGCCAGTCCTTCTAGAGCTGGTGCATCTTTTTTTTTTTTTTTTTTTTTGTGGTACGCGGGCCTCTCACTGTTGTGGCCTCTCCCGCTGCGGAGCACAGTCTCCGGACGCGCAGGCTCAGCAGCCATGGCTCACGGGCCCAGCTGCTCTGCGGCATGTGGGACCTTCCTGGACCGGGGCACGAACCCATGTCCCCTGCACCAGCAGGCGGACTCTCAACCACTGCACCACCAGGGAAGCCCTGGTGCATCATTTTTGCTGACTCCCCTGTCTAGGAATCACAGAGGAGAGGATGGATCGCCTTAGAGTCACAGTAAATAACTGGAGTAGCGGGCTAGCGATTCGTTTTAACATCCTTCACACTCTTGGGTTGGATGGGCAGGAAATAGACGTTTACTGTGGCAGTTGGGACAGGCGTGGGGATCTGATTGATGACACTGTCATAGCTCCGTGCTTCCAAACTTTCATCATTGCCTTGCAGAAAATGTACTGAGGTCAAGTTGCTTCACACCCTAAGTTTTCACTTAAGTTTCCAAGACTCTCTCTAATCAATTGGCATTCCCTGACAGGGTCTGGGTTTTATTTCTAATCTTTGCAGGGCTATTTTTGGCCTTTGTGTGTGTGTGTGTGTGTGTGTGTATGTGTGTGTGTTTATTTATTTTTCCTATGCCCCCCTTTAAGAGACATATTGTGGAAGGAAACAACTAAATGTCTCTTGGCTCATAGGAGACATTGTGCCATTGTGTGTTGGCGGGAGAACTGTCTCTGTAAGCAGAGAGCTGGTTAACTGGGGTTGCAGCTCAGAGATCTCAAGAGCACACAGCTCTCGCTGTGGAGAGTGAAGGAGACAGGGAGAAAGTGGAACTGGATAAAACGACTGTCTTTGGAAATGATGAGGTGTTTGGTACCACTGGAATTTTCCATTTCCTTTTGATTAATTTCATATAATTCTCCCTATCCCCACTTGGTTGTTTTTTTTTTTTTTTTTTTTTTTTTTTTGCGGTACGCGGGCCTCTCACTGTTGTGGCCTCTCCCGCTGCGGAGCACAGGCTCCGGACGCACAGGCTCTGCGGCCATGGCTCACGGGCCCAGCCGCTCCATGGCATGTGGGACCTTCCCGGACCGGGGTACGAACACGTGTCCCCTGCATCGGCAGGCGGACTCTCAACCACTGCGCCACCAGGGAAGCCCCTCCCATTTGGTTTTATTTTCATCTTCAGATCATTCCTCAAAAGATGTCTTTGTGGGACTTTATAATTTCTTGTTTTGAGATAGAGGAATATATGTTAAAATGATGATATAATAAAAAAAACCACAAATAAAATGTAGTTTTATCAAAATGATGCTAGTCTCCTGAAACCAATGCAGGGACTCCTTGTCCATCAGCTGTGTTTAAATGGTGTCGCACTGTGACACAGGCAGAGCCATCAATTGCTGGGAAAGATTCTCCTTCCACCATGCTCAGGGGTTTGGGGAGGGTGTCCGTGCACAGCACTGCAGGAGAGGCGGGAAGAAGACCAAATAGGCTGAGGTTTCTGAGGAAAGGCACGTGGTGTTTTCCACAGAGTTTGGGTCATTTCCAGCAAGCTCTGGAATGGGGGCTGCTAGGGCATCCACTCGTCGTGTTCTGTGAGTGTTTACCAGCTGGCTGTCCCGGGGCAGGGAGAAGGGAACCTGATTCGTAGCATTTGCCAATTTCTGTGCCGTGCATATTTCCGCCAGGGCCAATTTTAAGCTTCCAGTGTGAGGTCGCTGAGCTGGGAAGAGATGGTTCCAGCGGCCCCAGCACACCTCTGGTCCTGGGGGCACAGGTGCTGCTTCCAGCCGCATGCCAGCTGGGCCCCATCAGGAGGCACCAGTTCCCTTGGGCGCCAGTGCTTTTTGTCAGTTAGACTTGTACTGAATGCTACTTAAGTGTTTTATTCCCTGCTTGTGTTTTATGTACTTCTGATATTTTGAAAGCAGATCAGACAATCTCTTGTTTATTCTTCTCAGCCCATCACTTGTTCATTAATATGGATTCGAGGCGTTTTCCCCCAAAATACACATTTTTCACGTTGTATTGCTTCAGTGGGCCTGCCCCTTTCCTCCTTTTAAAATGCCCCTGATGAAGCTAGCTCAGGAGCTGGTTCACTAAATCACAGGTTGTGAAAGGCATCCGATGCTCTGATGCTGAGTGTCACAAACTCTCAGCTCATTCCTGGAGCTCACGGTGGGCTAACGATGGGGCTTAGCGGGCTGGTCCTTTTCCGGTGACCTCAAGGCCCTCCTTCAAGTCGCCCCAGGTGGTTGGCACGAGCGAAGGGTTGGGAGCACAGACCCTGGAGGCGGGTCTGTGATCACTGTGGCCCCTGGACCAGTTACTTACCTTCTCTGAGCACCAGGCTGCAAAGATGAGAGAGATCTTATTCTTGAAGATTCCAGACCCTGCCTGACATGTAACAAGTGCCTGATACATGGTTCAGATTCCCTAGCATGTTTATTCCCAAAGTCCTTCTTCACGGTGCATCTTGAGCTCCTCATGTGTCCCACACTGTGCAAGGCACTGGGCTGTGGTGGCAGTTTTGCCCTTCCTGTCTGGGTTGGAGACAGAGGCTGGGCAGCTCCTCCGTGTTCTGATCCTCTAACAGAAGGTACACCTTCCTCTTAACAGGCCCCATGTTGCTCACAGGAGGAAAGTCAGCTGCTTCTCCTGGGTGGTGTGCCTTAACTCAGGCTCCCCGTTTTAGGGGATCACTGAGCAAGGGTAGGTAATTAAGATAAGAAAAGATGTGAGGAAGAGGACCAGGAGAAGGCTTAGTCTTGTGGCATCTGCTAAAATCTTTGCGTTATTTTGAACAATTGTATTAGAAAAGTGTAAATATGTGTACATCCGTACCTTAGATGTACATTCACACCAGATTCAGGGAAAATAGTATAGAAGAAAATCCAGAAACTATCAGTTAACCCAAAGTCCTTTATTTGACTTTTGGACCTTTTTATTTTAAAATTGTTTTTATTAGGGCCTAGATCCCATACATTATTGGCAGGTGCTTCCAGTGCTGTGATGCTGCGCCGTGTTGTTGGTTGTTATTTTATATACTATCTTCTCTCTCACGAAGCCCTGTGGGGTTGGCGTCATCATTTCCATTTTAAAATGAGGAAGCGTAGGGAGGGAAAAGGACTGGTCCCGGCCACAAAGTGAGCCGGTGGTCAAGCCAGACCGGGGTCCTGATTCAGAGTCTGGCTTCTCACCACGGGTAGGCTGGATCTCAGATCCCAGGATTTTGAGGAGTGTGTGAGCGGACCAGGAGGGATGGGGGAGACCTTGCTTAAGCTCCGTTTACCAATTCCTCACTGGGGTTTGGAACGTCAGCCTGGCTTATAGTCAAATGCACTTTGTTTTTCCTCTGCAGTATTTCCCAAGTCCGATTTCGTATTTCACTTGTTAATAAAATCAAATTACTCTGTATCCACTTTCCTTTGTTAATTAAGCTGCTTTTGGTCCAGTTACCCTTGAGTGCCTGTATTAGTTTCTTATTGCTGCTGTAATAAATGACCACAAACTTGGTGGTGGTTTAAAGCAACACGGATTTATTATCTTACCATATTCTGAAGGTCAGGAGTCCCAAGATGGGTCTCACAGGCTGAAGTCAAGTTTGCTAACAAGTCTGTATTCCTTCTGGGGTCTCTAGGGGAGGATCTGTTTTCTTGCCTTTTCCAGCTTCTAGACGCTGCCCACATTCCTTGACTCATGTCCCTTCCTCCAAAGCCAGCAGTCTTTCTCAGGTTACGTCACTGGGGTCTGCTCTCCCACTCCCTTCTTAGAAGAACCCTTGTGATTACATTAGGCCCATCCAGATAGTCCGGAATAATCCCCCATCTCAAGATCCTTACGTGAATCCTACCTCTGAGATCTCTTTTGCCATGGGAGGTCGCATAGTCACATGTTGCAGGGATTAGGATGTGAATATCTTTGGGGGGCTGACTTCGCTGCCTTTTATAAGGACATAAGCTTTAGCATTTTTACCTTGGTAGAAGAGAAAACCAAGACCCAGAGAATTTAAGGAAGTGGTCCTGAGTCACGTGAGCAAGTGCCAAATTCAGGTCTTCTGACTGTCCAACCCAGTGTCCCATGCCATTCTGGGAGTTATATTATTGAGAATGAAATTGAATTTTCCATAATGTCAGCCACTGCAAAGGAGTGCAAATAGATTAATGCTCAAAATTCCTCCAGAATACACTGCATTCCAAAAAGAACAAAGGGCTCCATGATGGAATTTTAAAATTGCTCCTGAAATTCTATCCTTTGGCCTGGTTTGTCTTTCCTCAGGAGGAATTTGCGACTTGGGCGGTGGGGGGATGTTTAGGGTTTTGTGGTGCACACTTACTATCAATGCTGCAAGAAAATTCACCAGGCCTCCCTGTGACCTTTACTGAGTGTGGCCTAAGCATTTAATGAATTGAAATGGAAATTAATGTTTCTCAGCTTTAATGTCAATTAACTGGCATAGTTACACCTTCGGTCTAGATTACATATTTCCATTTGTTGTTCTTTAATTAAAGCCACCATGGCAAAGGTGGACGTTTTAATTAATGTGGAGGCATTCTCATATTAATTTTAATTGAAACATAATATAAGGATGTTTTTCTCCCTAAATTAGTTTCTGTTAAAGAATAGCCCAGAAGGAACCTTCAATTTCATTTTAAAGCCTAAATTTAACCTTAGGTAGTTTGCTTGTGTTCATTGCCTCGTATTAAGTCTTTACAGAAGCAATGTGAGCTTAACCAAAAGAAAAGGTAGTGGTTCTCGTACCTTGGAGGGTTTTAAAAGATGATTGTAGGAAAATATTTCATTTTAGATGATTAATAAGCAATAACACAGAAGGTTAAAAAGTAAGTTTAATTATCCTCTGGGCAAGAAAGAACAAGCCCATTTGATTTTGCCTAAAAAAAAGAGTGCAGTGTACTTGAGTTTCAGAAAACAAGCATCTGTTTGAGCTGCCTTTTCTGTAGAATGTTCTGGAAGTTCAGAATTGGTGTCTGTTGCCAGTCTTTGCGCTGACTCTGGTCCCTGTCTCTGTTGGACCTGTTGTGCCCTCCTGCGCCCTCCCGGCGTGGGAGGCCGAAAGTTTAAGGGGCTGTGCTGTCGGCCATCTGGGTTGGCTTCCGTTGCTTCTCATGACTTTCTGGGGAATTGCTCACCACCTCAGGTGATAGACAGGAAGCCCCGGTTACAGAACGGTGCTCTCTGAGAATCACTGACATGGAATTGATTCAGGAGAGCTAGCACATCCCAGCTGCATCTAGGAGATGCTTAGATTAGGTGATGCGTACGATGAGATTTGTCTAGTTCTTATATAATTTGTTAAGACACCTCGTCATGAGGACAGAATTCCTCTCCCTCCCTCCTTAGTGCCCCAGTGAGCAAGAAATAAATACTGACACTGGGAGGGCACAGGGAAGCACAGCAGGTCCAGCAGAGACAGGGGGCCGGGTCAGCAGACAGACTGACAACAACAGCAGGTGTCCTGAGAAGAGAAGGAGCTTGGGGAATGCAAAAGACAGAGAAAGGTGAGGATGGGGGGGGCGGGGACAAGCCTGGAGAGGCAGGCAGGGACCAGGCCACTGGGGTCACAGGCCACAGCAAGGAGCTGGGGTTTTATTCTGGGTGTGATGGGAAGACAGTAGAGGGTCTTACACCTATGTGAGATGTGATTCTGTTTGAGTTTTTAAGAGTTTTTATTTGCGTGCTGGGTGTAGAGCAGACAAACAGTGGCTGCGAGGAGACCAGTTAGGTGCCTGGTGGTCCCATCTCACTGCCCCGGCCAGCTCAGGGTGCACACCTGAGGGTGCCGGCACTTAGCCTGACTCTGGCCTCTTAAATGTCTGGTAGATTTGGAGGCCTGATGCCGGGACTACAGTTAGCCTCCTGAGGGGCTAGAGTTTGCTTCTGGAAGCACAACCTGTTAAATCAGTTTGCTGTACACCTGAAACTAACACGACATTGTAAATCAACTCTACTTCATATAAACAGACAAATAAATAAGTGATTTTTGTCCAGCTCCTAATTTAGTTGCTGCTTCTGATATAATTTTAGATAGTCTTTGTGTGACTTTGTGTGTCGGTTTTTTTGGTTTTTCTTTTTTTATCCTAGAGTTTTATATTCTCTTAATGAAAGCATCCAGATACTTCCTGGAACATGTGTAAGATTTAATGAATTAAATAAATAGTGACATTTCAGGATGTGACCAGCTTTTTGATTTGTCCTTTAGAAGGATATTCATATGGGAATTTATATCACTGGCTCCGCTTCTGATGTGAAGGAGACTGAGAATCTGGCCCTTGGTCTTAGTGTTTTAGGACGAAGGAGATTTGAGAAAAGCACCCATTGTCCTTCAGTTATTTTTTGCTTTCCAAATTATTTGTTATTTTCGAATAAAAACATGAAAAAATCATTTAAGCTGTTCAGCCACTTGGCCAAGGGAATTATGTTACTCATCTTAATTCTCTCTGGCACCTAAAATATTACGTGTGTATTAGGTTCACTGCAAATTCTCATTTAATAAACGAAAAGAAATGCATTAAGTTTTAAACCTTTGCCCTGAAAAACACATATACTCTTGCTATTCTGTTTAATATTAAGGTAAGCTTGGATTGAAAGTACGTACTGGAGACAAAAAAATACATTCCTTAGATCTGAAGCATTTGAATGGAAGGCAGAATTCATGTGTTGTGAATGCTTCTTTTTACCTGTGTCTGTGCTTTCAGGTTGTTTGAAGTGTCCTGTGTGCAGCTTCGTTTATGGCACCAAATGGGAGTTCAACAGGCACTTGAAGAACAAGCATGGCCTGAAGCTGGTGGAGAACGAAGGAGATCCCAAGTGGGAGGTACTTTTTAAAGCATGGTATCGATTGTGACTTTCCTAAACGCAGATGACAAACCAGGCAAGCCCAGTGCTGTTCCTCAGAGCAGTGGGTTTTCTGGTTGGGAAACTTGGAAATCTTTTCAAACCCTGTCTCATATCTGAGGGGTACCACGGGGTGAGAGCCAGGCCATACATGTGACTTCTTACTCTGGGTTGCGTTTAGGCTGGTTTGTGAACGTCTGTGTTGGACTCGTCGATATTTTCACTTCTGTTATCATGAATTCAGAGTTTCAGAAGTTGCATCTGAAAGCAGAATGCACACAGGGCATATATTGGCAGTCCTCACCCAGAGGGCAGGGCAGGGCCCATTTGCTGCTTCTAGGCCCCCCTCTCCTTCCACCAGAGAGGCATGTGCTTCTACCCGTCACCTTTGTTTTCCCCTCAGGTGTTGGAACCAGTTTCCTGACTGAATTATATAAAAACCAGTAGCTGTATTTTAAAAGCCAGTAGTTGTTTCTCTTTTCAAGTACCAGGGGTCACACCAAATTGCAGTTTACCTTAGGCAGAGTTTCTCAAACTGAGTCCTGCTAAAGTTATGGCCCGGATAATTCTTTGTGGTAGAGGGCTGTGCTGTACATTTTAGAATGTTTCGTAGTATCACTGACCTCTACCCACTAGGATCCATTCACATACCCAGCTGTGAAAACCAGACTATCACAGGCATTGCCAGTGTGCCCCAGGAGTCAAAATCACTCCCAATTGAGAACCACTTCCTGAGAACTTTCTAGGGCATTAGGGTATCCAGTGGGCTTACTCCAGTTAAGAATAAGGGCTTTGAAACAAATCCAATACCCCATGAAAAACAATAAAACATCATGACAATGTGAGGAGTATTCCAGAATTCAGGGGAAGGGTTGTCCAGTAGGAGGGAATGTGTTAATGTGTCCATGTAACCCATCATAATGAGAGAACTAGGGAGAAAAATGAAATGATCATCTTCATAGATGCAGAAAAGGCATCTATGAAAATTTGACAAAATTCAGCATCCATTGATTAAAAACAGTCAATAAAGTAGAATTTGATGAATACATCTTTAAGATGAAAAGCAAAATGTATGTGTTTCAGCCCAAAAGCTGGCATCCTAGACTAGGGGGTTTCTTGTTAGAGTTGGGAACAGGATGAGGGTGCCCCAGGGGCTCTGGTTTTTAGCATCATGTGGGAGGCCTCAGCTGGTGTGTTGGACAAAGGCAGAGTAAATAGAGACATAAGAATCGGAAGAGAAGAAATAAAGTATCTCTGTAGACACAGGATTATGTTTTTGAAAATCTGAAAGAATAAGTGAAAATCTACTACACACAATAAGCAGCAGATTAAAACATCAATATACAATAATCAATGAGTTATCTATAGAGAGAACCTAGAGCAAAGGAACAGAGATTAAAAAAAAAAGATATTTTACAAATACGAGAAGAAAACATAAGTGAATTCATTTATAATTGGGAGTGTGGAGAACTTTCCTAACTGTAACTCAAAATCCAGATTCAATTAGGGAAAAGACTGAAAAAAAATTGACCACGTAAAAAAATTTTAAAACTACTATGTAAAAGAACTCAAGAAGTAGAGGGGCAAATGACAAAAAAATATTTTCAGTCATATCATAGAAAAAAGGGTGAATATCTTTACATTATAAAAGGCTTCTAGAAATACTGATGAAAAGGATCGACAACCCAGTGGACGAGAGATAAGAAAGGTTCATAGAAAAAGAAATGCAAATGACCTTGAATATCTGAAAGCACGATCAACCTCCCACATAATAAATGTGAGTAAAACTTGACAGAGATAGAATTTCTTACCTAGTAGACTGGCAAGAATCCAGAAGTTTTGACATCATCTCTGCTGGAGAGGCTGAAGGGAAATATGCACTCTCATGCATTGCTGGTGGGAATGCAAAACGATGTGACCTTTATGAAGGGGAATTTAGCAGTATCTACTAAAATTACATATGTGTTTCTTTTTCCATTAACTAGACGATCCCACCGTTAGAAAATTATCCCAAAGTTATACTGACAAAAATGAGGAAAGGTGTCTGCACAAGGCTATTTATTGCAGCACTGTTATATATAATATGTAGATAGATTTTGTGTGTGTGTGTGTACATCAATAGATTGATGTAGAAATAATTCCAGATATATGTGTGTACGTGGTTAGTATACATACATGTATTTCTTAGCTTTTTGTGCTTAGAGGGCCTAGAAGCAGTGACACCCCGCTGGTAATGAGCACACCTAGAATCCAGATCTTGGTTTCTCAGGATTCTCCAACAAAAGGAACCAGGGTCCCTTTGAAAAGTGGTTGATTCCAGGGCTGAGGCAGAAATTATCTAAGTTGATCCTGGAGCATTTTGCAGTACTAGAAAGTAACAACGTGCTCCACAAAAATAAGATGGAGGCATGCCAAAAGGACACAGGAGACAACCCAAAGAGTTCCTAATGGCCCAGAGCTAGAACAATTTGAGTAACAAAGTAAATCATGATGGTATTGGACTAAAACTGAAAGAATAGAATAAATATCTATGCATTCATACTGACATAAATAAATGATTGAATAAATGGTGGAGAAGGAACAGTTCTTCCCCGCAGAAGAATTCTGATTAATAAATGTAGAAAGAATGAGGGAAATAGAAAATCACCATGAGAACACCACAGTAATAATTGCAGCAGGCAAGATCCATTGATGAATGCTAGAATTAGTAGACAGGAGTTTAAGGAGAAATACAGTACTTATGTAGCCTCAAAATATCTCCCCCTAAATAATTATTAATTATAGAGGGAAAAGTAGTAACTTCACAGTGGAGACGCCTGGCAGACACCACCTTAACCACATGATCAAGGTCAGCATCCTCAGTAGTAAGACGTAGTGACTTCACGTGCCCCCTGATATGATGTGATCAGAAGGGCAGTCACCTCGTGGTGCTCTTCAAAAAATCCTCAGCCTCCACCTAATCATGGGAGACCATCCGATATATCCAAACGATATGACGATGTGGATGGTCAGATGCCTGACCAGTTCTCTTCAGGAGTGTCTGAAGAACTGTCAGAGGTTGGAGGAGACTTTGGAGTTGTGGCCGCTCAATGCACTGTGGGGTCCTGGATTGGATCCTGGAACAGAAAAAGGAAAAGCCAGTGGAAAAGCCAGTGGAATCTGATCTTGTACCAATGTTGATATCTTGGTTCGATCATTGTACCATGGTTATAGCAGATGTCAGCATTAGGGGAAGTGATGAAGGGTATGTGGGAAGTCTCTGTATTTTTTTTGGAACTCTTTTGTAAATCTAAAATTATTTCAAAATAAAAGTTATAAAAAGGGAGGAAAGCATAGGTAGAAAAGGCAGGGAGATAACAAGATGGAGAGGGTAGGAGAGAAGCTAAACTTGTCTTAGCAGACCCACTGTGCAGACTTGACTCTGAAACTCTGATATAAATATAAGAAATACATTTCTTACATAATAAAAAAAACAAAAGTACACTTAAAAAAGCAAACCCTAACCCTAAAAATTGAGAATAGAATGAAATAAAGTATCTGAACTATATATCAAAATGATGGCAGAACTACATAGAGAAGGACTATTTCAAGAGACTTTAAGATAGAAATTTGATTGTTCCTCCCTAGTGGGATATAACCTAAGGGCAAAAAGAACTGCAAAAAAAACATACTGTTTTCAGTTATTCCACTGTCAGTGGTAGGATTGATATTGTTACTCCAAGGCTGTTGTTACAGCCTTGAGTGACTGGAGTGAAGTACATCAAGTGTGTTTAAATCCATGAGTTTATAATGGCACTGGGAGAAAAATCCTTAGTCACCTTTGTAGGATATTAGGGAATCAACTCTATTTTGATAAATAAAACTCTGTTTTGGTAAATAAAGGCTCGGAATCAAACAGTTTTTCTACCTCATCTAAGTAAACTATATCTCAGAGTAACCGAATGTTTGTGGAGAGACGTTTCTTTTTATAGAAGTATTCCAGCTAACAAATGAAGATTTACAGTATTGCCATTTTGCAACCCTCCACTGATGTCATGTCTAAGCGATGACCATCAGTCTCCTGCCAACGCAGCAAAAACAGAGACACTCAGACATAGAGTGTCTCCTGATGGAAATACACTATGTTACCCATGGAACCTTCCTGCCAAAAAGGGAACTGATACCTAATTAAGCTTCTGCGTCTGACTTCCAGTTTGCAGGAAATACAGTGGACAAGGGAACATATTCAATGTTTCCATGTTGGTGCAGTCAGCAAAAGCCAGACTGTTGGAAACTCTGAAGGCAAACGACCACTTTTCCCAACAAAACTATAAGCAGGGGAGAAAGAGTAGAGGGAGAGCCTATAAATGCAAGTCTTATGAGACTTTTATCAGTCAGTTCTAATATATGGATTTCAATAACTTACTTAAATATGATTTGTAGAACAAGTTGTGAAAAAATGAGGTAATTGGGGAAATTAGAACACCATTTAGATATGTGAAGATATTAAGGAACTACTGTTAAGTGTTTTGAGTGTGACGGTGGTGTTGTAGTTATGGTTGGAAGGAGTTTTACCTTTTACAGATATGTTCTAAACTGTTGATAGATAAATTGACATGACATCCACATTTGCTTCAAAATCAAAGGACAGTTGTGTGGAGTGCGTGGGGAGATAGGCAAAACAGGACTGGCCATGAGCTGATGATTGTTGAGGTTGGGTGATGTGTACGTGGAGGTTCACCTCTCTGTCTTGTGTATGTTTGACATTTTCTATAAGAAAATTTAAGGAGTATGTTAAAGCACTGTCTATAAAACGCTGGGGTTACTGTCTAGTCCCCAGTAGGCCTACAGTAAATGGCAGCTGCCATGGTTATTGGAGGTGGTGGTGTCACCAGCATCCACGTCACATCCTCATCTGTGGGAAACAGTCAGTCCTCTGGTGTTTCAAGTTCACACCTGCAAGGATTTGCTCTCTGTTACACATAGACATTGGAATGCCGGTTCCTGCTGTGGAGCACCATCTCTCCTGGCCAGTTGGTGCTTTCATTAGCGCAGTCATGGCGCTCGCCTCTGGCGGTCTCGCCTCCTTACAGATCCTGACGCCTTCAGCAGAACTGTGACTCCATAACAATAGTTGACACCAAGCCACGCACTAGACTCCAGAAGTACGACAGTAGAGCAGCTAAGAAGCTGGGCGGGGGGGGGGGGGTCCCCGTGTGACGACAAGCCGCCTGTTCACAGCAGCTGGGCTGTCGCCAGCCTCCCAGGAATGCCCTGTAAAGCACTGTCCTTCCCACAGATGGTTACTACAAAGAGTACCCCAAAGAGGGGAAGCCAGTCCACGCCCATCCCGTTCATCACAGGCTAAGCCATTCCTCGGATCCAATCAGTGTTGGCCACTATGTTGCTTAATGGTACTTAAAAGGAAATGTGCTTCTGTTTGTTCATGTATGCATTCATCAGACATGTATTGGGTGTCTACTAAATGTCAGGCTGGAAATGCCTAAATGAACTTGACCACTTGGCTGTAAAAGAATAATCACATTCTATTCTGAACCTGTGTGAGTAACTGATAAGTGCTTATAGAGCGTGATCACTTTGGCTCCTATAAATTGTATGTAAAATCTCCTTTTTGTTCTTTATTGGTGGCATTCATGTTTCCTGCCTTGCAGTTCCAGAAGGAGGTGATTATCAATATCTAGTTCTTCTGAAAATTCCATCCCACCTCTTCTCTCCTTAGGTATAAGATACCTGTGAATGTCTCTTTAGCTTCTCCTACTCTCATGGGTCCTGATTTTGCACAGATATATTTTCTCCGGTCAGTTGTATTTCTCATATCCTTCCTATAAAAATCAGAGCAGCATGAGTAGCTAAGATTTGCTGAGATCTTGCTCTGTGCCGGGACCCGTGCTCGAAGCTTGCCGGTGTTATGTGATTACCGTCACCACTGCTGTGCCTTCCTCTCGGCCTCACGGCAGGAGGCCCGGGCACAGGGGAGATAAGGGCAGTGTTGGTGGCCATGGAAAGAGCAGAGGGACAGCAGAAGAGCACACACGAGAACCTCTGAGCGTGTGTCATCCCTAGTTATGAACAGCATACTCCGTTCCCTACGGCAAGAATGTGTTGCAGGCAGCTTTCCACTGACGCTGGTTTTAAAAAGTCTCCGCACTTGTAAAGAGAAGTTTTGTCTTTGGGAAGTAGGTTTGTACTGGAGCACTGATTTCTCAGGGGCGCCTGCTTAATGAGCTGCTGCAAAAGCGTTGCTTACGTGCGTTTGTTTTGTCTTAATCCATTATCCTGGGACTTCTGGGTAATCGGTGATCTTCTAGAAGGTCACGTGGATGATACTGTGTTTTTTTTTAGCCAGCAACAGAAACTCCGGAGGAGCCCTCCACCCAGTACCTGCATATCACCGAAGCCGAAGAGGATGTCCAGGGCACACAGGCAGCGGTGGCTGCCCTCCAGGACCTGAGATACACCTCAGAGAGTGGTGAGAGCATGCCCCCCGCCTCCCTCTGACACCTTAGAACTGGTCTTTGATAGACACGCTGAATGAATGACTTTACGGATGAATTATGTCCGCCAGTTGATCTCCTTCCACTGCATTCTGACCACTGGAGCGGTCCCATTGTCAGGCTTGGAGGTAGAGCTCTCCTGCAGTGTTCTAGAACAGGGCCCCGGCCAAGATGGTGCCACCTAACAGGGTTGCCGGATGTCCGCACATATGATCACCGCTCAGAACAGGGAGAAGCAGGTCCTACTGTCCTCACTTCACAGATGCGGAAGATTGCCTCCTTGTAAACGGTGGGCTGAGGATCATCCACTGGTTGGGTGTTGGAGCTGGTCTTGGAATCGAGGTCTCCTGGCTTCTTGTTGGGACTGCCCACTTCCCAGTTCTTCTGAAAAGCCCCAAGTCAGGATTTTTATGTCAAATGTCATCAGTTTCAAATGTTCGATCAATTTGAAAAAACAGACCACTGTGCCAGCCTAGTGGCAGCTGGGGCATTGTGCTTAGAAAACATTTTCTTGATGCTCTTTTCAAAACAGGAAAGGAGTATGAGTTAATATAATATACCACAGCCCTCTATGTATTTGGGGGACAGACATCAAGCAAGTGGGATTAGAGGAGGCATTAAGTGAAGTCAGCTGGTGATAGGAGACAGGAAATTGCCATTTCATCCAGCTCTTACATCCCTAAACCCCAGGTTGTAAGAAGGGTGCGCAGAAAACCCCTTTGGGCCAGTCGCTTTGGGGAAGATTCATTGCCGGTGCTGTGCTTACCGGGGGATTCGGGAGACGGCTCTGCAGCCTGTGGGAGAAGCAGGCTCTGCAGATGGGGCGTCAAGGTGCCGGCTCTTGGTGCGGTTCCCAGAGCTGACGCCATGTCTCAGTTTGTTTCCTTCCTCATGTCCAGTGACTTCAGCGATTGCTCAAGCCCTGCCAGGACAGCCTGTCCGTCTTCATCCCCCACCAGCGCTCACTCCCTCCCTCCTTCAGGCCCTCGGCATCTCCTCCTGGCTCTTAGGAAGCACTGCAGACTCTGCAGCTCGGCATTTGGGCCACCTGCTCTGGGCCCTGGCCTCCCTGCTCGCATCTCTGGCCACCTTGGAGCTGTGCCCTCCTGGGCCAGACTCTGCTGTTCTCGGCGTGAGCTGTGTTTCTCACCCACTCCTGTGCCCTCTGGGGCCTGGTCTGTCCCCCTCCCCACACAGCACTTTTTCTGGCGAACACGTCTTCGTCTTCAGTATTCAGATGGTGTGTCATCTCCCGGGAGCCCACCTGGCTTTCCCACAGAGCTTCCTAGTTGCCCCCCTGATATGGAACTGACCAGGGGCTGTATGATTTGCTTACGGTCCATCTCAGTCACCTGTGAGCCCTGGAAGGGGTTGCGGGGAGGCAGCGTTAGATCTTTGTCTGGATCCCAGCTGTCCCCGGCCTTTCTGGCACCAGGGACCATTTTTGTGGAAGACAGTTTTTCCAAGGACGGGGGGAGGGGATGCTTTCGGGATGATTCAAGCGCATTACATTTATCATGCACTTTATTTCGATTACTGTTACATCAGCTCCACCTCAGATCATCAGGCATTAGATCCCGGGGGTTGGGGACCCCTGTTGTATCCCACTGGGAACCATGTTCCTGGCTGACAGTTCAGGCTTGATAAGTGGTCATTGAGGGAGTAAATGGATGAGGAATTAAACTCTTATTTCAGTACATTTTTTAAGGTCAGTGTTTTGTTTAGTGTTTAGATGTTTAGAGTGGTTGGCTGCAAGGCAGAGTTGAAACCCGCCCCCCTGCCGAAGGAGAGTGTGTGTGTAGGAGAGAATAGGTGTGTGTAGGGGATGCTAGGCTGGTGCATGGTGAACAGGTACTAATGTCATTGCCTCAGTTGTATGCCACGTCCTACCCTCTGTGTAGAACACGTTGAATTCCCTTCCCTCATCACTTACTGATTCGCACTGGAACGTGGCTCGCAGAAAATCGTCCAGGAGTATGTAGACATTGGTGGAGACTTCATAATATTACGCTAGCCTGGAGATCAGGTAGTAATTTCCCTCTTAGTGAAGTAATGGTCAGGGTCAGAGTGCTGTGTTCCGGAGAGTCACAGATGGCCAAGCAGATGGTGAGAGCTGAGTGAAAGGGTACACTCAGTAGCTGCCCTGATGATACGGATTACAGTCTTTTGAGATGATTAAAAGAGAATCCTCAGCTTACGTTAATTTAGAATTCTACAGCCCACTGGTTTGATAATTGAGCACCCTTGGGTGCCCTGCCCGTCTCCTGCGTCATTTATCTGGCACACGCTCACTGCCCACCTCCCATGCCTGTGCTCAAGGAGAACCAGCTCTGTGGTTTGACGTCATAGCTGGTGCTTCTCAGGAGTTTCTGTTTTGAGAGGCAGTCCCGTATCAACAAGTCTGGATTCAGAACATCTGGGCTTGAGCCCTGGCTTTGTGACGTAACTGACCCAAGGGCCTAAGACAATCCTCTTCCATTTTTTTTGCAGTGAGGTGACTAATCTATAAAGTGGGGATAATAGTGGCACAATGTCATCTCCTCACAGGTTGTTTGGAGTTCTGAGATGTTCTTATGGAGAGTGCATTGTTGGCTGTGAAGTACCATGCACATTATTTCTGTGGTCAAAATGAGCACTTGTGAGAACGCGTGCATCCCTGGAGAAGGTGCTGCGCAAGAATGGCCTCTGCTAAGGGCTGCTTTTGCATTCAGTGACCTTCACTGCCCACGGCCTTACCGGTCCCCTGTTTGCTTCTTCCTGGCTAGGTGACCGACTTGACCCCACGGCTGTAAACATCCTCCAGCAGATCATCGAGCTGGGCACCGAGACCCACGACGCCACTGCCGTTGCCTCGGTGGTCGCCATGGCGCCCGGGACGGTGACTGTCGTGAAGCAGGTAGGACCTTGCCCTCCCCGTTAAATACTGTTTCCTTGCGCTGACACACACCCTCTCTCCCCACCGCCCCCTTAGGTTTTCAGGGCTTTAACCTGTCTAAGGTGGAATTTGGAATGAAATCGGTCTAGTCTCATGCGGTTTCTTCTTACTATCATGGGATTGTATCTGCGGTAGCGCCATATGTGAGGCTGTGTTGTAGGGGAAAGGTGTAGTATATTTCAAAAAGTTCTGGAAACTTGATTCATTTCCTTTCAATGAAAGGCATCCCAGAGTAAAACGAGCGTGATATGGATGCATTTGGACGCATCTGTGGTCAAAAGCAGCCTCGGTCCCTAAGGCCGGAGTCTGTGGAGCAGGGCCACTGGGGGGACAGCCAGGGAGGCCAGGAGGGACTGGCCTCAAGTATTAAACATCACCAGACGGAATCAGTGCAGGATGACTGAACTAAACTGATAGGAAGAAGGTGGCCAGTGTCTGAATAAAGGTTACTGTAGTTAATTGTCACACTGTTTGGTTCATTTCCTCTCCTTCTAACCTCAGTGGAGACTTTACCGTCTGTTAGGAGGCGGCGCGTGTGTGATAATCAGATCGTCCTTTGTATCTGTCTCTACCTCTCTCTCTACTCTCTCCTGCTTCACTGTACACAAGATTTGAGCTGGCTTACACAAATACTTAAAAAAGCAAAAATGACAGGAAGCACATCAGAACCAGGGCAGACCCAGGCTGTGTGGTTTAGCATCAAAGGTCACGTGCACGGAGGAGGTTGAATCACAGAGCACAGAGTTCTACATGGTTATCCGTCTTCAGTGGTTCCCTCAGGAAGCGTGTAGTTAAGTGCCTGCAGCGTTCTCATTGCTGGGGCTCCAGGAGAGAACCGATGTTTGCCATCGAAGTGGTTGCTCTCCTGGGAAAAAGATAAGTAAGACAGAAAGGATGTCAAGTGGTGAACGGGAGCAGTGGAGAAAAGTAAAACGAGAAAGGGGGAGGGGCGTGGGCCGAGGAGCCAGGGTGTCGGGGGCTGTTTAATAAGGGACTGCTGGGGCAGCTGTCTGACATCTGCTCACAGACCTGGGAGAGGTGGGCGTTACTAGAATGATCCAAGTTCTGCTGTGCACTTGGTTCCGAATCTGAAAACAAAAAGCAAGAAGGAAGCGTGAAGCAGTTAACCGCGGAAGAGGTAAGTTTTTCTCGGCAAGTAACAAATAATCTCTTCATTCGGCGCTCGCATCCCTGAGTGACATGTCCCCCGCGGCCTGCCTTTGATGACTCGGTGGACTTCCCAGGGCCGTCTCCATGACCGTCCCCCCAGGTGTGCCCAGGCCACAGCACAAAGCATGAAATTCAGGCTGAACAGTTCCCGGGGGAATTAGTACATGCTGGGTCACCTCTGGATTTCTGCATCCAGAGACAAGACTTGGTGCCTCTAGATGAACGTTTGGGCCACGTGGTCTGGAAACCCTCCTCCATTAGGATGCTTTCTGTCAACGAGACCCTGGACAGATGTCAGACAGGACAGTAGGAGTTTGATGTTTCAGGCTGCAGGGGCCTGGTGTTCTGCATTGTTTGGGAACAGACTCATACACCTCTAGGCCAGACACTCTTGCAGCTTTTCTTTGTATTTATTAGACTGCGATCTTCAGATTGTCTTGTACATCTCTTCTGAAGCTCCTCGTTTGCATCACGGCGTGGGGAGTCCTGAGCTAGACCCGGCACTTCAGGAAGGGTATAGGAGAACTTTGGATGTTTCGTACACGCCAAATCCCTTAGAGAATTGCAGGGAGGCGCCGCTGATTGTGACTTGCCTCTTCCTTCTAGGAAGTGGATTGATTTGCTGTTACTTAGAGACGTGATTTATTGCATGTCGCAGGTGATGCGGTGATACACGAGGTTGCGGGGGAAGAGTACAGCTTAGATGTGCTCTGAGGCGTTAGAGTGACAGCATGACAAGGGATAAGGCAGGTGAGCCTCTGGCGCAGCCAGTGTCAACAGGTATAAAGTGTTTGCAGTGGCAGAAAGCAGTGGCACCCTTCAGTCTTGTGGTTTATTGGAAACACAGGGCTGAGAGGCGTGTCACTGTTTAACACAGACTTGAGTAACTGCCTTTGGAAATGTTCCTGAGGACGTGTGTCCTAGCCGTTCTCCTGTCCACCTGGTTGGCACCTGGTGCACCGAGGCTGTTGGTAAATGATGGATGGGAGATTGGATGAACGGACTGATGGGCGGGAGACGTCAGACGCCCACTCGGATGGCAAAGGGGTTGCATTGTGTCAGGCTCTCCTGGGTGAAGGAATGCCCTCTGGATTCAGTTGTCTTATTTCAGTTTAAATGTAGCTGTTTTTATTAGAGAAATGAATCCGTTTCAACTTTTTTTCTTTTAATTAAACTGTGGTTTAGGATTTTTCATTAGAGAAATTATATCTGTTTATCGAGTGTCCTTAAGCCACTCAAATGTGGACCCTGGTGCACCTGCTGGGAAGCAGTAATGTTCTCCCTTCACCCTGTGGGGAGCCCTTTATGTTGGGGACTTCGTCTTTCTCCAGCTCAAGGTCTCACACATCGTAGTTGCTCAGTAAATGTTTATTAAGTAGGATGGAGTATGCTGTGGGCTTTATGTTTTGATTCTCCAGTTATATCCTGTAGAAGAAATAGCAAGAATACATTGTCATAAAGTATGTACTATATATTGTAGAAAAAAATGATTTTAAATTACTATTGGATAGCATATTTTGAGATCTTTTAAAAGTTTCCTATTTTCTATCTATCTATCTATCTATCTATTTATCTATATCTCTTCCAAAGGGCCAAAAATAAATTCTGGGTTGTATGTGAATTCATTCTGGATGTTTAAAAATTTCAAGATTTCTTTCCCATATAAAAAATTAGTTATATGCTCTGTTTATAATTTTTTCATGATATATTAATGTAAATTGAAAAGAATCTCACATATCAAAGTTTATCAGTGGTAACTGAAAGTTATTTATTAATCTCCAGTCTTTAGGGGTTCTCATTTACTGGGATGAAAATACTAACAGGCCTGGTAGGTAGGCTGAGGGGATTGGAAAGCTAAGAGATGAGGGTGTTTCTTAGGTTGTTTTCTTCTTCGTTTTTAATGAGACATGGGAAGGATTTGGCCCATAATTCAGACCATTTAAATTTTCAGTTGGACACAGAAATGAGTCCTCAATGATTTCCCATCACTTTTCTGTTTCCCCATGTGTCAGCATTAAAAATAGATTCATGGGGATGGAGCATTTGGAAATGTTCAGAAAGAAGAAACCTCGCATGAGCCTCACCAGCCTGGCCTGAGAAGTCACGTGACAACTTTGAATACAGCTACTTCCGTGTTTGTTAAGACCAGTTTTCATTAGATAAATTGGTTTCTTTTTTTCTTTTTCTTTAAAAAATTTTTTGCTTTAGGGTTTTATGAGGAGGAGACTTATATTTGATTAATAAAGCTGCCTAAGTAGGTTGAACGTAAGACGTACCAGCAGAGGGGAAATATTATCACAAGCATCTCTGAGTCAAAATTAGTTATTTAAAGGAAAAGAAAGACCAGTGAAAATAACAACCACCATCACCGTTGGCTCATGGCTTAAATCACTCTCTGCCGTCCTTGTGGGTTGAAATTTATTTTAGAGACTGAAAGTGACATTTTACTGGAAATTCCCGACGTCCGTTTAGCAGACATTCACTGCGCAGCCGCTGTGTGTTCAGTCCTTGGGGGCGTCCGTTTCCTATCGCGGCTGCAGCAAATCACCACAAGCTCAGTGGCTTAAAACAACACAAATTGATGATCTTCAGTTCTGGAGGTCAGAAGTCTGAAATGGGCTTCACTGGGCCGACCTCAAGGCGTCGACAGCTGCCTTCCTTCTGGGAAGAATCCCTGTCTTGCTCTTTCCGGCCCAGGGGCCACCCAGCATTCCTTCACTGTGGTTCCCTTCTTCCATCTCCAAAGCCAGCAAAGGCAGGCCCGGCTCGTCCCACACGCATCGCTCTGACCTCTGCCTCTGTCGTCACACAGCCCTCTCCAAGTCTGACCAACCTCCTCCCTCCTTTAAGGACGCTTGTGCCTACCTTGGACCCACCTGGATAATCCAGGATCTTCTCCCATCTCCAGGTCATCGACTCAATCACATGGGCTAATGTCCACGTAAGGAACCGTTCTCAGGTTCCGGAGGTTAGGACACGCACTCTTTGGGGTGGGGGCATTATTCTGCCTGCCACTCTGGGTTACAGGGTTAACCAGACGGTCCCCGATCTCAAAAGGCAAATAGTCTAGTGAGGGAAATGCTTTATTTTTTTCATCCAGCACACAGCCCCCGAGCTGCTTCCACCCGCCAGGTTTCTGTTCTCGGTGCTTGGGATATTGCAGTGAACAGAGCAGATGAATGGTTCGGTTGAGGTGCTTACATGCTAATTTAGGGAGCTAGCTAACCCCCAGACATATAATAAATAAGTAAGTAAATAGTATGTTAGAGGTGAGATGGAAAAAACTGAGCAGAACTGGTCCAGAGGTCTGGAGAGTGTAGACCTTAAGCAGGAAGTTCCAACTGAGAGTAACGAATGCTTCCAGGAGGTTGGCCAAGAGCACTCTGGGGTGCTGGGGCGTGGCCCAGCTTGACCCTGGGTCTGGGGTGGTGGCAGGTGCTGGGCCGGGTGGCCTCCGTGGATGCGCTGGTGCGTGCCCGAATAGAGTCTTGCAAGGTAGCTGGGAGTTGGGTGGGGCAGGGCTCCAGCAGAGGTAGGAGCAAGAGCTGGTGGTCGATGCTGCTGGAAGTGGGGGACGTGGCAATGAGGCACCACCTAGGCTAAATGACACGCCCCGTCATCACCTCGGGGGCGCAAAGGGCTGGGAGGAGTCCTGGTCCAGGAAGCTCCTCAGCCTGGTCTCTCCCTCTGGCTCAAAGGCCAGTGGAGAAAGGGTGAGTCCAAGCAGCCCACGTCTTCCTGTTGCTTCTTCCCCTATGGGCTTCCTGACCTGTGCGGCCCTCCTGAAGGCCTTGTTGGCATTTTTAACAAATCACAGTCTCCAGGTTCTTCCAAGCGGTGAGTCTGCACTGAGCAGTCCTGCCAGTTGGCGCTCAGCAGAGCAGCTTGTAGCTCTCTGAGACCACGGCTGATGCTGGCCATGGTGTCCGGGGTCTGGGCCCAGCAGGCCAGAAGCTGCACTCAGGGTGTTTGTCTGTGAATAATAAGGAGACCTTATAATTACACAGCATCTTCCTTTTAAGAAGGTCAGGATGATTCAACAGGTTACCGTTACGATGATCCAGGGTCTTTGTGAGTTAAACTTGAGTGCTATTTATTATTGCTGAGGGTACCCCTATGTAGTAGATGGCGGAGCTGGGTGCACTGTGGGGTGTCACCCTCTGGGGGTGCGAGCGGCCTATCTGGGAGAAGATCCCTGAGCAAGTGAAGCAAGTGAAGTGGTTCGGGTCATTTATTCATCCACGTTGCTTTTAAAAAACACAATAGCCTTTCAGTCCGTGTGCCATGTGTGAACAGGCTAGCATGGTGTCCCCTGCATAGAAGGGCCCACCTGTTGTAGGTTTAGTCCAGAGGAGGCTGTTCAGGAGCTCACGCTGGGTCAAGCCTGCTTCTCTGTGGCTCAGTTACGCTTCCTACCCTGCTGAGACCCCGTGAGAAAACACACTGTGTTAGTGCTGTCCAGAGAAACAGAACCAGTGGGGTGTGTGTGTGTGTGTGTATAAAATAAGGAACTGGCTCACTGATTCTGGAGGTTGACAGCCAACAAGTCCCAAGATCTGCAGTCAGCAAATTAGAGACCCAAGAGCCGATGGTGCAGGTTCTACTTTGAGTCTGAAGGCCTGAGAACTAGAACTGATGGTGTGATAGCGTAAATTGCAGTCTGAAAGCCAGCAGGCTTGAGATGCAGGAAGAGCTGATGTTTCCGTTAGAATCAAACAGCAGGAGAAAAAGAAAAAACCAATGTCCAGCTCAAAAGCAATCGGGCAGGAGGAATTCCCTCTTATTCAAGGGAGAGTCAGCCCTTTTGCTCTATTCTGGCCTTCAACTGATCGGATAAGGCCCACCCACATCAGGAGGGACAGTCTCCTTTACTCAGCCTGTTCATTTAAATGTTACTCTCATCCAGAAACACCCTCACAGAAACACCCAGAGTAATGTTTGACCAAATATGTGGGCATCCCTTGGCCCATTAAAATTAGCCATCACACATGTTCATGTAGTACATTTCAGAGTATGTACTCTTTGTCAATGGAGGGTTATTGTTAATCCAGGTTGTTGTTTACTGAGATACTCGGTTGTCATAGAGACGATTTTGAGTCACAGATTTCGGGGTGATGCGGTAGTTTCTGGGGAGCACGTGCACCTTGGTATATCCTTATTTCTATTTGCAGTTGACATTTCCGTTCGCGGTTCAGGAATGAGTGCCACCTTGCAGGTCCTTGAAAGAGTCGCAGCTGAGGAGAGGCAACCCCCAGGGGGCCTCCACTGAGCACCAATGCTCCACTTTCATCCCCAGTTCAAGAGCAACCAGGTCATTCTTAGTGGTCCTCCTCCCGTGGGGTAAGGTGTTCGTTCAGTAGCGACCGTGATGAGTGCGACTCTCCGTCGGCAGGCCTGTGTCTCTGTCCCCGGTCCTGCTTCTCTGCAGCGTCTCCTGGGATTGCCACTCTCCTGCTTCTGTTTTCCCCTGAGGTGCTGGATGCCTCCACGCTGCCAGCCAGTGCGCCAGTGGCGCGGAACACCAGGAAGGAGCATTTAAGACCGCCCAGAGCTGCAGGCACCCCGCCCACTCCCCCAACGCAGACCCTCAGCCTGGCAGGCCCAGAATTACGCTGCCATCGACTTGTTCAACATCCCAACCTTTCTTCCCACTTGCTTTAACGTCTGGTTAAAAAAATAAACAAAAAACAAACCCCAAAGCAGAAGTTCTAGCTTTGTCAAAACCCACCTCTCCTGGCTGCTTCCCCGCGCCCTTTGTCACCTTCGGGCAGGTCCCCTGTGTTGGCTGGCACTGGAGGGTGAGGTCAGGACACACCAGCCTGGAGGAGAGGAACTCGCCAGCCTCCCTGACAGGCTGAGCACACAGTGCCAGTCTGAGAGGCACTTTCGCTAGCAGGTCTCACTGGAAGACATATGTCGGTTGGCAGCCAACACTGGAATTGCTGTTTGTTATTTGCAGCTCATTATTTTTGCGAGGAAATGCAACCCACTCCTGTGGCTGACCACGTACCTCAGTTGCCCGTTTGTTTGCAAGGAAACTTGGGTCCAGCCTGTCCTGTTTTTCATTGAAGGCCCTGAGTAATGTGGTCCCTGGAAACTTTGACAGTGTCCGTCTGTACAGGGGCATCTGGTCGGGAGAAGCCGCTCTGCAGAGGGGACCTCTGAGTGCAGCCTCTGGCTTGGGGGGAGCCTCGCTCCTGTGATCCACCCGGAAGGGAAGCCTGGGATGGGCCTCTGGGGGTGGATGTTGAACATCTCATAAGATTTGTGGCCAAAGCATGGGGAGGGGGATCTGGAACGTGATTCGTGTGAGGTGCAAAATCTATTTTCATTCCTATTTAAAAACAATCACTCCATTCCATGAATTTGAGCATTTAACTACACAGCAAAAGACCTGACAGAAGAATCACATCTGAGCCGGATACTCTTGTAGTCCTTTGAAGATCATAGGAGATATTGGCCGCCCGCATTGCTGTAAAGTGGGACTGAGTTGAGATTTCCCCCCCTTGTCGTGCCCACAGACAGGATCGGGTGAAGCCTCCCTGTTCTGTTATCCCTTTAAGCTCCAGTAATCGGTGAGTTAACGGGATGTCTTTTTCTTGTTCCTGCAGAGGCTCTGTTGGACTCCTACTGTAAACAGACCTCCCGCTGACTTTACGGAAGGCATGGAGGCTACAGGAGAGCCACCCATTCTTTTTTTTTTTTTTTTGAGCCACCCATTCTTTTCCCTCTGCTCACCTCTCTTGCTCAGAACCTCATTTGTCTTCAGATCACTTGCCTGTGAGTGTGGCAGTGACACATAATTGTGACATTATAATCGCTGATTTTTCTTCTTTTCCTCATAACGAAACCCCAGCATCTTCAGTTGTCTCGTTTATTTATTCCACTTTCCCATTATGGTGGCTTTGCCATCGTTGTGGTTCATCTAAGGATTCTTTCCCAGAAGATTAAGGATACGTATATAATGTTAAAAGAACTGATAGTAACTGCAGCTTCTGTCCTCTGGACGTAACTGCTAGTGTTTTCTATCCGTCCTCAGCATGTGATGGGAACGGCACGCCCACTTCACACTCACTGGCTCCGTGGTGTAATTACAGTCATGATGGATTCATGCCTTTGGAAGGCCCATGCAGGAGAGCCACAAATCTTTTGTAGGTGATCAAATCTGATGCATATTGCAGGGCTGAGGGTATAGGTGTCCCCCGTGCTTCCTGACCCTCAGATGATCTAATTCTGGATTCTCTGTTAGTGGTAGAGATGCCTGCAATCCAGATAGACATCTTTTACCTTTTAATTCCCAGTCCTTTTGATCGCTATATAAATATGGAAGTCTCACTGACTCCTTTCTCTGTTTTTCCCTCTTATCCTACCCTTCCTGTGAGAACCCGTTTTCAACTGCGTATTTTGATTAGTGAGGTTTGGCTCCTGCCTAAAGAACTTTGCTGTGCAATTTATTTGATCCTGGGGCCCTGCCAGCCTTAATTGTATCAAACTTGTAATTACACACACAGGTAGCCTCTTCAAATATTTGCATACTTCACATTCCTTATAGAGCGTTTGTCCTACAGTTGCTGAGTGGTGACCTTCAGCATATAGATCGAGACAGTTCACTCAGGGCCTTGGCGATGGGTTACTCTCCCCTGTCACTTAATGCCAGCTCTTGTCCTTTGTGAGCCTTCTTTAATTCTCCCTTAGCCATTTGAGTCTTTTCTTTTTCTTTGTCTTAAATAAAACTTCCTTCAGAGACTTCTGTTTCTGATGTGATTTCTGACGGCTGATACTCGAAACTACTTCCTTTCATAACTCTTTTATGACTTGCTGAGCCCCTTTATTCCATAGCAGTGACTGAAAATTCCATTTCTTTGTGAAATTTTAAAAGTGAAAGTACGTTCCATGATATATCTGTGGCCATATGGGAAATTGTCTGAAAAAATAGAGAATAAAGGCTTTTTCCCTATCCCATTCTGACACTCTTTCATATAGAACATCTTTAGCTCACCTGAAGATCTCAGTTATTGAACTTTGCTTCTCTTTCCCTTTTTCTATGACCCAATTTTCCCATTACGCCCCAAGAAGCTGCAGCTCGGTTGGTGCAATTTGCAGAATCCCACTTTACTTGAGTTTTAATACTGCTGTGCTTGTTACCCTTTGCTCGGGTGCCCATTTCCTGGTCCACGTCCTTGGCCAGGGCAGGTGGGTTCTATTTGCTCCCTCCCCTCTCTGCAGCTTCCCCTTGCTGGCTGACATTGCTCAGTCTGCTTGAGGTTGGGGGCAAAGGCAGGGCTGTGATGGCCCTGGTAGGAGAAGCCAGAACTGTAGTCACCATCCGAAGGGCTCTGGTCCAGCCTTCCTTGGGTTCGGCCCAGGGCAGTGCTGCTGCAGGCTGGCTCTTGAGCTTCTCTCCCCCTGGGGCAGTAGCCTCCATGCTAGCCAGAGGCGTTCCCCTAAGCAGGACTCTCAGTGTCCTGCGGTGTGGACTCCACACCTCTTCCCCCCGCCCCCTCCATCCAGTTTCCCCATCTAGTAAATGCACGCGCTCCACTCCAGCTGCTGGGGGTCCATCTTCCCTCCTCGGCCTCTCTCAGCCCCACATCTGATCCATCAGCAAGTGTTCTCCCTGCTGTGGGCGCTCCCTTCACTACGCACCTTAAATCACCCCTCTGGCCCCAGCCTGCCGCCTCCAGCAAGCCCTGACTATGGAAAACGCGGTCCCCAGGCGGGCAGCATCAGCACAGGGCGCTGGCTAGAAACGCAGAACGTCTGGCTCCCCCTCAGACCTGCTGAATCAAACTGCATCGCACCGTCGTCCCCGTCGCCCGGAGGGAATCTGCTCTGAGCTGTCAGCCTTCCTCCCTGGTCATAGGGCTTGTTCTTCACCTGGCTCCTACCGTCTCTCCTGCTGCTCTAAGATGCAGTTTTCAGACAGAGCGATCTTTTCCAAATGTAAATCAGATCCCAGCATCCCTCCCTGAAAACGCTCCAGTAACTTGAAAGCCTCCGGTAAGCTGGGACAGGACCTCGCCCTGGCCTCCCGGCCCCGCAGCAGCCGGCCTCCCGCGGCATCTCCTCGCTCTGGCTGCACCGGCCCACTGGGCTGCTCTGTGCCCACCTCCAGGCCTCTGCGCCGGCCGAGCCCTGTGGCCCGGGCGCTCCTGCCTCCCCTCGGCGGGACTGACTCCTGGTCCAGGGCTCGGCCCTCTCAGGTCCTGTCGGGCCCATCCTCCGGAACCACCCTGTGTTGTGAGATGGCACAGTGGAGTTGAGCCGGGGGCTGGGCCGGGGGGGGGGCCTGATCCAGTGCCCTGAGCCCTTGAAGGCAGGGCATTGCCTCACCTGGGGGCAGGCGTCAGCGCGATTAGAAGCTGGAGGATTTGTGTTTTGAGCCACTGCCTTTATGGTAGTTTTATAGGTGGTGATAGAAAGTGAACATGGTCACGGACTGCGTGGGCAGAGAAGCGCCCCGTTGTTAACAGCCACGTTCCTGCGGCACCCGCCCTGGCCGCTCTGGTGCCCCTGCGGCCCGGAGGCCTCAGGGGGCTTCCTGCTTCTCCAGGAGCCCCAAGTCCACCCGCCTGAGTAACCAGAGAAGTGGGTGGAGGCGTGGCCGTCCAGTGCGAGAAGACCGCTTTGCCCCTTCCACGGAAAGGCAGAGGCTCAGAGAGGGAGCCCCACTGTGGGCCTGTCATGGACAGTGGCCTGGATCTGAGACTCTGGGCCGGACCACCCTGTCCGGTTGTGGCCCTCCCTCCCCAGTCGGGAAGTAGGAAGGGGATGTTTACAGAGGGGCTGGCCCTGGGCAGGGGGCCGAAGCTCACCTCCCGTCTGTCTAGGTTGTGGGGAGAATGGGGGGTGGGCAGGAGTCAGTTCTCAGAGACTCTGCCACCAGCCGTATCTTAGTTAGCTGGTTTGCCCACCCGCCTTCTCTCCCTAGCAAGTTGGAGGAGGTCTGTAGCACTTAGCTCAGGGCCTGGCACGTTATAAAGGCCTCACGAGTGTTCAGAAGCACCGCTGGGGCATCAGACTCGGGAAACCGAGCTGGGTGGGCTGCGGCTGCCCTCGTCGGGACCCAGCTGAGCAGCCTGGTGATTTCCAGCTGCTGTGGGTGCCCCGCCTGGGGAGCCTCAGGCCTCTGAGACAGGGACCCTCCCTGGATGAACAGCGCACGGGGGTCTCCCGAGAAGCCCATTTCGGGGGTCGCCCCGGGCCAGGTCACAGCGCGTGGAGGAGGAAACAGCTCGGGGCCAGACGGCCTGGGTGTGACCCCGCGTCTGTCACTTCACAGTGTATGACTAGGGACAAGCACTTCTCCTCTTCGAACTTCTCTTTTCTCATCTGTAAAGTGGGAAAATAATAGAACCTACCCCATGGGGCTAATGTACGGGTTATGTGTAATTATGCAAATGAAGCAGTTGGCAGGGAGCCTGGTGCTGGTTAGGTCTAATCTTAGCTCCTGTCATAGGAATGACTTAGCTCCTTAACCCCTGTCTGAGCTCATCGAGTTGCTCATAGAATTCAGCCATAACTGTTTTGCTTCTGGAAGCTTCTGCTCAGCAAGCAGGTACTGATGCAGCCGTCCAGGCCCTGTGCTCAGCAGTAGGAGTCCCAGGGTGGATGAAACACTGCCTGCTTCATAGGAGAGTCTGCTGCTTCGTCCAGGCAGGTGGTTGCATTATGTAAACTGCCGTGTTTGTGGCTGGAGGCAGTTTGACCCCTTACCACGTGCAGTTGTCGTGACATTCTGGGTCATTCCCTGGAGAAGGCCCTCGAGGAGGCTGATTTGGAAGAGCTGGAGCTGAGTGGCATCATGCAACCGCTTGCCCACAGGAACGGGCAGTTGGGTGAGGAACTCTGAGCCAGAAGGGGCACCAGACTTGAGAGCAGGCAAAGGGAGAAGGGCCAGAAACGGTCGAGGTGGGCAGGTCTCCCTACTTGGAGAGAGAGGTACAAGTAGGAGGGAAACGGGCGAGTGGCTTTGATGAGCAGGAGGCGGTGTCCACGCAGAGTCTCAGGGCGGGGTCTTAGGCTGCTCACATCAGTGCACAGGGCGGGTGTCAACACTGCACTGGCCTCAGTCCCTCGTTCTGTTCTTAGACCTACTTTGCCACTGATGAACTTACCTGGGTGGGTTTGAGGGGCGATTGAAGTGGTGTATGTTTTGTTATGATAAACATTCTTTAAACAGAACGCGGATGTGCTCCATCACTGGGAATTTAGCCTGCCTTTCTCCCTTGGGTGAGGGCAGCAGCTTGGAGGTCCAGGCAGGAACAGGGTGCGTCCTGCCAGCTCCGTGTCCTTGCCCACGGGGTCTTGTGGAGGCTGCCTGTCACCTGTGTAAAAGGACAGGGAGAGGAACTGCTAGAGGAAACAATTTGTTAAATCGGGGGGGAGAAGAGTCTGCACCAGCTGAGGAGAGAAACCCGTGCCTCCCCAGCACAGAGGGGTTGGCAGAGGGAGGGGGTCCACCGCCCCACGTCTCCATCGAGCACCCCCGTCAGGTTGCGGGGGCAGGGTCTGGTGAGCATCAAGAGGGTGGAGGCCTTTTGTCCTGAGCGCATGCAGAGAGAGATGGTCGCACACTGCCGTGCAGGGGAGTTCAGTGAAGCCCTGCCTGACCCCGGGAGTGGCCCATCTGTGCACGGGCTACCGGGCAGAGGTGAGGCTTTTGGAGAAGCATGGCCCCCTGGGCCAGGTGCTTGACAGGGGTGCAGAGCCCAGGCAGTGTGTGGTACTGAGTGGAATTCAGTGTAGTGTGCGGAAAGGTCACCAACGTGCAGCATTATGCACGATAGACCTGTCTAAATATCAGAAGGTATTCAGAGGCGGTCAGAGCTACCTCCTGCCTCCTTCCCTGTTGCTGTGAATATGCTCTATTTGAGCTCGGTTTGAAAAGGTCTCCTGGGGCAGACATCAGAATTCAAGTCAGGCATGTGTGGAGTGCCTACTATAAACCACGTGCTGTGTGGACGTTGTCTGGGGGTGGGGGTGCTAATTGTGCACCCTGAGGGGCAGTGGGGAGGTGGGGCTGGTGGGGACGCCGCCCCTGGAGGGGACGACACCGCCAGCAGTTGTGAGCACCACTCACCTTGCGCCAGGCCCCGGCACCATCTCTCATTCCCACATGTGCTGAGACAGACCACGATGCCCTTTCCACGTACCACCACCTATAGGAGAAGGAGGGCTTGCCCTTTCCTCAGTCACGTGGTTATCGAGAGCACACTCACCTGTGCTTAGACCCCTGAGAAACACAGGGTGTCCTAGCTGTGCACACTGTCTTTTCGCTGCTCACGCAGCGAAAAGGTGCCAGTAGGAGGCACCTCTCTTCCCATTTCCAGGCCTCTCTGTCATAGCGAAGAGAGTGGGACCTGTCTGTCCCCTGCAGGCCAGGACCCCATGGACAAGGTCACCCTGTGCAGGGGGCTCCCGGGTGCTCTGGGGCCTCAGCATGGGGTGGCCAAGTGTCGGCCAGCTGGACCCTGCAGCGTCTCCGAGGGCCAGGACACACGCGTGGGGACTGGCAGGGACTGTCTTTAGTGAGCTGTCCTTACAACACGGGCTTTGGACTGTTTATGGGATCTACAGAAAAGAAAATGTCTGCTGTCTCCTTACAATCAAGAGAGAAATAGGGTGGAGGGGAGGCATTATGACGTCTCCTCACAAAAGATGACTAGCCTGACGCGGGCATGCATCACAGCCCTCCTCACTTCCTGTGCATTCTTTCTTTTTTTTAAAACACTTTAAATCTTCATTGATGTATGGAATGGTTTCTTCCTGCCTACGAATATCTTTTGGTATTTCCACAAGTTTCTCACACATAATATTTACCCCTTTTTTGGGTACCATATATATGTGTACAGTTTTAGAGTTGGGAATTTATGATGCTTTTTTATAAACCACATTCGTTTATAAATTCAGGATAGTATTTCCCATTTCCCTTTGTTTCTGACATATGCAACGCCACACCTGACCTAGGGTCGTGACAGTAAATGTGCTTGCTTATTAACCTTGTGAAATGGGTCTGCAGTCCCCTTTTGAGAATGCTAGAGGAACCTCTTGTTTGGTTGTAATTAGAGCAGTGAGTGAAACCCTAACTGCTGTAAAAAGTAAGGCTCCTTCCCCAGAGCTTCAACACACATAGCGGAGTATTTCACATGAAAGACCTGACTGCAGTGTTCTTTTTTTTTTTTAATTTAACTTAATTTAATTTTTTTATACAGCAGGTTCTTATTAGTCATCCATTTTATACACATCAGTGTATACACGTCAATCCCAATCTCCCAGTTCATCACACCACCACCACCACCCCCCTGCTGCTTTCCCCCCTTGGTGTCCATGCGTTTGTTGTCTACATCTGTGTCTCAATTTCTGCCCTGCAGACCAGTTCATCTGTACCATTTTTCTAGATTTCACATATATGCGTTAATATAGATATTTGTTTTTCCCTTTCTGTCTTACTTCACTCTGTATGACAGTCTCTAGGTCCATCCATGTCTCTACAAATGACCCAATTTCGTTCCTTTTTATGGCTGAGTGATATTCCATTGTATATATGTACCACATCTTCTTTATCCACTCGTCTGTCGATGGGCATTTAGGTTGCTTCCATGACCTGGCTATTGTAAATAGTGCTGCAGTGAACATTGGGGTGCATGTGTCTTTTTGAATTGTGGTTTTCTCTGGATAGATGCCCAGTAGTAGGATTGCTGGATCCTATGGTAGTTCTATTTTTAGTTTTTTAAGGAACCTCCATACTGTTCTCCATAGTGTCTGTATCAATTTACATTCCCACCAGCAGTGCAAGAGGGTTCCCTTTTCTCCACACCCTCTCCAACACTTGTTGTTTGTAGATGTTCTGATGATGCCCATTCTAACTGGTGTGGGGTGATACCTCATTGTAGTTTTCATTTCCGTTTCTCTGATAATTAGTGATGCTGAGCATCTTTTCATGTGCCTCTTGGCCATCTGTATGTCTTCTTTGGAGAGATGTCTATTTAGGTCTTCTGCCCATTTTTGGATTGGGTTGTTTGTTTTTTTAATATTGAGCTGCATGAGCTGTTTATGTATTTTTGGAGATTAATCCTTTGTCCATTGATTTGTTTGCAAATATTTTCTCCCATTCTGAGGGTTGTCTTTTCGTCTTGTTTATAGTTTCCTTTGCTGTGCAAAAGCTTTTAAATTTCATTAGGTCCCATTTGTTTATTTTTGTTTTTATTTCCATTACTCTAGGAGGTGGGTCCAAAAAGATCTTGCTGCGATTTATGTCAAGGAGTGTTCTTCCTATGTTTTCCTCTAAGAGTGTTAGAGTGTCCAGTCTTACATTTAGGTCTTTGATCCATTTTGAGTTTATTTTTGTGTATGGTGTTAGGGAGTATTCTAATTTCCTTCTTTTACATGTAGCTGTGCAGTTTTCCCAGCACTACTTATTGAAGAGACTGTCTTTTCTCCACTGTATATCCTTGCCTCCTTTGTCATAGATTAGTTGACCATAGGTGCATGGGTTTATCTCTGGGCTTTCTATCCTGTTCCATTGATCTATATCTCTGTTTTTGTGGCAGTACCATACTGTTTTGATTACTGTAGCTTTGTAGTATAGTCTGAAGTCAGGGTGTCTGATTCCTCCAGCTCCATTTTTTTCCCTCAAGACTGCTTTGGCTAGTCAGGGTCTTTTGTGTCTCCGTACAAATTTTAAGATTTTTTGTTCTAGTTCTGTAAAAAATGCCATTGGTAATTTGATAGGGATTGCATCGAATCTGTAGATTGCTTTGGGTAGTTATAGTCATTTTCACAATGTTGATTCTTCCAATCCAAGAGCATGGTATATCTCTCCATCTATTTGTGTCATCTTTTATTTCTTTCATCAGTGTCTTATCGTTTCCTGCATACAGGTCTTTTACCTCCTTAGATAGGTTTATTCCTAGGTATTTTATTCTTTTTGTTGCATGGTGAATGGGATTGTTTCCTTAATTTCTCTTTCTGATCTTTTGTTGTTAATGTATAGGAACGCCAGAGATTTCTGTGCATTAATTTTGTATCCTGCAACTTTACCAAATTCATTGATTAGCTCTAGTAGTTTCCTGGTGACATCTTTAGGATTTTCTATGTATAGTATCATGTCATCTGCAAACAGTGACAGTTTTCCTTCTTTTCCAACTTGTATTCCTTTTATTTCTTTTCTTCTCTGATTGCCATGGCTAGGACTTCCAAAACTATGTTGAATAATAGTGGCGAGAGTGGACATCCTCGTCTTACTCCTGATCTCAGAGGAAATGCTTTCAGTTTTTCACCATTGAGAGTGATGTTTGCTGTGGGTTTGTCATATATGGCCTTTATGATGTTGAGGTAGGTTCCCTCTATGCCCACTTTTGGGAGAGTTTTTATCATAAATGGGTGTTGAATTTTATCAAAAGC
The DNA here is from genome assembly GCF_964341445.2 of Mesoplodon mirus. NCBI lineage: Eukaryota > Metazoa > Chordata > Mammalia > Artiodactyla > Ziphiidae > Mesoplodon > Mesoplodon mirus. Next base: position 7,226,754 of record NC_138992.1, read on the forward strand.
TTTTTCTGCGTCTATTGAGATGGTCATATGGTTTTTATTCTTCAGTTAGTTAATATGGTGTATCACATTGATTGATTTGCATATACTGAAGAATCCTTGCATCCCTGAGATAAACCCCAGTTGATCATGGTGTATGATCCTTTTTTTTTTTTCCTCTTATATCTGTTGAGGCAAGAACTGTTAGTCCACTCTACTTTTATTTTACTCTCATTAAATTTTCCTATTATGGTAGTATTTTTTATAAAGGAATTTATAAATTGAATTAAAAGAAATTTCCACTGAAGAGACTCAACAAGTATAAATAATTACTGAAATAATGGTTTAAAGAAAGTATTTCCCCAGAAAAGTCTTCACCAAGTTTATGATCCTTTTAATGTGTTGGTGGATTCTGTTTGCTAGTATTTTGTTGGGGATTTTTGTATCTATATTCATCAGTGATATTGGTCTGTAATTTTCTTTTTTTGTAGTATCTTTGTCTGGTTTTGGTATCAGGGTGATGGTGGCCTCATAGAATGTGTTTGGGAGTGTTCCTTCCTCTGCAGTTTTTTGGAAGAGTTTGAGAAGGTTGGGTGTAAGCTCTTCTCTAAATGTTTGATAGAATTTACCTGTGAAGGAATAAAGACGCAGACTAAGACAATGGACTTGAGGACACAGGGAGGGGGAAGGGTAAGCTGGGACAAAGTGAGGGAGTGGCCTGGACATATATACACGACCAAATGTAAAATAGATAGCTAGTGGGAAGCAGCCACATAGCACAGGGAGATCAGCTCAGGGCTTTGTGACCATCTAGAGGAGTGGGATAGGGAGGGTGGGAGGGAAACACAAGAGGGAGGAGATATGGGGCTACATGTATATGTATAGCTGATTCCACTAGAGAAAGGATTATGTTAAATAGACTTAATACGTAGAAAAGGTAATATGGGCCAATAAATGTAGCTATTTAGAGGGAGAGACAGATGATGCTACGTCTTCTCTTCCCATGTTAGGCGAGTTGCGGTTCAGGGGCTGCCGCGGATTGGGTGAGGCAAGGCCCTTCCTGGGAAGCCGCCAGCGTCTTCCTTTGTAAAAGCAAGTCTCAGTCTCTCAGCTGGTGAGCGAGGCTCTTCAGGATCTGGTTGTGAACTTCATTTCAGGCCTCACCCGCCCCCGCTCCCCAGCACCGCCTCTCCTGTGACTCATGCACTTTGGACAGACACACAGCCCCTGGGAGCCTCCCCTGTGCAGACACACTCGAGGTCTGGCGTCCCTCGCTCAGCTAGGAGCAAAGCCTCAGTGCAGACGAGGGGCCCATAGGAGACGCAGGATGGGGATGCAGGAGTCCTCCGGGCTTTGAGGGAGGGCACGAGAAGCGTGATGGGGAAGCCTGGAATCGGAGGGTTGTGGAAGCAGCGAAGAGGGCGTCTCAGTGAGTAAAGCTGAGGTTGGCTCAGCAGCGCCAGACGGCAAAGGACCGTGTGGAGAGGTGAGGATGGAACTCTGCCCAGTGGGCTTGGTGACGGGGAGGTGGCGGTGGCCCTGGTGGGGCTGTGGGCACATGCCTGCTCTTTGCTGCCTTCCCTCGGCCTGCCATGCCTTTTCCCACCATCTGCAGACAGCGCCTTCCATGAAGTGGCCCCGGGCCCTGGTGTGACAGAGGTAGCATGTGATTGCCCTTATTTCGAGCACGGTGGCCTCATGTTGGTTTCTGCCCTCCTTCTACATCTGTGGGCAGTGGCCACGCCGCAGTCGTCCTGGGACCTCCTGGGAAGGCTCCTGGGTGTGTGTCCACCCTGCTGCCATGGGAACAGGAGCTGCAGCCTCTGCTCATCAAAGCCCTGGGCCCGGCAGGGATCTCTTTGTCTGGGGCAGTAGTGTCAGCCCTTGTCAGTACTCAGCCATCGAGGCACTAGAGCTGTTCAAAAGGAGAGTGAAATCTTAGGCTGGCGACTTCTTCCTCATTTTAGGCTTCATTTCTGATGATGGCAACCACTGTGTATGAACGACAGTGCCAGGAGTGTATCTCAAAGCTCATGTATTGGTTGACCTCACCCTTTTTTTTTTTGTCACCATTGTGTCATCTGTTTACCTGAAGTGCATTAGCTTGTTTTGCACATCTGAGATCCTGGGACCTCAGCATAAATCACCTATGCCGCCTGACTTCTTTCTTCATGTAGAATTTACTGACAGTTAAGAGAAAAGCGTTTGTTGAGTATTCCTTCCCCCTTTCCCACCCTTCGGTCAGGTACCTTCTTTCAAAGTGAAATAAATCAATATTTACTTCTAAAGTCTTGGTTCACAGTACATTTTCCCATTTAAATGAAATTGAAACAAACAGTAAAAGAAGAAGAAGAAGAAAAAAAAAAAAAGGCCTCCATCTACTGCAGAAAAACAGCTCAGGCTACATGGATTAATACTTTCCACTCAGGGTATCTCTCTAGCTTCTGGTAAATTACATCAGTCCAAGTTAAAGGTTCCTTCCAATCAGTAACTTTGTGTGGAGCCCACTCCAGAGGTGTCTCGTCCATTTTCTTCTCTGCATTAAACATGATCCCGTCTGACACAGCCCTCCTTCCTGCTGTCAGGGAATGACACAGGCACAGGGCCGAGGGAGACCCCTGGAAGCCCCATGGGGCGTTCCCAGAGACGGCATGGGGTCGTGGCTTGTTACAGAGGGCCGGGCAGGGAGGAGACCGTCCCACGTCAGACTCCAGCTGGGAAGGGAGTCAGAAGCATCATGAATGGGAGCTCACGGAGGCCACCTGAGCAAACCCACTGCTTCCAGTCTGTCCTGGGGTCCTGGGAGTCATTGCCCCTTCTGCCCTCTGTGCCTGGAGGCCCATCCCCGCGCCTCCTCCGGAGGCTTCCCTGGCACTCTGTCAGAGCATCGCTCAGTTCCTGTGTCTGCCCCGCTAGACTGGTTTTCCACCACGTGCTGCCTGAGCGCCCATCAGGGCACCTGCACCCAGTGGAGCATCGTTGCACAAATGCTGGGTTCTTGCTCCGTGCCAGGCATCCGCCCTGCCCACCTGGCTCTGGGGGGAAGAGCTGTGCCGGGGCAGTGCCGTCCTAGCCCTCAGGGAGCTCAGTCCACTGGGACCTGATAAAATGACAAAGGTTTTGTTGAATGAATGAATAATTGACATGCCACAGTACCTTAAGAAAACGTTGTTCAGTACACAAATGAAGACGCCAAAAGCGCGGTGATGTTATTAAGCACCCACTTTGCATACGGAATCTTCTTCAGCTCTCCTAGCCATTCTCTGAAGTGGGCATTTTTGTCCCTGTTTTACAGATGAGACACCTGAGGGTCATAGGGGAAAGTGGGCAAGGCTCACGGCTAACTGCGGGGGAGGTGCTGCGTGAGCCCCACAAAGTGCAGGACAAAGTTCTTTCCACCTCGCCTTTCGGACCCCCTGGGAAAGGCCGGTCTCTGTGACATCCCTCCCTACATCTGAGGGCTCTCGTTCCCCAGCCCAGCAAGTCCAGGCCCCTTCACTGTCCTCCTGGGCTGGTTTTCTAATCCTTCAGTCATTTTTGCAGCTCTTAGGGTCTCAACACTTTCTAAATCTTTCCCGTATTGTTTGTATTATGGCTCTTCTCAAAATCAAAGACAATTCTAAAACAGACCAGAATGCACAGTCAGGGAGCTGGGGCCTTAGCACCAGCTGGAATTTGGCCTTGTCTGGAATCTGCCTGCTTGGAGCTACAGAGAAAGGCCCGCCTGTAGGAGTGAGCAGGCCCCTCCACTGACAGAGCCCCAGGGCAGTGAGTGCCCATCAGCAGACCCCTCCCGTGGCTCTGAGGCACTAGTGTTGGTGGACGACACCTGGGCACAACCAGGCGTGCAAGGGCATGTACTCCTGCCTGGTGTGATGTTGATCTTCTTCATACGCAGAGCTGAGCTCCCAGAGTGTGTGGAGAGACAGATAACCCAGGATAAACTAGTCCCTTTTTCACCACCAAATGGACCAGCTATGAATTTCCAGGAGACCCCGCACCCAACCCTCTACACGGTTGCAGGAAATAACTCCTAGAGTGCCTCGGCAACTCCCACGCCTCTGGGAGGCATCAAGAGAAGAGCTTGGACTGGGTGTTTGAACTTGGGTTGCACCATTAGCCCCAGCTGGGGCCCCTGACCACGTTGCTTTGCACCGGTGAGTGTCACCCTCCTCATCTATAAACCGGGGGTGAGAGCAAGCGTAGAGCATTGCTGAGATGATTCTGTGCAGGAAGGACCAGCTCCTGGAATGTGCCAGATGCTCCATAGGCAGTCGCTGTGATTTTCTTGTCCTGCTGGACCTGGAAGTGGGGCCCGTGTGACCTTTCTCTTGCCCTCCTACAGGTCACGGACGAGGAGCCCAGTTCCAACCACACGGTCATGATCCAGGAGACCCTCCAGCAGGCCTCCGTGGAGCTGGCTGAGCAGCATCACTTGGTGGTGTCCTCTGACGACGTGGAGGGCATCGAGACGGTAACCGTCTACACGCAGGGCGGGGAGGCCTCGGAGTTCATCGTCTACGTGCAGGAGGCCATGCAGCCTGTGGAGGAGCAGGCCATGGGGCAGCCGGCCCCGGAGCTCTAGAGGACACGCAGTGTGGGACAGTGCCACGGGGCATGGCTGCCGGCCTCTGCAGAGCCCCCGGGACACCCGGGGCGGGGAGGCCCCAGAGCGGTGCTCTCCGCAGGGCTCTCCTCTGTGCTGTCTGCCCTGGCGGCCGCTGGGGCTCTGCTGGCCCTGCTTTGGGTGGGCGAGGGATCAGCGACACAGGAGTGCTGCCCCCAGCACAGGCACACACACCTTCCCCCCCGTCGTCTGCTTCCAGAAAGACCTGTGCGTCAACTCCCCAAACATGGCCCATACCGCATAGCCCCTTTGCTTCAAGTGTCGAACAGAGACCCCCAACTCTCATCAGCGTCTTCCCTGAATCACAGCCCAACTCCTTGACCCCTGTCTAGGTGCCGAATCTTTACCTGGGACTGCTCTGCAGCCTGGTAACCAGGAGACAGCTGTCAGAGGAAGTGACCTTACGGTGTTTGAATCGCCTGTGAGAGAAAAGAGGGGAGGGGTTACCTACACACTTCTACCCTCCTCAGGCATCAAGGGCACTTATTATCATGTGAAGTAACTATGGTTTGATGGCCCCCCGCTCCCATCACAGGTGGTGGTCTCAGCTTACTATCTTGGAATTCTTTTGCTTTTAAAATAAATGCACTTTCTCCTATTCACCTCCTACTCTAAGGAGGTGAGGTGGATAGAATAAAAGCATTCTCTGCCTGAGTACTTCTGATCCTCTGTTAGGTTGGTGGGTTTACCTTTCCCCTTCCCAAGTCAGAATCTTGGATTTGGACCCCACCCAGAACCACCCCCTCTGAGACCCAGGCGCTTAAAATGTGACAGTGATGCTCGTTCTCCCTCTGAAGCGTGAGCCTTGCTTTGGGGCCACTGTTTGAGGTTAACGGTCTTACGCCCCACGTCCTGGCACCTCGTGTTGGGTCTGCTGCAGCCCCTTCCCACCTTGGGAGGAGCAGGAAACCCACAGTCAGGAGCCTTCGTGATGCTCTCTGGTCCACGGCCTTTTAGTCCAGGTGCTCGTGATAAATCCCGTACCTTTTGGCGCCTCTGCCGTGTGACAGCTTTGTGGAGGCACCGAGGCGAGTCCTACTGCCCCCTGTCCAGCCCCGGCGTCTCCTGACATTGTCACCCAACATCCAGCTCGCTGAGGTCAAGACCTTTTTTCTATCAAATGAAATTTTATTTAATTTATAGTGATTCTAACCAATTGTTTGAATAAACCATCCTTTTAAGTTGTAAAATACCAAGCTATTGCCTCATGGTTTTAGATTTTCACATTTCTAGACTAGACAGTGAAATCATCTATATTACATAGGATGGCTCACAAAACTGTTCATCTGAAACAACGGGCACTAAAAACAGCCAAAACTTTTGATTCAGTAACAAATGAAGAAAAAGCTTGAGAATTATTTTTAATCCTACAATGGTTTGCTGTCCTTTGTTTCCAAGGAAGACATTACTGACCCATTTTCAGTAAAGAATGAACTTTGAGTTATTTCTCTAATAAGGGTGGTGGATTTTTACCAGTCTTGGTAAAGGTAAATGGTACAACGAAATGATGGATTTTTTTTCTCTTAATGTTTAGAAGCCTGTGTGTCATGTTTGTTTGTTTGTTTCTTGACATATAATTGACCTATGACACTACGTTAGTTCCAGGTACACAACATAGTGGTGGGATATTTTTATACATTACAAAATGATCACCACAGTAAGTCTAGTTATTGTCTGTCATCATACAAAGTTATTACACAGTTATTGACTATATTTCCCCATCCTGTACATTTCATCCCCATGACTCATTTGTTTTGTAACTGGAAGTTTGTACCTCTTAATCTCCCTCACATATTTCACTTACCCCTCCAACCCCTCTCCCCTCTGCAACCACCTGTTTGTTTTCTGTATCTGTTTCTGAGTCCGTTTCTGTTTTGTTACGTTTGTTCATTTGTTTTGTTTTTTGGATTCCATATATAAGTGAAATCATATGGTATTTGTCTTTATCTAACTTATTGCACTTAGCATAATACCCTCTAAGTCCACCCATGTTGTCACAAATGGCTCGATTCCATTCTTTTTTATGGCTGAGTAATGTTCTATTGTGTAGATATACCACATATTCTTCACCCGTTCATCTGTTGATGGGCACTTAGGTTGCTTTCATGTATTGGCTATTGAAAATAATGCTGCAGTGAACATAGATAGGGGTACATATATCTTTTTGAATTAGTGTTTTTGTTTTTGTTCTGGAAAAATACCCAGTTGTGGAATTGCTGATTGTATGGTAGTTCTATTGTTAGTTTTTTGAGGAACCGGCACACTGTTTTCCACAGTGGCTGCACCAATTTGCATTCTCACCAGCAGTGTACAAGGGATCCCTTTTCTCCACACCCTCACCAACACTTGTTATTTGCTGTTTTTTTTGATAACAGCTATTCTGACAGGAGTGAGGTGATATCTCGTTGTGGTTTTCCTTTGCATTGCCCTGATGATTAGTGATAGTGAGCATCTTTTCATGTGTCTGCTGGCCATCTGTATGTCTTATTTGGAAAAATTTCTATTCAGGTCTTCAGCTCATTTTTTAATTGGGTTGTTTATTTATTTTTGATGTTGAGTTGTATGAGTTCTTTGGATATTTTGGATATTAACCCCTTATCTGATATATTGTTTGCAGATATTTTCTCCCATTCAGTAGGTGGCCTTTTCATTTTGTTCATGACTTCCTTTAAGGTGCAAAAGCTTTTTAGTTTGATGTATTCTCATGTGTTTATTTTTGCATTTGTTTCCCTTGTCTGAGAAGACATATTAAAAAAAAATATTGCTCTGACTGGTGTCAGAGAGCATACTGCTTATGTTTTCTTTTAGGGGCTTTATGTTTTCAGGTATTAGATTTAAGTCTTTAATCCAGTTTGAGTTTATTTTTGTATATGGTGTGAGAAAATGTTCTAATTCTTTTCTTCTACATGTAGCTGTCCAGTTTTCTCAGCTGGAGGTTTCATTTATTTATTGGAGAAATTTCTTTCCCCCATTGTATATTCTTGCCTCCTTTGTTGTAGATTAATGGACCATCCATGTAAGTTGGGTTTATTTCTGGGTTCTCTATTCTGTGTCATTGATCTACATGTCTGTTTTTGTGCCAGTACCTTATGTTTTGATCACTGTGGCTTTGTAGTGTAGTTTGAAACCAGGGAGTGTGATACCTCCAGCTTTGTTGTTCTTTCTCAAGAGTGTTTTGGCTCTTTGGGGTCTTTTGTGTTTCCATAAAAATTTTAGGATTATTTATTCTAGTTCTGTGAAAATGCCATTGGTATTTTGGTTGGGATTGTATTGAATCTGTAGATTGCCTTGGGTAGTATGGTCATTTTAACAATATTAATTCTTCCAATCCATGAACATGGTATATCTTTCCATCTGTTTGTGGTGTCTTCAGAGTCTTAGAGTTTTCCAAATACAGGTCTTTTACCTCCTGGTTTAGATTTATTCCTAGGTATTTTATTCTTTTTAATGTAATTATAAGTGGGATTGTTTTCGTAATTTCTCTTTCTGATAGTTCATTGTTAGTGTATAGAAATGAAACAGATTTCTGTATATTAATTTTGTATCCTGCAACTTTACTCAATTCATTTATTAGTTCTAACAGATTTTTGGTGGCATCTCTAAGGTTTTCTATATATAGTATCATGTCATCTTCAAACAGTGACAGTTTTACTTCTTTCTTTCCAATTTGGATTCCTTTTATTTCTTTTTCTTGTCTGATTGCTATTGCTGGGGCCTTATAATACTATGTTGAATAAAAGTGGCAAGAGTGGGCATTCTTGTCTTGTTCCTGATCATAGAGGAAATGCTTTCAGCCTTTCACTATTGAATGTGACGTTAGCTGTGGGATTTTCATGAGGTGTGCTCCCTCTATACCGACTTTGTTGAGAGTCTTCATCGTAAATATATACTGAATTCTGCCAAAAGCCTTTTCCATGTCTATTGAGATGATCATATGATTTTTATTTTTCAGTTTGTTAATGTGGTGTATCACACTGATTGATTTGGAGATATTGGACTATCCTTGCATCCCTGGAATAAATCCCACTTGATCATGGTGTATGATCCTTTTAATGTATTGTTGAATTTGGTTTGATAATATTAGGTTGAGGATTTTTGCATCTAAGTTCATCAGTGATATTATCCTGTAATTTTCTTTTTTTGTGGTGTCTTTGTCTGGTTTTGGTATTGATGATGCTGGCCTCGTAGACCGAGTTCAGAAATGTTCCTTTCTGTTGAAGTTTTTGGAATAGTTTGAGAAAGATAGGTGTTAACTCCTCTCTAAATGTTTGGTAGAATTCACCTGTGAAACTATCTGGTCCTGGACTTTTGTTTGTTGGGAGTTTTTATTACAGATTCAATTTTATGACTGGTAATTTGTTCATATTTTTTATTTCTTCCTGATTCAGTCTCAGGAGATTGTACGTTTCTAGGAATTTATCCATTCCTTCTAGGTTGTACATTTTTGGGATGTATAGTCATTTTGGGGTTCATAGTCATTTCTTGTGATCCTTTGTATTTGTGCGGTGTCAGTTGTAACTTCTCACTGAGGTCAAGGTTTGTTTCCTCCGAGAACCCTTTCTTCAGATGAAATCTCATGCAGGTGTATAAACAGATGTACAAACAGGTGAAGTGGTAGTTGTTCTGGATGAAGAGGGTGGAGTCCATAGCCCCATGCACTTGGCCTTCATTGTCACCACCCTCTCACCCCAGCCAGGTCTGAGGGGACCTCCGGGGGGAAGCTTAAAAGCTGCTGCTCTAATACAAGAAGGGGAGTGGCTGCTTTCCCTAAGCCAGGAAGGCAAGAAGTGCCTCTGGAACTCCGAGGAAGCAAGGACACTTCCCACTCAGGATAAGTTAGGGAAAGCTTCGTGGTGGAGGTGGCCTGTGATTGGGGCTTTGTAAACTAGATAGACTTTGCACTTGCAGGGAGTAGAGTCCAAGGAGAGGGAGGGGATCCCAAAGAAGAGTAACAGTGGCGCTAACCCCTGGGGGTGGGACAGCATGGAGGATGAATGATGAGCCATGAGCATTTCTGTTAGGGTGTTGGGTCCTCTAAGGGGAAAGATAGAAGGGTCAACCAGAAGCCAGAACCTAGAGGAATAGGTTGGGTATTGGAGATGATGGATATTGATTTTATTCAATAAATGTAACTCAATAAAATTAAATGGGGACACAGTGGCCATTTAATAGACCCAGGGTGCAGAGGTCAGAGTGGTATTCCAGAGAGATTAATCCTGCCCAAGTATCCGTGTAATTTCTGTTGAGATGGTTGAGCATCCAGGTCAGAGACAGAGAGTCTGGGCTCAGATCCAGTTCTGTCACTTTTCTGAGTGACCATGGCATGTTCTAGGCCTGTCTGAGTTTTAGTTTACTGATCTCGGAAAGGGGTCTGATGATAATTGCTAACTCCTAAGATTACTGAGAGCATTAACTGAACGAAGCCCAAGAAGCCATTAGCAGAGCACCTGGCCCACACTCTGTAATTCTCCATTATTATTTGTGCTCCCAGTCATGGGACTCACAAATGTGAACATCCCTCAAGCGACGCACTCAAAATGGTCATGATCTCGTGGGAGAGATGCAACATGAATGCACAAAAGGAAAAGTCTAACTGCATGTGCTCGGTGTAAGCCGTGGGGTGAGGCTGGAGGGAGGAGCCTGCCCTTCCCAGGTCCCCTGACACGAGGCCTTGGACCAGAACTGGTGGGATCATGTGACGTGGAGGGGCAGGTGCCCAGGCCACTCAGCAGGAGCTCTCGGCTGTCTGCACGGACGACCACAGAGCTCAGAGTCTGGGCGCCTTCAGGGCTGGGTCAGTCGTACATGCTGCTCCCCTCGAAAGCTGGTTATTTCTGAAGGTCCCATCCAACATGTGCTTTCTTTGCCTCCTCAGTGACCCTGAAATCATTAAAAGATCTTAGTCTTCTAATTTATAAAACCCCCTGAAGAATGGTAACTGTGCTGGGCTGCTGTTCAGTGGGCATGCGCCGGGCATCTGCTGGGTCATGTGCAGTCCTGGGTACTTATCAACACAAGTGACTGTAAATGGTCATCATGGGGGCCTTGTGCTTGGGAGGCAAGGTGGGCTTCGGTTTGAATCCTGCTTCTCCATTTATGATTCACTGTGATGTTGGTTAACCTTTATGAATATCAGTTTCATCATCTACACAATGGGGTAAATGATTTCGCCCCATTTGCCTAGTTCATTTTAAGGGTTAACCCTGACAGCGTACTTCTGAGCGTCTGGCACATTGTGTTACACGTAGTAGGAACACAATAAATATTTGTTCTGCTTCCTGTTGTTCACGGTGGTTTCCTGGTAAAGTCCCGGCAAGTGGCAGAGGGCAGCGTGAACAGGGATGTGTCATTTGCTCGCCTGTGAGCAGGGTGAGGCTCCCGTGTCTGCCCGTTGTTTACTAACCCGGTAACATCGTCGTTCATCTGCCTCTCCTGGGCCTGTCACAGCCTCGTGGGCACCCACTCGCCCCTGATTCAGCGAAGACGAATGGACTGCCTGCAGCGGCCTGGCGCTGGCCGTGCAGCTGTGGGAACACAGCTTCGCAGCGACACGTGGTCCCGGGCTCGAGGAAGTCACCACCAGGTCCGCGGGCAGAGGCGCGAACAAGGGATGGGACGCTGCAGGGACCCAGCGGGGACGCTGGTGTGGCTCCAAGGGGTACACGGAGGGCCTCGCTGCAGCCTCAGCTGAGCCCCGGATCCAGGCAGAGAAGGGACATCAAGACACCAGGCTTGACCAAGCACGACCTGTGGAGAAATGGCGCGTCACAGAGGCCCAAGGGCCAGTGCAGACGCGCCGGACACTGATTCCCACACCAGGCCTCGGGGGCAGCTTCCCAGTCACCCTTATCTGACCAAGAGGGAATGTGTCCGGAGGTCCAGAAGCTTGCCCACAGGCCATAGCTTGTAAGAGGGGAAGCCAGAAATGGGGAGGGGGCTGCCTGCTTCAGGCCCCGCCCCCAGCCAGCCAGATCCCCGAGGCGGGGCATCTGGCCTGGAGAGAAGGCCCTGGGCGGGCAGGGCGCCTGCTGGCGAGACCTAAGGCCGCACAGAAGGAGGTGGGGGAGGAGGCGGGAGGAAAGATGAAGGGAGAGACTTCCGCCATTTGATGCCATTCATGGTGTTTTGCTGTGTCGGTAGACTGCTTCTCTCCCTCTGTGTCATTACATCGTCTGGCCCTTGTCCCCCCGGCAGGGTTGTCTCTGGAGAGGGATTACTCTCAGAACCACCTACCTTGACACAGCAGACCATTCATGTTAGCACGGCTACCCGCCCCCTGCCCCGGAAACACAGAAAGGTGGACCCTTGTCTGTATTACAGGATCCCCGTGGAGTCGGTGGGGGGGGGGGCAGGGCAGGGGGCGTGGTTCTGTCGCATCCTTTCCTGACTCTGTTCCCTAGGCACCCCTTCAGCCAGAGTTACGTGCCGGCAGCCCTAATACCAGCCCTGCTCCCGGATGGCCTTTCCTCCCTCCTGGACTGTCATCTGTTAACACGGGGGGTGAAGGCCGGGCTCTGAATAAGGAACCCAGCCCGGGCAAGAAAGACCCGACTCGACCTCTTGGCATTTGTGTCACTTTGGGAACTTAGGTTACGTCACCTCACCATTGCACTAATGCGGATGATAAAATAATCGCTGCGAGGGGTTAATGACTTGCTGTGTTGGGGCCTTTGCATCTGTCCTTAGGACAGCACTGCGGGGTGTGGGTGTTCTTGCCCCAATGTACAGGTGAAGATCAACCAGGCTCGGAGGTAGTGAGCTTCACCAGGATAATGTCTGTGAGGTGCTTGACACAGTGTCGGGCAGAGAAGGACGGCTCTGGCCCCTCAAGACAGTGCCTAGTAAGGAGGCCGTGACCTTCCAACATGGCCGTGGCCGTGCAGCCCCAAGTCTGAGCTGCATTAGTTGCTCTGAGTTTCGCGTGTTTTGAGGAGACAGTGACTTACTTTATAACCTGTATCTATAGGGCCAATTTAGAAAATTAATTTTTCTTGTCATAAGTATTTAAAATTCATTAGCTGGGCTTCCCTGGTGGCGCAGTGGTTGAGAGTCCGCCTGCCGATGCAGGGGACGCGGGTTCGTGCCCCAGTCTGGGAAGATCTTACATGCCGCCGAGCAGCTGGGCCCGTGAGCCATGGCTGCTGAACCTGCGCGTCTGGAGTCTGTGCTCTGCAACGGGAGAGGCCACAACAGTGAGAGGCCCGTGTACCACAAAAAAAAAAAAAAAAAAAAAAATTCAAGTAAAATTCATTAGCTGTTGTCACTGATGATTTTCTCCCTATTCTTCGGTTCCATCTTTCAAGGCTGGAGAGAAAGGGCTGTTTGATTCCAGATCCATCACGCCACCAACCCCTTTTACAATTTCAAAATGAACTGTCCATCCTGCCCTTGGATGAAATCCAGGTCCGCATCCCTCTCCTCCCAGTGGTAATAGTTGTAAGTCATAGCAGGAAGTCTTTGGGAATCAATTAAGTGGACTAATACTTTGGAAGATGAAAGAAAAAACAAAACGTACTCTGAAGGGAGGACTTAGTTTACCACGCATCACAAAATTTTCTAAGTGAATTACTTTCAAGTCAACGTGGCCCTTCTCCTAGCCATGACAGGGACACGTTTGGGTTTGATTTTAAAAATTCTAATCTATCACTGTCACCATTCCTGCTGCAATTTGAGGCTTTGGGGGTTTGTGGTAGATAACAGTTGTTACACTTCCTGCAGGCTAAGAAGGCAGTGACGGTTTGGTATGTTAACTATCACAAAACAGACAAAAGGGGAGGGCAGGTAGGCGTAGACAGAAGAAGGCACGTCAGGCCAGAGTCACCTGTGGTATTTGCTGCCCCCACTGGTGCTCAGCACTGGTCCTTCCATTCTGCACCTCTTTTTGGACCGTCCCAGAAGCAGACCTGCGGGTGATGGAGAGGTGCAAACTGGGGAGTCACCCGTAGCCTCGGGTGATGGAGAGATGCCCCAGACAGTAGCCCCGCCCTCGGGGAGCTTGTGATGGACCAGGAGAAACTAATAAGGGAACCACAAGTGGCCACCTACCTGTGGTGGGTACTTAGGTCACATGCATCCTGCTCGGGTACCTAGATGGAAATTAGCCTTGAAAGACAGCTTCTGCCAGGCCTGGAGGGAGGCATGCTCACCCGGTTTCTGTGCCTTGTAGGTCACAATGCATTGACCGTGATAATCAGTAGAGTCGGCCCCATCCAGGGGTCTCTGTAAACCTATCAACTGGCATTCTGTGAAGTGTGGGTATGCTGTGAACAGCTGAACCTTTGTTACGTCTGAGGTCAGACTCCCGGGCTGGAGCCAGGGGTTCACCGCTTACTAGCTGGTACATCACACATTCTCTCTGAGCCTCAGTTTTTCCATCGCTGAAATGAAGATCACAATAGCACCTTGCTCATCGAGTCATTGTGAGGCTTAGAGAAGACGATACCTGTGCGTTTCCTGGCACAGCACAAGCATCCAACCTGGGTTAATCATTACCATCTCCTCAGTTATTGTCATCATTTTCTTCTATCGTAACTGTGTTGCATGCATGAATGGCAGAGGGGCTGGAGGATGGATTACCACTAAAGGAGCCCCAGAGGCTGGGCGGAGCTACAGGTGACTCCCCAGTTGGCAGTAATCAAAAAGGACAGCAGAGTCTATGAACCAGGCACAGGGTGCCAGAGCTGAAGGAACTTGAGGGAGACAGCAGCCCCACTTTGCAGGTGAGCAAACTGAGGCCCAGAGAGGGAAAGGGACTTCTCACATTGCACGGAACAAGTGGGCCTGGGAAGCGCTGCTAGGCTCCGTTGGTGACGCAAGCATCCTAACGGTGCTGAGTTACCCTCCCCGCTGCTGGGGAGGCTGTCCTGGGGGCAGCCTTCATCCTTTCATGCTGTTGACCTCACCACCCGGACCTTCTGTCAGGAGGGGGCAGGGGGGTCATGGCCAGTTCCCCCCACTGCAAAGACAGGCCTCTGCCCATGCGGGGAGCGCTCAGTCACTCTGCGTACATCACTTCCTAATCCCCGCAGGTGACCTGGGCTGCCCATTTCACAGAGGTGGAATCGTGGGTCCCAGAGGTCACGGGACACTGAGAGGAACACATGCCTTTGCCAGAGATCAGAGCCTGTGGGCGACCCGCAGGGATTTGAATGCAGGCGTGCCCAGCTACAGAGCCCTTTGCTTCCAGCTCTCCTCCACGCCCGCATGGTCTGTGTGCATCTCGGTTGCACCAAAGCCTGTGGAATCTCTTTGTAAGCTGCAAGTACAGGGCAGTGTGGGGCTGAACCCTAGTCCAGAGCAGGTTTTTGGCTAGAACAACAGAGATGGAGCCGTGGGAATCACACACCAGCAGGGGGAGCTAGGAACCTCCAGGACGACCAAGCCACTGACCCGGCCTTGGTGCTGGTGGATAGTGGGTTCCACGGACCAGGACTGCCCTGGAGAACAGAGTGGGGCGACCCTGCTCTGCTTTTCTGGCAGCTCCAGTTCACCCGGAAGCCTGGAACCGGGGCTCCAGTTCACCTGGAAGAAACAGACTTGGGACTCAGGGGAACCTGTGTTCGTGCCTGGGCTCTGCTAGCTGGATGCCCTGGGATACTTCCCTTTCTATTTCTGAGCCTCAGTATCTTCATCTGAAAAATGGGATGATGACACTTGTATTCGTCACTCCTGTGTGGCTGGAGATCAGGCCTGGTACCTGCCTAGCGCCTCACCGGACTTGGAGCAGGCACTCCATCATCCCCGCCTTTATGTCACCTCAGCTCAGCCTGACAGGACGGATGGAGCACTGTGTTGGGAGCCGGGAGCCTTGGTCCCTTTCCCCATCTCTGAGTGACCTTGGAGGGCTCTTCCGCTGTCTGGGCCTCAGTTCCATACCATACAGTGGGGGATTGGGGCTGGAGGACCCCTGAGGGCCCACCCCGGGGTAGGAAGGCATCACTCGGTGCGGAGGAGCTAGCGTCAGGTAGCAGCGTGGAGCAAGGCCCTGTCCTCCGCCCACGGCTCCGTGGCCTCTGCGGCCCCTCTGCCTCCCTGAGCTTCGGTGAGCTCCTCCGTGAGTGGCGACATCTCACCCATCTGTAGGGTCAGCGCCAGGATGACCCGTGGCAATGTTCTAAACGCCGTCATCTGATTTCCTTGGCATGTAGCCTGCCCTCTTCTGCCCGGGCTTGGCAAACATTTCTTGTAAAGAGCCAGATAGATATTTTAGGCCTTGTGGGCCATCCAGTCTCCGTTGCAACTATGCAGCTCTGCCAACTGTCACCTGAGAGCAGCCATAGATAGCACAGAAAAGATAAGTGTGTCTGTGTTCCAATAAAACTTTATTTACAAAAATAGGTGGCGGGTCAGATTGCGCCCACGGACCATTGTTTACTGACTCCTGTCCTAGGTGCCTGGGTCTACAGGGCCAGCTTCTTAGGAACTGCAAAGGCATTTGTGTTCATTTTGATTTCCAGCAACCAAGTACTTTTACACTCATACTCAAATTTAACTTTCATGAATATCATTGTCATTTTATTTATTTATTTATTTATTTATTATTATTATTATTTTTTCGGTACGCGGGCCTCTCACTGTTGTGGCCTCTCCCGTTGCGGAGCACAGGCTCCGGACGCGCAGGCTCAGCGGCCATGGCTCACGGGCCCCGCCGCTCCGCGGCATGTGGGATCTTCCCGGACCGGGGCACGAACCCGTGTCCCCTGCATCGGCAGGTGGACTCTCAACCACTGCGCCACCAGGGAAGCCCCATGTCATTTTAAAGAGGCATAAACTGGAGTCACTAGTTGAAGATTACAGCCCTTTATGGAGTGGATGGAGGGGAGATAGAAGGGGACGGGTTTGTCACGATCCGAGTCTGCCACTAGTTCCTCGTGTGACCCCGAGGATACCCCTTCTCCCTGGGCCTCGATTTCCTGCTTGGGGTAAGGGGTTGGGGGCAGTGGGCATCTGAGTCATCCTGTTGTCCCCTTTCTGTTCTGATGGGGAAACAACCGCAGTCCGATCAGCCTTAGTGACTCCTAATTCTTTTAATGCTGCTCCGTGGAAAATGAGACGTTCTTGTAAGGGGAAGATCCTTTAATTAAATCGCTGGGAACTGAGAAGGATTGAGCGACTGAGAACAGAGGGTGACGCAGAGGCCAGGGCGCTCTCCGCAGGTTAATTAAGACGCTGCTCTTCTCCCTGTCGGCCAAGATCACGGACACCCGAGGCCTGGCCCCCAGGCACATTTAGCGAACCCTTCGGTGGGGATCACTCCCCTCTGAGTCCCTTTCCTCCCCCCCACTCCCAGCTGCCCTCCTGCTACTGACACACCAACAGCTGATGGACGGTCCCAGCATGGGCCAATCTTAATTAAGATGGATGATCTTTCTTGAGTTTAGAAAGGCAATTAATGCTTTCTGCCTCAGCCAGCGCTAGGGGTTCAGTGTGGTCTGGGTGCTCCCCCCGGAGAGGCTGGGGAAGCGTCCTCCCCAAATACAGGCTCTCTGTTGCTAATCCTGAGCTCTGTCGTCTGACCCCTCCCCCAGCCTCTAATGCATCCACCCTACCCGCAGCCCCCATCACAGTGGGATGTGCATTTTGACCCGGGCTTTGGGGTCCCATTAAACCAGGAGTGTGTTCTTCGTGGCCCTGAATCTTCCCCACCCTCCAAGGCCTTTTTCCTCCTGGAAGCCTTTCCTGCCTCTGGTCCCCTGACGGCACCTTGACCACATCTGCACCAGCACCACGTCAGGTCAGCATGGAGCCCCTTGGTGTTTTCCTCTCCTCACCTGCCGTGATTGCCTCCTGCGGGTGAGAAGTCAGCTTCCCCCGGATGTGGATGAAATAGTCGAATTAGCATTTTCGCCGTGGAGTCTCGCACAGTCAATCCAACTTTGTTTTCTTTTTAAAACGTATTTACCGAGAACTCGTCCTGCCCTGAGACCCAGGCATGTAGAGGTGAACGTGAGTCCATCCAAGCCCCACCCAGTCTCCCCATCTGGTAAAGCAGGTCACTGGGCAATGGCAATGTCAAGTGATGGAGGTGTTTCCAAGGGCTGTGGAGTCATCGCAGAGGGATCCCCAACCCGCCTTGGAGGGCCAGGCTTCCTCAGCTGCTGGACATTCTGCAGCCAAATCCTTGAAGTTGTCCAGGCTTTAGCCAGATGGAGGGCCTGACAGGTGCCAAGGCCAGTGAGAACATGGCCGGGGTGGGGGGGACACAGGGAAGGGAGGAATCAACAGATACCTGTGGATGAAAGAAAGAAGTCAGACAAGGGAAGGCAGGTAGAGAAAGAAGAAAAGGAAGGTGGGGGGGTGTGGAGCATGTGAACATCTGCAGGCACCTGGGGCTTAGTGTCTCCCCCATGGATCAAGAAGCAGCTGGTGTGGCCCTAGTCTCCGCCCCTTCCCTCCCCTCAACCCCCAAACCTCCACCCCCCCAGGCACTCCCCCTCCTCAGCCAAGGCTCGAGAGGACCTGCATGGAGAACTACGGAGCCGGGTCTGAGGACTAGTCCTGGGTTAGGTTACCAACCACTTGTTACCATCCAGGCCAGACCTGGCTCCAGGCCAGAATGTAAGTTGACTTGGTCATCGGGCAGGCTGTTCATTCCCATTACAGAACTTCCGTGCTTGTTTCGTGTTAAGACTTTTTCAGTGAAGGAAGTGGGGAAGCTGTGCATTGATTTGTAATGTCTGTATTGTAGCACAGGCTCCTAGCGGATTGCAGGCTCAGGCAGCATCGCCAAAGAGAGCAAGTTGTATGTTTCCATTCAACCTGACCTTCAGCCTGGCTGTGCCTCGGTCATCTCACCCCCGCACCTTTGCTCACACCGTTCCCTCATGCTGGAACCCTCTTACTACTCTCCTCTCTCCTGCCCATTCTTCAGTTGCCAATTTATTTTTTTATTTTTATTGTTTTTGGCTATGCCGCACGGCGTGGGGAATCTTACTTCCCCGACCAGGGATGGAACCCGTGCCCCCTGCAGTGGAAGCGTGGAGTCTTAACCATTAGATCACCAGGGAAGTCCCTTCAGTTCCCAGTTTAGATCCCTGTGAGTTCCCAGAGAAGCACCCCTCCTCCTACGAAGGACTCATCACAATGGACTATAATGGCCTTTTCCTAAATATTTGTTAATGTTTAATTTCGCAAGTAATCCAAGAAAACATTCTCATTGTAAACAATTTAGACCTTACAGATAAAGCTAGAGTTTCTCTTCCAGAGTAACTCTCGTCTCCTCCCAAGATGCGACTATGCGGTGTGGTTTGCTGTCTATTATTTGTTGATTCATTTAATTAATATTTATGGAGGACCTACTATGTGCCTGGCATTCCTCTAAGAGCTTATATTCTAGTTGAGGGAGTGAAACTGTAAGTGAGCCTGCAGATGAGATTAAAAGTCATTAGAGGATGATGACTGCTCTTTAGAAAAATGGAGCGGGGCAGGGGAGGGAAGTTGCTGGGGAAGAAGTGTTATTTTAGACCAAGACTCCTTCCATGAGAGACGTTGCAGCAACAGCCTCCGAGAAGCGAGGGTGTGGGCCGGGCGGACACCTGGGGAAGGTGTGCCCGGTAGCAGAAGGCAGGTGCAGGCTCTGCGGACTCACCTGGCCCAGGGGCAGCAGGAGGCACTGTGGCCAAGTGTACTGCGTGGGGACGGCCTGGGAGGCCTCGGGGTTGGGGAGGAGTGGGCGAGAACATAGGGGACCTTGCGGGCCACGGAAAAGACTTTGTGTCTTGTTCTCTGTGAGCTGGGAAGCTGCTGGAGTGTTGGGAATGAGGAGCGCATGAACCAACTCATGTTTTAAAAGGACTGCTGGGTGGCTGTGTGCAAAATAGACCCCTTTTCAATGCGTTTTATGTCTATATGTAACATATAGACATATACCATACATAAAAATGTATGTTATATATATACACACACACATATACATCTGTATCATTCTCCTTTAGCAAACATAAGCACTGTCACTCTGTATGCGTTGCTCTGCAAACTGCCTTTGCACATCCACGTGTGTGGAGAACTAGAGAACTTTCTGCATCGCACACTTGGACCTACCTCATCCCTAAAAGGTGGCGCAGTCTTCCATGTTCCGGCTCCTTGGAGTTTATTTAGCATTCCCCTCTTGATGGATATTAGGTTGTTTCATTTTCTTCCACTCTTACAATCAGTGGGTCTCCCCCTCAACAGGGCCTTGCCAGTGGAGGGAAGTGGGAAGTGGCACTGAACCGACTGGCTGCCTCACGTCCGTTCTGCAGTAGAACTGGAACCAGTGATGGTTTCCACATGGGCATGCAGGGAGTCAGGGTGGCTATATGCACACAACTCAGTTACTCTCCACCCAAAGGACCACTGAAATCCAATCCAATCCAAGACTAGATCGTTGTTCGGTGACTTGAAGAACATCACAATGGATGGGGTGGAGAGGGGGCTTTGGGAGGTTTCCAGGCCAAGCCCACATTTCCCATACAAGGAAACAGAGGCCGGGGAGGTGTGTCTTGCCCAGGGCAACCGATGAGTTAGGGCAGAACCAGATCCGGAAACCAAGTCTCTGCTTCCCCCTGGTCACAGCTCCATCTGGACTCCACCCAGTCAGTACACAAGGCGGGGCCCTACGTGATCCCTGGGGTCTGTTCCCTTTAATCCGCTCAGATGCTTTTTGCCCAGCCTTTGGTAGTCTTCTCACATGCATGAGTTGATCAGAATACTCAAGGGGGTTGAATTCAGTTTTTATCGCTGCTGTAACAAATTACCACAAGCTTAGCAGCTTACACAGTGCAAATGTATTGTCTTCCTGTTCTGAAAGTTAGAAGTTCAACATAGGTCTCCGTGGGCTAAGACCAAGGTGTTGGCAAGCTGTGTTCCCTTCTGGAGACTCTACTCTGGCTCTGTTCTAGGATCCTCTGGATTCTGGAGGAAGTGGAGAATCCATTTTCTGCTCACTCAGATTCTGCAGAATTCAGTTCCTTCTGAGGTCCCCGTTTCCTTGCTGGCTGTGACCCGTGGGCTGTCTCTGTCCTCTGGGGCCTTCCCACGGTCCTCATGGTCCCCTTGCTCTCTCCTCAGAGGTAGCAATGGTGGGTTGAGGCCTCTCACACTTCAGATCTCGCCTCGTCATTTCACCTCTCTGCCCCAGCTGGGGTCAGATAATCCAGGTCCATCCCCTATTTTAAGGTCCACTGATGAGCAGCCTTAATTCCCCTTTGCTGTTTAAAGTGACATGTTCACAGGGTCCGGGCATCAGGATGTGGCCGTCTTCGGAGGCTGTTCTCCTGCTGACCGGAGGGCTCGCTGCAGGGCTCTGGGCATCTCCGTTTGCAGGTTGCTTCTTTCTCTGGCGCTCTGTCCTGTGAACTGTCTGTATTCTCAGCTCCTTCTTCTCAACTGAGGGAGTCTCTTCGGTTCGGCTGAGCTTGTCCCTTGCTTCTGTGGCCTGGAGACACTTTGAAGGCAGTAAAGGAGCAATTGTAGGCTCACTTTGGCTGACGTGGGAGCAGCAGAGGGGGACACAAGCATTTGACCTGAGACAGTTCTGACTTCCCTCCCTAGTGGGAGGGTGTGACAGCCTCTTGGGGCCATTCTGCTAAATGGAGATGATACTGAAGCCGAATCCGGCCTCTGTACCCCGACACTGAATTAAATCTTGGAGACAGAGTTTTGGGTGAAGTAGGAATGTGTGGATGTGTAAAGGCAGTTTGCAGTTTATTGCTTTGCCAGGCAAAGGGGGCCACAGCGGGCTAATGCTCTCAAAACCTTGTGGCCCAACCTGGAGGGGGCAGTGAGGAGTGTTATAGTAATGGCTCAAAGAGGGCGTGATCAGCTCATGGACACTCTTCTGATTGGTTGGTGGGGAGGTAAGTGGGAGTCGGCATCATCAACCTTCCGGGTCCACCCGGTCTGGGGTCTGCGTGCTTGTGGGCAGCACACAGTTAACTTCTCCGTCCTGGTGAGGCTTTCAGTATCTGCAAAACAGCTCAAAGATGTTGTGTGTATCCTTGAGGGGGAACCAGGACCCTGCCCCAAGGCTGCACTATTGTTTCTTGATGGCTCCTTGCTTGTCTCTGCATCCCCTCCCTTCCCTGATTAGCATCTGTTTGAACCTGCCCTTTGGAACTCAGGGAAGGTCATGGAATGAAGCCTATTTCCTGTAATCAAGAAATGGGGGACACAGAAAGGCTTTTGTGCCCAGGAGCCTGGCGTGTAAGAGCAGAGCCTTGCACAGGGTGTTGGAGGCCTGCAGACGAGGTGTGGAGTGGAAGGGATGCAGCCAGGGCTCGGCAACAAGAAGCGTTTAGCATCCTGTCCTTGACCCCAGCCTCCACCTGAGCCATTTCTCCCTGTCCTGCCTCCACGTGGCCGCTGACCTGGCCCTGAGCTCCTCAGCCCCTTGCCTCCCTCCAGTCTTGTCTCTGGCCTCACCAGCTCCCTGTGACCCTGACGTTTGTCCAGCTCCTCAGCTCAGACTCCAGCCCACAGGTGACGATCTGGCAGCACCCAGCAGAGTGGCCCAGGGCCATCTCTCCGCCCCACCTGCGGCCAGCACCCTCAGCTTCCCATCTCCCCTCCACCCACTGAAGAGAGTCTGCGAGGGCCATCAGCCCAGCCTCTGGAGATGGAAAGTCACAGAGCAGAGGCCCAGAGGGGAGGGGTGAAGGGGACACAGGAGAACAGTGTGGTTCAGGACCCACCCCATGGATAAGGACCGTCTCCAAGGTGCCCCTGTGCGGACCAGTGCAGGATCCTTCCAGGCCAGGACAGCGCAGGCCATCTCGTCCGCCACTGTCCCCTGAGGTGTCCCAGGTGATCCCAGGACAGCCATTCCAGATGTTCTTGGGCCATTAGTGGCCACACGGCTGCGATTGGACCTCTGGGCCCTTCTACATCGGGCTGGCAATGCCCAGCCCGTGCACGGCGCAGCACACAGGCTGAGATGTGGAGATGAAACCAGAGATGTGTGCATGCGTCCATCTCAGCTTCTGCCGGCCCTGGAGACCCACGTCCTCAATGCCACACCACACACACACAACACACACCACACACACACAAACACACCACACACACCACACACACCACACACACACCACACACCACACACCACACACACATACACACCACACACACCACACACCACACACACCACACACACCACACACACCACACACACACCACACACACCACACACACAAACACACCACACACACCACACACACACACCACACACCACACACACCACACACACACCACACACACCACACACACACACACACCACACACACATACACACACACCACACACACATACACACCACACACACACACCACACACCACACACACCACACACACTACACACACCACACACACCACACACACACCACACACACACACCACACACACACACCACACACACAAACACACCACACATACACACACACACCACACATACACACACACACCACACACACACCACACACACACACCACACACACACACACCACACACACACACCACACACCACACACACACCACACACACCACACACACACACACACCACACACACATACACACACACACACCACACACACAAACACACCACACATACACACACACACCACACACACACCACACACACACACCACACACCACACACCACACACACACACCACACACACACCACACATACACACACACCACACACACCACACACACACCACACACACCACACACACACACACCACACACACCACACACACCACACACACACCACACACCACACACACCACACACACACCACACACACCACACACACACACACACCACACACACATACACACACACACCACACACACACCACACACACACACCACACACACACCACACACACATACACACACACACACCACACACCACACACACATACACACACACACACACCACACACCACACACACCACACACACAAACCACACACACACACACACACACACACACACACACCCCATGTCCCCACCCCTGCAACACAAGCAAGGGAGGATCCTGCTTCTTCCCTGAGGAATGTCTCTCCATATCCGGTGGTTTGTTAATTGTCTGTGGCCGCAGGCCTGTTTATCATCTTTCCCCAGTGCTTAGGCACCAAATGAAGATAGATTCCAGGAAGCTTTGAAATGTTCTTAACACAGAAGCCTCAGATTCACAGGCTCTGAAGGTTAGAACAAGTTTTAATTCACCTGCGCCCATCCTGGCTTTTGAATTATTTAAAAAATATTTCTCTAAAAATGCTCTGCAAGCTGTGATTTTAGAAGCAGTGCAAGCCCATTGTGAGAGGCATGACTCCCTCAGCTCTGACCACCGGCCTGAGTGCCATCCGCAGTTCCCCGGCCCTACCCCGCTGGGTCCTGTTAACAGCCCGAGGATGGAGGAAGTGGTGTTATTGTGATCCTCCTTTTATTTACTTATTTATTTATTATTTTTAAAATTAATTAATTTCTGGCCGCGTTGGGTCTTCATTGCTGTGCACGGGCTTTCTCTAGTTGCGGCGAGCGGAGGCTACTCTTCACTGTGGTGTGCGGGCTTCTCATTGCAGTGGCTTCACTTGTTGTGGAGCACGGGCTCTAGGTGCATGGGCTTCAGTGGTTGTGTCTCGTGGGCTTCAGTAGTTGTGGCTCACAGGCTCTAGAGCGCAGGCTCAGTAGTTGTGGCGCACGGGCTTAGTTGCTCCGCGGCATGTGGGATCTTCCTGGACCAGGGCTCGAACTCGTGTCCCCCGCATTGTCAGGTGGATTGTTAATCACTGAGCCACCAGGGGAGTCCTGATCCCCATTTTAGAGAAGAGAAAGGAGAGGCCCAGTGAGGCCGAGAATTGGCCCCAAATCAGATGAGTTTGTGGGCCCAGGGATGAATCTAGGCTTCCCGGTCCCAGGGCCCATGTTTGTAAACCTCATGCAATAATGCGTCCTATAAATGGCAGGTGATTTGGAAAATATAGAAAAGAACAAAGAAGAAAATACAAATTCTAGAGAATTAAACTGTTTAGATTTTTGTGGATTAGTTTTCAACGTATTTATGTAAGCGTAAACATATATTTTGTTTTATAAAACGAGTTTACAGAATATATATGATTTTGTATGCAGCTCTTTTCCCATAAAATTGCTTCTTTTCAAAGTCTGAAAACCAAGGGAGAAGGAGAGAGGAATCGGGGAAGGAACAGCAGAGGGCGTGTCTTTGAATCAGTGAAACAGTTGAGTGAGAGAGGCTGACAGCTGGTGGCGGGAGAGCCTTTCTATACCAGGACCAAGAGAGAGGAAACCAGAGTTTTCTTAAGGGAATAGGGAAGTGGCTTGGAGTCAGATGGGGTGAGCCGTGACTCCCTGCCTGCCAGCTCCTGTAGCAGAGACCCCGCAGGGCTGTTCCCGGCCCACACTAGTCTGAGATGTCAAGACACCCCATCTGTGAACTGGGGACCCTAGCACAGGTCAGTTGTGAGGACTGGCTGAGGGTGTGTAGCAGAGCGCCTGGCCTTGCTCCCACGCACAGTAGGCCCTGGGCACAGGGAAGGTTCATTTCCTTCTCCTCTGCATGTAGCCCTTGGGGAAGATCTCACCCAGGTCAGAGCTCATCTGGTGCCTCAGGGCCCAGTGGGAGTGAGCTGTGGGCAGCAGGCAACACCCTCCTCCAGGTGGAGAGAAGGGTGTGGATTCCACCAGGAGGAAGGGCCCCTATTCACCCCACTTCCAGTCCGTCAGCAGACCCAGCACTCTCACCCGTAGAACCATCTAGAGGCTGGTCCCTGGGCCCCGTTCACAGCCACCAGACGGGTCCCAGCACCATATGGCCTGATGTTCTGCTTCCCCCGGCCGACTTCCCTTCTCCTGCCCGTGTCCTTTACATGGGCCCGTGACGCCACCGTCAGGTCAGGGGGACCCTCTGTGCAAGCCGTCCACTGCTGCCCCCTCCATCAGTGGGGGGGCGTCCCCGGGGTGCGGCATCGGGCTGGGACCTCTCTGAGCTCGCCTCCCGCTGCCTTCTCCCTCCGGCCTCCCAGCCTCCTGCTGCCCATCCTGTGACCAAACCAGGTTCGTTGGCCCGACACTCAGCAGACCAAATGCTGAGATGCCGAGGTTCGCAGCAGAGAAAAGGTTTATTCATGAGGCGGCCAAGCGAGAAGGTGGGAGGACAAAACTCCAGTCCGCTTCCCTGAAGGTGAGGGGCTGGGATATTTATGGGATAAAGCAGCCGGGTGGGCTGAGGCTTGGGGAGCTTGGGGAAAGGAGATTGGCGACAAGGAAAAGGTGAGGGTCATCGTCATTCCGCACAGGCACAGCTAAGCTACATACTTCTTCATGGGACACGTGTTCAGAAAACGGCAGCGTGAGCATGTTCCGCGCTGGAGTTCTTGGCCCCCTGACGTGGGAAGGTCACCGAGCGGACACTAACCTAACGCGTGCCCAGGTGGAGGGTTGTTGGTCCCAACCAGTCTTAGCCTCTTAGCCAGCTGGAGCTTGAACTGGGCATAGTTGACTCCAAGCTCCTGAAAAACAGCTTGGGCAGAGATAGCATCTGCAGAGGTGGTGAAGGGTCCTTGTGACTCATTTATTCCCTCCCCCCCGCAGTGCAGTGCTAACATCTGTATCTGCAGTCTGCATCTCCGTCTCTATCTGTACCCACACCCATATGTTGTGATTATCTCCCCCCGACCCCAAAACACACACACAAGCTCCAGCGGCTGTATTTCGCTCCCTGCTCTACCCCCAGTGCCTGGTTCAGTGCCTGGCATATGGTACGCAGTCCCTAAATACTTACTGAACAAAAAATGAGCCCTCAGGAGGTAAATGGGGAACGAAAAATGGCACCGAGAAGTAATTGTGTGAGATGTGTGGGTCTGCTGTGTGATGTTCACAGTCTCCGCTGATCCCCAGGGCATCTGCAGTAACACAGCTGTGTCCCACCCCTGCCTTGCAGCCTTGGTTTGATTTATCGTGGGCTGCATGGCTGTGCTAAACCCCGACTCAGAGGACTGTGGGGTGAGACTAGAGGCTTCCCTCGGGGCTGCGGCTGCACCAGCTGTTGGGGGCCTGAGTCAGATCTCCTCTCCCCGCTACGGGGACCGCCTGCCTACCACCATGATAATGTGTCAGGCCACTTTGAGGAATGGAGTTGGGCAGGGACAGGAGATGTCCTGAAACGCTTTTCAGGTGAGGAATGGGAACGTCTGTCCAGGGATGTGCCAGGACAAACTGCGCCAAGAATTGGGTAGGGGGCAGGAGGGGCGAAATAATACAGCGTTCGCCACCCCCTTTGAAACCTGCCCAGCGCCTCGCAGAAGCATCTGGGCATCACTAAAAGCTAGTCCTAGGGCTGGATGTCCAGGCTCACATCGGATAGGCTGCTGCTGCGGGGCAGGGGCCAATGGGAATTAAGCTTGTGACCCGGGGGACCTGTCCAGCTGGCCTGCATCCTCTGAGGGGCAGGGGTGAGGCTGAGGACAGCGGGAGGGAGGATAAATCGCCACATTGTAGCCTGTTTGATTTGGGGTGGCTGGAAGGAAAAGCCTGATGCAGGATGTCAGCGTTTGTCCCGGGCGTGTCAGGCGCTGCATGACACAGCAGACAGGCGCTTCTGGTCCCAGGCAGAGAGAGGGACGGGCGGTCCCCCAAAGGGGTCGGTGGCGGGGAGCTGGTGCTGGTGCCTGGGGGAGGGTGCTGAGGATGGCTCCGACCCTCTCGTCATTTAGCTGCGGCATGAATTATTAATGGTTGACTCTAAAACACACACACACACACACACACACACAGAGCTGAGCATCCGTTGGCCACCATTCAGCTCCTGCTCTGTTCTGTGCTGTGGCGATGAACGTGCCATTTGACCAGATCGGAGTGGCACTGAGATGACTGCCATTGTGCCTTAATATTTGCCGAAGACGACAGGAGCCCAGTCTGTGTGGGTTCTTAGCCTTCCTCAGTGTTCTCGTGTCAATGGTTGGCCCTCTCCCCACCTTTCTTGATTTTCTTCTTTTTTTCCAGCGCTTCTCTCTGCCTGAAGGAAGGGCTTTGGCGGTCTGAGTCAGATCTCCCTCCCTGGGTGGTGTGCCTGCCTCTGGCAGCTCCCATGTCCTTGGCTGCCTCGGGGCTGACTCTTTGCAAAGCCTGGGATGCAGCACCTGGACCCACTGCTTTGGTGCCAGGAATTGGATTTCCAACTTTGGTCTCTCTTGATGCATTGTCAGGGAATGAGAAAAAAGAGAAAGAGAGTCTTTTCCAGCACAGTCACAAAAAAAGTGTTGGGGGGTGCAGACTGTTTTGGAGGCAAAGTCCCAGAAAGTTCCCAGACATTTAGGGCTGTTCCAGTGGAGAGAAGATTGGAAGCTGAAAGTTTCCCATGAGACGGCTCAGTCTTTCTAAACACCTCCCTTCCCCCTTGTCTTCAATGCTCCGATACCCTCCCGAGAGGTGGACATTCACAGCCCCTTCATTCATCCCCCCACGAGGTAGTTCCCAGGCATCTTCTCTGCACCAGGCTCTGAACGGGGCAATGATCCCGGCCAGTGCAGCCCTGTCTTCTCTGCCACTTTACTGCCTTGTCTACAGGAGTGTCCCAAACTTCTAGGGCCTGGCATGTGGTGAGAGCTTCAAGTTACCCACCATTACTAATTCTGGATCTCATTTCCTCATCTGAAAGTAGGGGAAAATAACAAAACACAACCAAAAAAACACATTCTGCCCTGAAAGATGACTGAAATTTAATTGGGATGATATATTTAAAATAGAAATCACGAGCTTGAAAAGATATCTCTACTTCCATGATCATTGTAGCGTTATTCACAATAGCCAAGATTTAGAAACATCCCAGATGTCCATTGACAGACAAATCGATGAAGAAAATGTGAAATGTACATATATAGAATTCACCCTCACAAAAGAAGGAAATCCTACCATTTCCAACAACATGGTTAGACCTGGAAAACATTATGCTAAGTGAAATAAACCAGTCACAGATACTGCATGTGCTATGGACCGAATGTTTGTGTTTCCCCCAGATTCATATCTTGAAATCCTAAGCCCCCAATCCTTAGAGGTGGGGCCTTTGGGAGTTGATTAGGTCTTGAGAGGATAGCCCTCATGAGTGGGATTAGTGTTCTTATAAAGGAGACCCCAGAGAACTTCCTTGACTCTTCTACCTTGTGAGGACGTGGCGAGAAGACCGCCATCTTAGATCTTCGATCAGTTTATCTTGGACTTCCAGCCTCCAAAACTGTGAGAAATACATTTCTGTCATTTACAAGCCACCCCATCTCTGGTAGTTTGTTATTGCAGCTCAAACAGACTGAGACGGCATGGACTGAGGACCGTGGGCAGCCTCTGGAAGTAGGAAAGGGAGTGAACAGGTTCTCCCCTGGAGTCTGAAGGAATGCAGCTCTGCTTGCACCTTGACTTTAGCCCAGTGAGACCCAGTTTGAACCCCAGACCTTCAGAACTGTAAAGTAATACATTTGTGCTGTTTTAAGCCATTCTGTTTGTTATAATTTGTTACAGCAGCGAAAGGAAACTCAAGACATATATGAGTTGCCTCTACTGGCCCCCTTGCACTCTGGTCCGGCCAGTGGGGAGCAACAGTGAGAGGTCAGGAGGAAGAAGGAGAGAGAGGTCGGGGTGTTTACTCCCCTGCAGGGTTACTGAGGACTTTTGTATCCCTTGACCATAGGTCCCAGCTCCTGTAGGATGCACAGCTCTCTGCTCTAGTGATGGGAATGGCCCCTCCTCTCCCTGTTGGGCTTCAGGTCAATAAAGGTGCCCACTGTTACCAGCACCCATATCTTGCACTCTCCCCTGTGGTTTCTCCACACCCTCCATCCCCTTTGTTGATAACCGCTTTATTAAATCCTCCTCGGGCACCATGCTTGGGTGGCCCCATGTGGGGTCCTCACCCACTCACTCTTCAAGGAAGGCTTATACAGGCTGTGTTCTTCCGGAACCTCCAGGACTCCAGCCGAACCCCTTTCCTTGTCCTCTTCTATCCATAGCACTCAACCCAGCGCTCCCTCCCTTTCCTTCTTGCCCCCAGGGTTCATCTTTGGATAAATCAAAGTGTCTCATTTGAACTGGAAACAACTCTGACATGAGAGGGCAACCTCCTCTGATACCTGAACGGAATCAGGTACCCAGGAGATAACGGCAGTGTCTGCCATGCTGGATGGAGGTCCTTAGATGTGTCCTGGTGGGTCTCCTGTGGGAAGGGGGAGTGAGGGAAGCCTTCAGGGTTCTGTTCCCAGTCCATCCTCAACTCTGGAAAACAGGGGTCCTGTGGAGGCTGCTAAGATAGGGACGGTTCACCCCCAACAGATTCATTTAGGGCCAGTAAGTCTAAAGCCATTTTGCCAAATACTCAGCCTGATAACAAGCACAAGGTTACAAACCAAAGTACCACCTTTTTTTTTTTTTTAGCTTTTTTTTTTTTTATTTATTTTTTTGCGGTACGCAGGCCTCTCACTGTTGCGGCCTCTCCCGCTGCGGAGCACAGGCTCCGGACGCACAGGCCCAGCAGCCATGGCTCACGGGCCCAGCTGCTCCGCAGCATGTGGGATCCTCCCAGACCGGGGCATGAACCCGTGTCCCCTGCATCGGCAGGCGGACTCTCAACCACTGCGCCACCAGGGAAGCCCCAAAGTACCACCTTTTAATGAGGATTTATTATAGGAAAACTGATGGGGAAAATCCTTCTCAAGAATTATAGAAGGGTGATAAAAAAATAATAGGATATCCGGGCCTCCCTGGTGGCGCAGTGGTTGAGAGTCCGCCTGCCGATGCAGGGGATACGGGTTCGTGCCCCGGTCTGGGACGATCCCACATGCCGCGGAGCGGCTGGGCCCGTGAGCCATGGCCGCTGAGCCTGCGCGTCCGGAGCCTGTGCTCCGCAACGGGAGAGGCCACAACAGTGAGAGGCCCGCATACCGCAAAAAAAAAAAAAAAAAAAAAAAATAATAATAGGATATCCAAATAGAAGGGAGAAGACCCTACATGAGGATGGATTTTAGGTGAAGGGGTCATCTGGTACGTGGAACAGTGTCTGCTTTTCTGTGGAGCTTCCCCTGGGCTTGTGGGAACGTAAATTCAATCCACGGAGCAGAATGTGTCCGGCTCCTGCCGCTCAGGCTTCAGAAGACTCAGCCCCGAGGCAGCCCGGACGTGGGAATCCGAGGACGGTGTCTGTGGGCTACAGGAATGGCTGCATGGCCTCCACGTGGGTGGCCTTGGCTGTGTTTGCTGCAGCTGTAGCCTGGGAAGCCAGCTGCCTGGGCCTCTCTCCTGGCGTAGGAATCGACCGCGTTCTCCAAAAATGCAGCTTGTATCCTTCTGCTTCCCATCACCTCCCTCACCCCCGAGTAGCCTCCCTGCCTGCCCACCCGGATGCCCATGCAGCCCTAACTGCCCTCCCTTCCTCCGTGCCTGACCCTCCAATCCAGTCTCCAGCGGTGCTCCAGACCACGCTGCAAACCCAAATGGAATCATCTCACTTCCCTGCTTGAGTCCGTTTCACTAGCTTCCCGTGATGTTTTCAGTCATATGCGGACTTCGTCCACTGACCTGCAGGATCCAGCCCCTGATGCCTTCCTCTCACCTCTTTCCCACTTGCTCACCAACATCCAGCCACTCTAGCCTCCTTTCTGTTTCTGGAACATTCCAAGCTCTCGCATGCCTCTGTAATTCCCTCTGCCTGGAATGCCCTCCCTCCTCTTCCTCTTTGCAAGTCTACCTCATTCTCATTCTTCAAGGCTCAGCTCAGATGCCACCCTCGGAGAGGCCTGCCCTGACCACCCCATCTGAATAGCCTCCACCCGCCCTGGTCATATCATTCATGTCAATCAGTTTACTTTCCTCACGGCGCAGAGCACACCTGATGTCATCCCAGTCATTGATCACCTGTGTCCTCCGCTGGCATGTGAGTTCCGGGGGTGGGGGGCAGGGGCTTGGTCTAGTCCACCTCTGCATCCATCCACAGCCTCTGGCCCCAGAAGTGGCCATCGACTGAACAGACCTTCAGTCGATGTTTGATGAATGAATGAATGAGTGAGTGAATCCTTTAGCACGAAGCAAGGTAGGCAAGGCCAATGGCACACCCTCTCCTGAGCTGAGGTTGGACCAGGGTTGGGGCACCTTGCAGCTGTCCTTGGCTGTGTCCATATGCCTGCCCAGAGCCGGACCTGGGGGTATGGCAGGAGCTCCCTAAAGCCTCTCCCACAGACGTCCTCAGCACGTTAGCACTCTTAGCTGAGAAAGAAAAGGTATTTATGTGCAAAGCCACTTATCTGTGTAGCTCCATGAGATAAATCTTCTAATTTACGGATGAGCTGACATCTTCCAAGAGCCAAAATCAATGCACGTCACTGTAAATCCAAGCTGGGCCTTGACGTCAACTCACACGGGCCAGTGGATGGCCTTTGCTTTCACACTGGGCCTGACTGGTACACGGATGGGGCAGATCCTGGTGAAGGGCTCCCGGAAGTCCCCTGGGGGGCTCCACACTGTCTCCCCAACTTGGGTCCTCCCACCTCCCAGACGCCATTGTGGCTCCAAGGCCTTGCGGCAAAGCCCCTCCTATTCACTTGGCGGCATTCCCCTCCTTGTTCTCAGCCAGCTCAGGTGACCCTGCTCCTGGAGGGCTTGTTGGGCTTGCCCACTTGGAATTCACTTTTCCTTCGTATTGCCCTGGGGGTGTGTCTGGGCAATGGCACTGTGACAACCAACTTCAAATGATAACGAGGCACGCACTTGCCACTTCTAGAAGATGGGAGCACTGTGACCGGGGCTGCCTCTCTCTCCCCTTTCCTACTCACTGGCATGGGGCCCTGTTTGTGTCTCATTGGTTCATGGAGCACCTACTGTGTGCCACTCACTGTGCTTTGGGTCCAGGGACAGATAAGGCACAGCCCCAGTTCTGGGGGTCCTCACAGTCTAACCAGGAAGGAAAATGAGAAATTAGACACCACAGTGCTCCAGGAGCATGGGAACTTGGGGTAGGTGTCTATATCAGATGGAGAGGTTGGGGGTACCCGGAGGAGGCTGAGGTTATGCTGAGACCTGAAGGTGAGCAGGAGTGGCCACATGAACAAGTCAGGGGAAGGGCCACCCAGATGCCACTTGGTTCCTTTGGTTGGCAGATGGGGAGAGTCACGCAGGCACCTTAAGAAGAGGGGGATGAGGGAGGGATGTGTGAGGCCAGGGCAGGGTGAGGAGTGCAGGGAGCCTCTCTGAGCCTCTTTCTGTTTCTCGGCCGTGCGGCCTTGTCCTCACAGTGTGTCTGCTCCTTCCTCTGCCCGCAAGCCCTTGCCTGACCTGATCTCCTCTCCCCAGCACGTCTTGCCTGGAATTCAAGGCTTTTGCCTGCTTTTTGTCTTCTGTTACCCATAACCTCAGTGTACACAGGGTTCAGCCTGGCCTCTCCAGTCACGAGCTTTCAGCCTCATCTCCCATCGCTGGCATTGTAAAAGATGAATAGCTTGTCCTTGGTCACACAGCAAATCCATGGCCACAAATCCCAGCTAAGAACCCTGGGACCCCAACTTTCACCCCAGCAGAGAAAGTCACCCAGAGTCTAAGCATAGAACACATTCCTTTGGGTCCCAAAGTCCCTTTTCTTTCCAGCAGTCCTCCACTAAAATGTAACTGCTTTTAGGACATGGGATGATTTGTTTGCCCAAATCATCAAATACCTTAAGAAGGGATCAGTGGTCAGGGAGCTGAGAGACGACTGGGAAGTTTAACCTTTATCTCATGTTGGGTTCCCTGGAAGCAGAGCCTGAGGCAAGGGTTCAGGTGCATGTGATTTAATGAGGGTGTGATCTTCAGGCAAAACCTGTGAGACAGTGAAGAAGGTGGGTATGTGATGGGTTAGTTTAAGGTGTCAACTTGGCTGGGCTATAGTACCCAGTTAGTGATGTAATTCAACACTAATCTAGGTGTGAAGATATTTTGTAGATGTGGTTAATACTGATAATCAGTTGACTTGAAGTAAAGGAGATGACCCTCAATAATGTGGGTGGGCCTTACCCAATGAGTTAATGGTCTTAAGAGCAAACACTGAGGTTTCCTTGAAGAAGAAATTCCACCTCTGGATTACAGCATCAGCTCGTATGTCCTACTGGTCTGTTCTCTGGAGAACCCCTGACAAGTAGGGAGGGGGAAAGAGGGGAGCAAGGATGTGGTCCCAGGGAAGGTGGCAAGTCTAGCCTGGGCCGGATCCACAGGGGGGCTCTGGAGTGTAAATTGTGCCACAGAATTGTCCCCTCTTAAGACAAGAGGGCTGGGCTTTTTTATGTCCATCATAGCCACTGGCCACCTGGGGCAGGTGTGTAACCTCCCAGGCTCTTGTGGGGTAGAATTCCCCATAGTCCTTGAAGCAGCTGGGGGTTGGGTGCACCTGTGGCAGAAGGGATCCAGGTGGACCCTAACAGCCTCTGCTCCCAGCTTCTGGATGTTCTGGAAAGTGGAAGTCATCACTCTCATTCCGCAGATGAGAAGCCTGAGTGGTACGGCCAGAATTTGGACTCAGGTCTGAGCACCAGAGACAGGCATCTCCTCAGGGTGCTGGAATGAGACAAAGCTCGGCTGACAAATGTCCCCCAGCTGGCCCCCAACCTCCCCAGGGTCAGAGCCCCTGCCCAGGTACATTCATCCTCACTGGCACCTGGCTGGGTAAGCAGTGTCTCTGTTCATAGCAGTTGTCCTTGACTTTGAGGGCAATTGTCAGGGTGAAACACAGCTCTAGACGTTTTCAGGTCTCAGCTTGGAGGCCTGGATTTAATTTACCGCTGTTCCTGGGTCTGGATGCTGTCAACGAGGGGACAGATATAGCCCAGCCCCTGAGCGTTCTGGATTTTACTTGCCCCCCGCTCTATTCCAGACTCCGGGGCGTGCCAGCACCCTCCACGGGCATCTCCAGGGCACACAGAGCTGTTCTCATTTCCTCAGCCTTGGGAACCACATACTTACAGACTCAGCTCTGTGCCAGCCCTTTCCTCTAGTTCGGGAAGCGTCGATGATTGGAAGGAGAGTCCGCACTTGAGGCTGTGGCACTTGGTTCATTTCTGGCTCTTTCTCTAACCTTCTTAGGTAGATGAAAGCCCCTGAGTTTTAGTTTTCTGTACTAGGGATGGTGCTGTCCACCTTACAGGGTGTTGAGGGGATGGGATGTTATTGGTGTGATGTGTAGATTGGGTTGTTGGCCCCCGTTTTTCACCCCTGGCCCCGCTTCCCCACCCAGCCGAGCATCCTCCTCAGGCTCAGCATGTCTGTCCCGCTGACTTGACTGGCTGATTATTATTCACAAGCCAGTGGCAGGCGGGGTCTGGGAGTCCTCAGTGCACCTCAGCCCGACTTCAGGTGCACAGAAGTTGCACAGCGATACTTGTACTCACAGGTACGCCAGCTATAAGCTCTCAGCACCATCCCAAGATGCATGCTTTTTTGTAATCAGAGTTTTGCCACAGTTCCTGTTTGTTGGCCAGCTCTCTGCTTGCCTTGCAGCCCAGGACTGAACCTCAGCAATCTCAGCAGAGCCCTGACCACCTGACTAGCCCTCAAAGCCCCAGTTGCTGAGGCCAGACCCTGGCCCCTATGAACTGGGGTGCCTTTCAAACTGCACTGTGTCTTCAGCTCCTAGCCCAGTGCCCTAGATCAATAAATGTTTATGGAATGAATGGATGAATGAATGAAACCAGTTAGAATGCCATGGCTTCTAGAATTGCCACAGTGTGGGTGTTGCTTGCCATGCTCAATCTACTTGGGAGATCAGCTTCTATGTGACTCAAGCCCACATTTTCCAGGCTCCTTTGGACACTGAAAAAGGGGTATTTGGCTATCTTTAGTTTTAAACCTGCTCCAGCTCCACGGGCCAGTGTATCTATTCCAGCCTCCTGCCTTTGCCAAGTGCCCAGTGCTGAAGTTCCAGGACCATCTAGAGCTATGCTGTTGGTACCCAAGATGACTGGGTAACAACTGCACTGGCCGTGATTTTATTGCTTGTAGGGTATCAGGGATACACCCTCTTCCAATATGCCCATGAGAGACCCAACACCATCGCACAATACCACACCCATTGCCATTCAGGGTTTTATACATACCAATTTGACTGCAGCAGTATTATTTCAGGCCTGTTGCCCTGGCATAATTATTACTAGAAGCCCCTTCCACTCTCACAAATGCCCTGTTTTGAATGATAAAGTATGTGGTCATATATTTATATCCGAATACACTAGGACGTTTTCCATATGAGAATATGTCTTCTAGTTAGTTCTCAGAAGCTCCAAACTACAGTGTTCCTTCATTGCCTCTTGCAACCTTCCCTTAAGTTCTGTGAACTTCTCTGACTTTCCTAAAGGTGTTAGAATTGTGGCAACTTGTTATGGGAGGGAGATGATTTTCCAGCCTGGTTCTGAGCAAAAGCATTCCATCCTCCCAGGTCCCTTGATCTTTGGGCTCTCAGGACTGGCGCACAGACATTTCCTGCAGCACCAGTCTGAACAACAGTCCATAAGCCGTTGATTAGAGCCATGTTACAGCTGTACACATCAGGCCCTGAGATCGCAACATTTGTTGTTCAATTTAATTCAGCAACATCGACTGAGCAAACACTAGATGACTTCCAACTTAGAGATTCTTTTGCTTATTTGAACTCAAGCTACGATGCCAGGAAGAGCTGCGCTTCTATCAGCTCATCAGGTGTCTGTTGCTGAAAGTTTGCTTCTAGTAACCGTGGAGTCGTTTGTAAAGGACCAACGCTCCTTCTAACAATAGCTGTAAACTCTGGACAAAATATTTTTAAAAAGCACTATGTGAAGGCCCTGGAGAGTGACAAAAACAGGTAGAAATTAGAGGGGATCTGACACCTGAAGAAGGAATCATCCCTGACTGAATTTCCCATTTTATACCTTTGCACCTGAGAGCAAGTTCAAGTTATAGCAAAAAATTCAGATAGGGCTTCCCTGGTGGCACAGTGGTTGAGAGTCCACCTGCCGATGCAGGGGACATGGGTTCGTGCCCCGGTCCGGGAGTATCCCACATGCCGCAGAGCGGCTGGGCCCATGAGCCATGGCCGCTGAGCCTGCGCGTCCGGAGCCTGTGCTCTGCAACGGGAGAGGCCACAACAGTGAGAGGCCTGCGTACCGCAAAAAAAAAAAAAAAAAAAAAAAATTCAGATAGACACTTGAAGTTTTACTCTTTGAGGGATCAAGAGGACTGAGTTTGGGACAATCACCACATCTCTAAAGTGAGAGGAGAAATCTGTAAAGGAGGGAAACACAGAGGGGGCAGCCTAAATTCTATATATAAACTCTTGGATTTTTTCCAAGGGAAACTAGCAGGTAATTCTTCTGGGCACCTTAGGGAGACCGTGAGAAACATGCCTCAGAGTTTGGCTACCTAAGGGGTGAGGAAACTGGAATACTTTTTCCACTGAATCCCATTCATCATAAGAGCGGCTTCCTGGGGCATCGGTTCCCTAGTACAATCTTTTTGACTCCTGATATTTTGCTTGGTGGACTATTCTTGGGAAAGGGCTTCTTGGAAGTTGGGGTTTCTGCCCAGGTCAGGCCAAAGCTAAGCCAAAACAACAAGCATGCAAGGAGAAGAAGTGAATTGAATCCACCAAGAGGAAGACAGGGCAAGGGTTTACCAAAGCGCTGGGGAGGGCCCTGGGTACACATACTCCAGGCAGAGGGATGTTTAGGCCAAGTTTACCTCTATCTCTAGGTGAGGAAAGCCCTGAGTGACACGTGGGCTTATAATGCTAAGTCTAAGCTCTCAATGGGGGAAGTGGGGAGGCCTCAAAATATTTTCAGAAGCACATTTTCTAAATATACATGCCTGTCTCACATCCCCTGTGAATTAGATCTAATTCACCCTCTTTTTTTTTTTTTTGGCCCTCACCACACGGCATGTGGGATCTTAGTTCCCCCACCAGGGATCGAACCCGCGCCACCTGAAGTGGAAGCACGGAGTCTTAACCACTGGACCGCCAGGGAGTTCCCTAATTCACCCTTTTCCAGAAGTCTGCTGGTAAATGTTTAACAAATGGCTCTATGGGAAGAATGTATGCATATACACACACACATAAGCTTATAAATTTTACTTATATAAAAGATGCATGGCACACAATTTATAAATAATAGTAAAATATACAATATATTCTTTATTATAAATTCCATATAGCCAATAGATTCTTACAGAACACTGTGGATGATTTTTGCCAACTTTTTATTGTTTTTTTTATGTCATTAAAGCTTTACTTTTTATTGGTTTTATCTGTAGGCAACCTATTGTTGTAATTGATGAATGAGTAGTTTCAACACGAATGTTAGTTGATAGTTTTGCATATGTTAATGAATAAGATGAACGTGAAACAATGGAATTGTGTGTCAAGATTTCACTCACTTTTCAATGACGTGGGCAGCTCTTTTGCTGAGTCAGATAGATAGTAGTTTTGGAATACTAGACTATTTCCTCAGATTCTGTGCTACTCACAATGAAGTACTTACAGACGTGATATATGATTGCCATTTTCTCCATCACTTTTCAAAGTCTAAACAATCAACAAAACAATAAGTCAAGCACCGATTTGTAGAGTTTGCTGACTTCTGTGGTGTAAACACTCCCACCATAACTGATTTCAAGCTACCAATATGATGCCACTGAACTTGGAGTTGGGAAGAGATGCATCACTAATAGTTTTTCCACCAAACAGGCAATAGATGCAAATTACCTTAAGAGCATAGATACAGTAAACTGTAGCAAAATAATTAGCAAGTGGTGAAGTTTTATAATTTATTATCTTTGTTATTAATATAATTAATTATGTTTCTCTAATTTAATTTTCAATAATGGCTGGCTTTAACAACCACCTTGCAAAATTTCTGAAAATTTAATAATCGGCTTTTGCAAGCCCATGTGAGCTGGCTCCAGCACACCACTGTAGCTTCTTCCCTTTTTCTCCCACAATTAGGAATTTGAAGAGACAATGAATTTATGGGAGAAATTTACCTGATTCCCCCATGATTGTATACCTAGTGCTTGGCCTGACACCTGGCCCAGGTAACGCCCTCAGGAAAGGTTTGTTGAACAAATAAAATCCTAGGCTTTTTCTTTCTAAGAACCTGTGATTCTAATGAACGATTCTTCTGCTACCCCCATTATTACACTGGGAGAGGCAATGGAGGACAAAGTTAAGGCTGCCTGAATTTGGACCCCAGCTCTGCCACTGACTGGCTGTGTGACTTTGAACAAGTTATTAACCTTCCTTCTATTTCTCTTTTGTAAACCAGGCATAATAGTAGTAGTTCCTTCACAGGGGCTAACCATGACACATGAATGAGTGACTATTTCAAGTGCTGAGAACTGGTACCTAGCAGATCCTATATTGGTATTTGCTGTCATTATTATTAGCTGTGTCATTTGCTGGGCATCTGTCGTGTGCCAGATACTCTGCTTGGGGCTTTCCATGCTTTCTCTGTAATTTTTTAAACAATACTTTCAAGATGAGGTAACTGAGGTCTAGAGTGACTTTGCGACATTGTTACTGGGGGCAGAGCTGCCAACAGGACCCAGCCTGTTGGCTCCAAAGCGCAGATTCATCTCGTGAGGACGGGAGCCCATGAATCTAGAATACTGTGTTTTCTGAGCATGTCATTCAAAATAGTTGTTAGTGATCTGGACTTCTCACTTACCTTTATCAACTTGCTTCAAGAGTCCTTTGTTTTACTGTCTTTAGGGTTGTATGTGTGTGTGTGTGCATCCGTGTGTGTGACATTTAAGTGAAGTTAAAATATGTTAACATTTCGTCGGCACTCAACTCTCCTGGTTTTAGTGCCTGTATTCCTTATGTTTTTCTTTCTCCTTTTTTCTCCTCCCTCTCACAGCTGCTCCAACCTGCAGGACACTTGTCCTTCAAGTGCCCGGTGTTAGTCACTCTGCCCTGGAATTCCCTCACAATTAGGGCAAATGTGCTTTATCACAACTATTTATAGGTCTTTCTCCTCCACAGACTGGTGATAGCAATAATAAAAATAATACAGTTATTATTGTGAATAGCTGACATTGTTTGGGTGCCTACTGTGTGGTAGGCACTGTGCTAATTGCTTTATATAGAATCTCATTTAATCCTCACATCAACTGTGCCGGAGATACGGTTATCATCCCCAGTTTTACAGCTGAGGAGAATGAAAGCCAGGAAGGTCAAGTGCATTGTCAAAAGCCACACAGCAAGGACATGGCAGGGAAGGCATCGAATGAGCTCTGACTCACAAACATACGTTATTGTATCTAGCAGTTGCACATATAATTGTACATAGCTCTTAGAGAGCCCTAATAGATGTATACAATTACATGGACAATTACTCTTGTTGCCTCATTTCGTAGGTGGAGCCCAGTGATTTCTTAAAGTTACCAAAAAGTAAATAGGAAAGTTGGAATTTGAACTCAGATGTGTCTGCAGCAAACGCTCCCAAGAATCCTCAGAGCTTCAGCACAGAGCCCCTGCTCTCCTGGAGAGCCCCCTCCTCTCTGAATGCTGTGGGGACCACACAGGGGAGGGGGACACCTTATACAAATACCCCAATTAACACGAAGACGCATCTCGTTTGTCAGTGTTACAGGTCATTGAGCCATACATTCGAGGAGCTGAATTAGGGTCAAGAAGTCAATACAATTTCAGGTCTGATTGGTTCCTCTCTGTCCAGGTCCGTGTCTGAATTCTTTATTTTCCTGGGATCTCCTTGGCTGTGGAGTGCAGCACACTCTGCATTAGAGACCAGTCTTGGTGGGACGGTATTTTTGCTAATTCAGAAACTCACTTTGAACACATTGTCCACTAGCGGGTGGGCAGGGAACTGATGTGGCTTGACGTCCTGCAGTTTGTCCGGCACTTTGCACGTGGAATTGGCTGTCGGACAGGAGGCTTCCCGTCCCTCGAGGTTTGGGCAAGCTTGTCTCAAACCTCCTGTCAAATCCATGAACTGTGGAAATCCAAGGGTCCGTGAGTTCCAGTTGTGGAGGCATCCTTACCAGTGTAATATACCTAATAATTCCTGTTTTACCTAATTTGATAAGTTAGAATAAGGTGATCCAATCAGGAAATAGTTGGGAAGTAGTTTTGAAATGTGCATTCCAGAAGCAACCACCTCTTCCGCCGTAATATGCTGTTGTTTCCGTAGCTACCTGATCATTTTCACTAATTACATGGAAGTGGTTTCCAAAACCTTTTGAATGACATCCCTGAGGCAATAAAATTACACATTCTGTTGTAAGTCAACTCAAGGAACACTCACTGATTGCATGGTGTGTCCCAGACACACTGATGTGCTTCGTGTTCCTTTAAGACAAAATTCAATAAACCGCCCGCGGAGCATTAAGTGGGGATTCAGTGTGGAGAAATCATGTTTCCACTTCACAGAGGAATCCATCATGTCCCTGGAACCCCCAACAAGCTGCGGTTGGGCAACATCACCCATCGCTTGAATTCTGGCTGGCCTGGCGGTGGTCCTGGCTTGGCGTGACCATGTGCTTCTGGCACATGATCTACTCCTGGCTTTGCTTTGCTGGATTCACCTCAAGGATAAGCCATCCCATTTGGCTGTCTCATCACTCCCACATAAAGAAGCACTTTGGTTATTTCTGAGAGGCCCCAGTGGTGTCTCACGAGTTCTCAGAAACAGTTCTTCCGTATTACGCTGCTCTGGTCGCAGCAGATACCAGCTGGTTGGTTTCTGCTGCCAGAGTCACTGTGAACATACTCAAGCTTCTGCCGTGGGCAGGGTGTTCTGGTGCCTTCCAGGTGCCCAAATGGCACCACACCTCGCCTAGAGCCACACTGTATCTGGGTTTTATTCCATGCTGCGGGCTCTCTCGTGAATCGGCAGTTAGCTGGTGGGACAGTAGCTGGGGCTGCTGCTCTGAATGTATCGTCCTATTTAATTCTCACATTTCCACCACCCTATGAAGTGGATATTCTCTTTTTTTTCTGGTCCTTTTTTAAATTGAAGTATAGTTGTTATACAATATTGTGTTAGTTTCAGGTGTACAGAACAGTGATTCAGTTACTTTTTTTCCTGATTATATTCCACTATAGGTTATTATAAGATGTTGAATATAATTTCCTGTACTATACAGTAAATCCTTGTTGTTTATTTTGTGTATAGCCGTGTACAATATCTGTTAATCCCATACTCTTAATTTGCCCCTCCCCCTCCCCTTGGGTGACCATAAGTTTGTTTTCTATATCTGTGACTCTGTTTCCATTTTAGAGTCATTTGTATTATTTTTTAGATTCCACATGTAAGTGATATCATATGGTATTTGTCTTTGTCCGACTTACTTCTCTAAGTATAATATTCTCTAGGTCCATCCATGTTGCTGCAAATCTTATTATTCCTGTTTTACAAATAAGGAAACTGAGGCTCAGAGAGGCTAGAAAACTTGCTGTCGTCCGTCATTTAGAGGCCAATGGGATTCCAGCCTGTTTTCCTCCAACTCTGGGCCCCTGGCTTATCTTGTATCACACCCACTAGTTTAACCAAATACATTCAGCCTCTTCCTAGTACACCGTAGTTGTCTCAATGCAAAGTGTGTGTGTTTGCACGGAGCATTCTAGAGTGACTGCTTGGACCTCAGTGTGGGATCCTGTGACCAGGTCTGTGTTATCAATCCCGCCTCCTGGATGTGCCTTCATATCCAGGACGGACTACGATGACCTGTTCTCTTAGCTCATTCCTGGTTGGCAGGCATGGAGGATGGGATCCTGCTTGATTCCACTTTTATTAAAATGCTAATGCCAGGGCCTGTTCCTGGCAGTCCCAGCCTGCCCTCTGAGGTTAGGGCAGCAAAATCCTCAGCTGGTTCTGAGTTTGCAACAAATGTGTCAGACTGAGCAGAACCTGGGCTTCTTCTGTAAATACTGCCTTTTGGCTTCTCCCGGTTTCTGCTTCTCTGGGGAAAGTTTAAATTGATAAAGCCTCAGAGCTCTTTAGCATACACTCTCTCAGCAAGACCAAGGGACATGTAATCTTGCCTTTGAAAGTTTACCTCCAGGCTTGGAGGAATCCATTGTTGTTTGTCTACTGATTTATTTATTCATTAATTCATTTGACAAATATGTACTGGGGCCCTGCACTTGCCGTGCCGGGAGAGACAGAGATGAAGGAAACATTACTCTTGTCCTTTTCCTGGTCAGGTTTCCAAGTCCCTGGACATAGCGTGATCCTAGGCCATACCAACTTCCCATTCACCCAGATCCCTTTAACACTCTCTATGGCCCTTGACAATGACCATTCCTCGCTGGGACCATCCCAGTCACTGGCACAATTTCCTCTGCCCCATTCCTGCTAACTCCCTCCTGTCTCCTAACTCTTCATGGACTCAGGCTCCAAGCTCCCAGCATGCCTCGGGCTCTGGCTTACTTTGGTGGTGCAGGTTGTGACAGAAGTTGAGGTCAGAAGGACATCTTCGAGATGCAGAGGGATGGAGAACCAATCCTTTGACTGCCTGCCAGAGCCCTTTGTGTTAAGCACAAAAGAAAGGACGTGGGTGAGATTCTGGGTTGATCATGTATCCCTATAATGGCACTGTGCTGTGATTATTGAAAGCTTGAGTTAGCGATTGATTCATGCTGAGAGATCAATAAAAAAAGAGATGGCAGTGCAGGTTTATGAAGAAGCCATCGCGCCCCCTCGCTTGCATCTGCCTCTACCACAGCCCTGTCACCTTATTGTAATTGTACGTCTGCTCGTCTGTCTGTGCCACTGTGAAATCCTGGAGGTTAGAGGCATGGCTGACTCTTCCCAAACAGCAGCTGGCTTAGGGTAGGTGCTTGATCTGTGCTCACAGCAGGCCCTACTTTATAATGAAGAAACAGAGGCATAGAGCCGTTATATTACTTGGCCATAAAATGAATAGGGTGGCAGAAAGCGGAATCTGAACCCAATTCAGTATCACTGCAAAGTCTATGCCTGGAAGAGTTAAAGGGAGTCCCTCCGTGCATGTGGGGCTTCAGCTAGATCAGTGTGTTATCAGTCAGCTCCAAAGACCAGCTTTGCTCCACGGTCCAGGCAGTTCTGGCACCCTCTGGGATTGGAGGCATTCTCTATTCCGACATGATGCTACTGGGCGTTATCACCCCTGCACACCATCATGAACAAGATCCTTACAAGATCTGCCCCAGTCCTCACATATCTCCATTCCTTTGACCGTTGATTTCCTTTGCAGACTCCTTGCAATAAGAAATCTGTTATGGTTTTCTGCTCATTACCAGGTCTAAGGGGGCATGAAAAGCAACAGGAAAGCATAGACGTGGGACAGTTGTCGTGCTTCATTCATAAGGTCAGTGACTTCCTTTAAATGCAAGCCAGTATAATTCAAATTCAAGTTTGGGGAGGTAAATAATTTCTGAGGGTTTTAAGCAACTTGCCCAAGATCTCATGCCATGGGCAGAGAAAGAAGACAGACCAAACCCTAAGGAATACAAATCACCTTGGCATTAAATATCTCAACAGTAACAATGGGGTCAAGAAGACAGTGGAGAAATAATTTCAAAATGTTACGGAAAAAAAGAACTTGTAATGTGGAATTAGCTAAACTAGATTTAAAGAGGTTAGGTAAATTGCACGAAGAAATACATACAGTAAGGGGAGAAGCAGTCTTGGCCACAGTCCATTAATCTTTTAAAATACTGCCTCTGCTAAATGCTGGGAGGATCATGATTCTGACAACCATTTTTTTCTGGAAGTCTAATTGACGGCTTAGGAAGGAGGGCCGAGAATAAACAGTAGTCCAGTTGGGCTTGAACTTTTACCCTCCCTGCTGAGCCAGGGCCATGGGACCAAGAGCAAGGCTGTCATTAATGTTAGATAAACCCAGACACTCCCTCTCTGCATAGGTTGGTGGACAGAGACAAATTCAAGGGAAGGTACACAGATACATTAATTTTATGA
This sequence comes from Mesoplodon mirus, assembly GCF_964341445.2. Taxonomy (NCBI): domain Eukaryota; kingdom Metazoa; phylum Chordata; class Mammalia; order Artiodactyla; family Ziphiidae; genus Mesoplodon; species Mesoplodon mirus. The sequence goes on from NC_138992.1 coordinate 7,271,300, forward strand.
TGCAATTTCCAGGCTGTAGAATGGACAGGATAGAAAAGCCCCAGAGATGATTATAAAGTCAGTGATTGAGTTTCATTTCTACTCAGAGTAAATATACTCAACTGGGCTTGTGCTGATCAACCTTGACATCAGACATGTGCAACTTCAGTGTTTGCATTATGGGGCTGTCATTAAAAAGTTATCCAAGGGCAAGTCCCTTCATTCTCATGTCCCCCAAAGGCCCACCATCATGGAAACATGCCATTTTGAAGTTAGATGGAATTGTTTACTAGGGTTCTTAACTTTTATAGATAAGAAAACTGAGACTCAGAGAACATGAGTGATTTTTCCCCACAGTCATCCAAATAGTAAAGAACAGTCCACACTGGAAGTCATATGTATTCAACGATTCCATGCATATTTATTGCGAGTCTACTATATTTGTCAGACACTTTCCTGGGTCCTGGGGTACAGCAGTGAACAAGACAGATATGGTCTCTGCCATCAAAGAGTTTACATTCTAGAAAGGAGAGAGTAAATATAGGTGCTAACCAACAAATCCTCAAAATACTTAAGGTAGGGCTTCCCTGGTGGCGCAGTGGTTGAGAGTCCGCCTGCCGAGGCAGGGGACACGGGTTCGTGCCCCGATCCGGGAAGATCCCACATGCCGCGGAGCAGCTGGACCCGTGAGCCAGGGCCGCTGAGCCTGCGCGTCTGGGGCCTGTGCTCCGCAACGGGAGAGGCCACAACAGTAAGAGGCCCACGTACCTAAAAAAAAAAAAAAAAAAAAAACATAAAAAACTTAAGGTGATGATAGATGTGAAACTAACAGAAGAGGGGAATGATACAGGAAGTGATGGGGAAAGGGTCAGACTACTTTAGACTAAAGAGACAGGATAGACTTTTTGAAAAGATGTTATTTGGGATGAGATTTAGTCATTTGAAAATGTGGGTTGAGGGGGGGAAAAAAAAGCAATGCAATGGCCCTAAGGCAGGTACCAGCCTGGTAAGTTACAATGGAAGGAAAGTAAATGTTTCTGAAACAGAGTGAGGGTAAGTGGCACAAGATGAAGTGAGAGAGATGCACTTGGGTTAGATTGTTATAAAGTATTTGGATTTTATTCTGGAGGCAATGGAAAGCTATGGAAGGGTTTTAAACTAAAGAATGTTATCATCTGATTTACATTTTCCAGAAAGATCACTCTGGCTGCTGTATAGAGACCGAGCTATATAGCGGCAAAGGAATATGCAGGCAAAAGGTAGGGGGAAGTTTGCCCAGCAGCAAAGACCGTGTTTCTAGCTAATCTCTGAAATTTTTCTCAATTCAGTTATCCCACGGTGATAGGAGATTTATCCAAATAAACCCTGTTTGTGTCTTGATTTCCAGTCAGGTTGTTTCCCCCCCACGGCACCAGGTTTCAACCATCTTTCACAGTACTGGAAGAAATGTATAAAGCCAAAAATGTTAGTTTTAATGTTTATTCAAACAAAGAAAACTTTACTTGTGTTCTTGCTAAGTGCTAAGCATTCTGCCAGATGGTGGAGATAAAGAGATGAAAAACTTGGTCCCTGCTGCCGGCTGTGGTGAGGGAGACTGACACGTTAACAGCCAGAAGGCTGTGTGCGCAGAAGGGGGGTATGCAAGCCGGCAGTAGGCTGGTGTACTGGAAGAGCCAGGTGCACTAGTATGGAAACCTCAGTGGGAGACATAAAACCCATATTTGAGCCTTGGAAGTGCTTTTGAGCTGAGTCTTGCGTGATAGATACAAGTGTACCAGACCAAGAAGGGAAGGGAACTTTAAGCACAGGGATCAACATTTACAAGGACAGGTAGATGATAGGCTGTAGGGAGAGTTTAAATAATTGCCAGTCCTTTGGTTTGGCTGGACCATAAGGTGAGGGTGTACAGAGAGTATCAGGAAAGGTGGCGTAAGGAGTTAAAATGTGTGGTAGGTTCAGAGCCCAGTCTTTCTTCTGTCTGAGAGACTGTGCTGAATCCCCGTTTACAATCCAGGTGTCTTTGGGAGATGCATTAGTTAGGACTCTTTGTGCAAGAAAAGAGACTTACTTAAACTAGTTTAACCAAATAGGAATATTTGTCTTTAAGTTTCAGGGATATGTAATGGATTCCAAAGGGGGGTGGATATAACTAGGCCACTGATATGAGCCCATGTTTGTAGAACTGTAAGAAATCAGAAAGATTTTCCATCCTTCGTCTTTGCTTCTTTCTGCAGATTTATTGTATAATTATCACTGCAGTTTGATTTACCTGTTTCTCAGTCCTCAAGACCACACACACACAAAAATCCCTAGTTTTTTTTTTTTTTTTTTTTTTTTTTTTGCGGTACGCGGGCCTCTCACTGTTGTGGCCTCTCCCGTTGCGGAGCACAGGCTCCGGACGCGCAGGCTCAGCGGCCATGGCTCACGGGCCCAGCCGCTCCGCGGCATATGGGATCCTCCCGGACCGGGGCACGAACCCGTATCCCCTGCATCGGCAGGCGGACTCTCAACCACTGCGCCACCAGGGAGGCCCTAAAAATCCCTAGTTTTAATCTCCTCTGTTCAAGAGACAGAATGAAGCAAAAATAGCAGACTAAGAAAAATGCTTTTCCCAGGAAAAGCATTATCATTAGCCCATTTAGAGTAAAGTATTCAGTACAAGAATCTGTTGCCAGGAAAGTCAGGCCAGGTGGTAAAATAAAATGTGGCTTCTGGGAACCACCCTTGTACTTATGTGGCTCATGAGGTAATTTATGGAAAATTCTTAGCAATATGCCTGGCATCTGGAAATTTTCTTATACACGCTCATTTAAATGTGGGCAGGGGTCAGTGTAGGACGTCGTGCTTAAGACTATTTCTGTTTGATGGTGTCAAACAATGAAGCAGTGCCTAACACACTGTCTGGCACAGAGTAGAGGATGAATAAATGGCATATGCTGCTATAATTGTGCCAAATTGCTTTGATTATGTTTTTGCCTTCTCTACTAGCCTGTTAGTTTCTGAGCTACTGAGGCTTCGATTCAAGCCTGTATTCTCAGGACCTCGGACAGCTCCTGAGATCCAGAATTGTAACCGCTGTTACCAACCAACCGCAGGCTAGGGTCTTCTACCCAAGTGAACTCCCATGATCTCCCACTCCCTGTCCCCCTAAGCTTAGACTTTCTTGAGCCTTACAGTCAGGTCCAACCAAGCCTCAGTCCACTGTGCTCCTGAGCACCTTCCTTATCCTTCCTCCCACCAGCCATGTCAGTAAGATCCCAGCATGCCTGCAGCCAGCAGCGTCTGCATTATCTCATTGCAGAGACACAGTTGCCAACTAGCACATTTGCTGCTTTAATTAGACTAGTTTTGACAAGCTCCAAAACTTTGTTTTTGATTTTTATCTTTGGGATGATTTAAAGCACCGTAAAGCTGTGTAATTGTTGTGGGCAGGTCACATATCCACCAACCTCCATCTGCTTCCTTAGAAAGCTAACTATGCCAAGCTTGGAACAGAGCATGGAAAGCAGACAATAAAAAGAGATTGCCATAGGTTAATGCTTTTTCTCATGGCAAACAGTGTTTTTCCCTATCTCTTGTGTTTTTGGCAGTATAGTTAAGTCACTATTTTGACCTTCCTTTCATTTTTGACCAGTAAAAAATAATTAACATGCTAGTATTTTGGAGTTGCTGCTTTCAGAGAAGGTGAATATGTTTGCATGGTGCCTGGGAGTTTACAGAAACAGTTCATGTGAATTATCTCCTTTAACATAAGCCTATGAAGCAAGGCACAGTGGTTATTACTGGTGGCATTTTACAGATAAGAAGCCTAAGCTTAACAAGGTTTAAGGTGTAGAGCAAGATAACTTCAGTTTAATGAAATGAGTATTTGCTGAACATCCACTTTACTGCCATGGGCAGTGAGAAGGTACCAGGTATAATAAAAAAGTTACTTGGGGCTTCTCTCATGTATCCTTTTTCTTGCAACTACATGTCGCCTCCCTGACCTCACGTTTATTGAGTTTTGATCACTGGATAGTTTGTCTCTATAGAGCATCTACTTGTATTTATTAAGACCACCTGGAGGTTTCAACTCTCAGGAGGCAAAGCGTGGGGTCTGTATGGTCGGTTCTCCTTTTAGATATTTGTGAATTTATAATTTTGTGGGTGTTGGACTCCATTTCTACCACAAGCACTGGAGAAAGCCCTATTCTCTGTAGTTTCTCTTTTCCCTGAATTATTCCACGTAGGCTTCAGGATCTACCCTTACTTACTTATATAGATGAATAAAAAACATTTTCTTCCCAGGAATGTTCATTATGGACTACTTAACCAAGGGGAAATACACTTTAGGGGTTGATTGGTGAAGGCTTAGGCCACCCTGACTACTACGTTGACCATGGGTGTGCTGCTTCTCTCAGCCTCTGGATAATACAAACCCAACACATTTGTCTTGAGTAATAAATGATTGCTCGTGACAACTATCCAAACATGTTCAGGCCTCTTCCCTTTTAAATTATCTGCTATTTACTGCATCCCCTACTTTCCTAATCCTATTACAAGGCTTTTACTCCTCATTTCCCCTTCTTGGAATTAGCCTCTGAAATCCCTTCTCCTGGGGAGTATTCCAGTGAATACAAATACACTGGGGGAATTATTTTCCTTCTTCTCTATTGAGTGTAAAACTTTGTCATCCTTCTCCATTTCATACACTCAGCCCAGCACTGATTCACATGTTCCTCCAGCTGAATCTTCTGGGTTCCAGCATGAGCACCATGGGAAGGAAATTGTGACTCCATTTGAGCTTGTGATTTATGACCAGTCATGACATCATGGAGGGGGACGTATTGCCAGTAAAACAGAGGAGATGAAAATTAAGTATTTTCCTCTCGGCTTCCCCTCCTTTCTTGTCTATCCAATGCTCCTACTACACATATCTGCCTCTGGGCCCTTCCTCGTGGAGTTCCCTGTGCAATGTCTCACCTTCTCCTCACCTCCACCTGTAAAATCCTGTTCATGCTTCAGTGTCTCCACGAAATGACTACTCTTCTGTGTAGTGCAGTGTGGCCTCTCCTTGGTCTGTATGATCCCAACGTTGACAAGTATTGCTTGATCAGTGTTTTGGGCCCAGATCCCTGGAAATCATGTCTGAGAAGTTCTCCTGAAAGCAATTTATTGAGGGATTGTTCAAAAGAGGGACCCTTGATGGAGTGAGGCAAGCAGGATGGGTCAAGGAAAGAAGCGAGACAAAGAAAACTAGGTTTCATGAACTCATAGAAACAGAGACTAGAATGGTGGTTGCCAGGGTCTGGGGGTGGAGGGAGGCGGGAGATGTTGGTCAGAGTACCAACTTCCAGCTGTAAGATGAATCAGTTCTGGGAATCTAATGTACAGCATGGTGATTATAGTTAATAATACGGTATTATGTACTTGAAAGTTGCTGAAAGAGTAGATCTTAAATAATCTCACCACAAAAAAGAAATGGTAATTATGTGACATGATAGAGGGTATTGGCTAACCCCACGGTGGTAAGCATTTTGCAATATATAAGTGTATCAAATCAACAAGTTGTATACCTTAAACTTATACAATGTTACATGTCAGTTACACCTCAATAAAACTTGGGCAGGGTGAGGGGGAAGGCTTCAGGGAAAGCCTGGCCTCAGCCTGATCCCACAGGGAGTGCAAGAGCGTGAACTGGACACAATAGTTGTCTTGCCCGAAGAAAAGGTGGCTTAGAGCAGATTAGCCGTTGTCTAGAAGCTCCTCCGGGGAGATACGCTGTCATAGGTAAGCCAAGGGCAGTCCTTCAGAGGCAGGTGCAGATCTGAGTCAGTAGCAGCCAACACCCACAGCTGGGGATGAGTTCACCCCCTGGGCCACGCGATCTGGGCAGGACACCAACATCATCTGCTACAAATAATCAGTGAGGTCACTGTCAGAATTATCAAAAATCTCACGGACCTCTGTTACATCCCAGACACTATTCTAGGCAATTTGGAATCAAAGATGATGGAGTTATGCCCGTGTGCAAGTTTCCTGAAGGCAAACTTTCAAAAGCACACAGGGTGAGACAGGACCCAGGCCCTACAGCGGGAGACCAGGTGGGAGCTCGTTTACATGAACAAGGCGGAATTGGAGTTACCGACGCTGGGGCCCAGAGCGGGACCAGCAACATGTAAAGCAAAGCCGTCAAAGCTTTTGAATTACTGTTGCCTAGTCCTCTGCTTGAACAGGCTTGTTCCCGGGCTGGTTGAGGATGGACCTAAATGTCTCCAGCTTGGGGAGAGGCGCCGTTCAGGACACAGAGAGTGCGGCATTTACATGAGGCGGGACGTTAATCAAAGCAGCTTAGGGAAAAAAGGAGAATTTACTGGCATATGGCAAAAGTCAGGGGTGGATCTAACTTGAGTCAGGGCGGGACCAGGGAGCGATGAGTGTGCACTCACATGCTCTCACTCCATCACTCAGGTCTGCCTCCCTCTGATATCCTCATTCTTATACAGCTTCTATCCTTGTACTGGCTTCAAGAAACTCCAGGTTACATTCTAGCAGGTTCTCAGTCCTTGAGATAAGAGAGAAACCCGTTCTTGGTAGTTGCAGCAAAAGTCACAGGATTGACTTCCCTGGGTGGATTTTGTTGAAGGATGTCATGGAGAGGATGTGACCACAGGTTGACCCAAGGACTGAACCTGGGCAATTGGAGGCTCCTCAACCCTCCCCTGTCCTTGGAATGTACACTCTGCCCACCGTTCCCACAGGGGGAACTGTTTTCAAGGACGCAGCCTTGAGAGAGCATGTGTGGTTGAGACCCTATGGATGGTGCATGTGCCTGAACCCTATAAAGGCCTCTCTATAAATTTTTAAGAATCCGGGGGCTTGGGGTGGACATCTACTCATTTTGTAGCCCAAGACAAGTCTGGTCCTAAGCAAGTCCCCTTATTAAACATGCTGCCTACTGATCTGGAGCGTCTGCCTCTTTCTTCAGCCTCTTTGCCCTCCATGTACTGGGGGCTGGTTTGTGAACCAACAGGATTTGAGTCATGTGAGCAAAACTGAAATAATCGCTGTTGTGAGGGATGGAGTTTACTGACTGCTCTGGCTAGTAGGCTACATGCCACCCACCCAAGGAACCTGTGTAGGTCAACCCTGAGTGAATCGCGTGGCCTGAGAAGGGCAGAGTGAAAGGGAGGGTTCTTTCATTAGAAGAGATATGCAGAGAAGGCAGAATCATCAAATATGTTTCATTGCAGCTCTCTTCCACTGGACTTTCACTTTTCTGTCTTAAAGCATATGCATGGTAAACCACAGGGCTGCGAGTTCATTGCCACTGGCAAGCTCAGGACGTGACTGATTTGTCAAGTCATATTTAATGCTGGGCTTGTAAAGAAGGTTCTCATTTTCAACTGACAGTTTTTATGATGGAAGTCAAGCTCACTAGTTTATAACTGACAGGATTTTTATTCATTTTGGAGAAGTTACAGCATCCGGTGGCCTGCAGTTTTCGATCTATACAGACATTTCTGTTAACCTTGCAAAGCTGGAAAACTTAGCTTCTGCATTTTGTTACTGGTCGTGTCAATTTCTAGAAAGGTGACTTCACCCCAATCTCTTTGGGCAGTTTCCTTAAGTTCAAGATTTATTTCCTTGGCCAAGGCCAGTGCCCAGAGGCTTGAATATTGTTGTTTGCTGACCTGTGTAACTTCTGGGGAAATGATTTTCTTGCTGTGATGTGAAATTGACTTTTCATCTTTGGTGACCAACCACTCCAGTTCACCTTTCTGTCGAGAGGGTATGTATGAGCTTTGAGAATCAGATTGCTTACTTGTGAAGAACTGGAGAGTAATGATTGATCTCTGAGATGACTTTGAAAGAAGTATTCTAAAAGTTATTCCTAATACTTTATCATTAAAAAAAATAATAGTTGCAATTTAAGGACACTAGGTTTTTGACTCACAGTATTGGGTATATCCTTTCTGCTCCTAAATATCTCATTATGTTCCTCTGTGATAGCACCCTACACACCATCCTGGGAATATTTCTGTGTCATACTTTCACTGTATTCTTTTTTTTTTTCTTTTGGCCACGCCGCATGGCTTGTGGGAATCTTAGTTCTTAGTTCCCCTACAAGGGATCGAACCCAGACCCTCGGCAGTGAAAGCTCGGAGTCCTAATCACTGGACGGCCAGGGAATTCCCCTTTCACTCTATTCTAGATCCGGAACCTGAGCGCACTCACTCATTCAGCTACAGATTCAGTGAGCATCTTAATTTAAGGCTGGGTAAAAGTCACGTGGATGGTGGAATGGTTTGGGGTGTTCTCTTGGGTTTGGAGTAAAGTGGGGAGTCAGGATACAGTCCCTGGGGAGAGTGGGATTTGGAGCCAAGAGCTCAGGATGTTTATGGTGAGAAGAATGGACAAATCTCTTCCTTGTCCTGCAAGGATAGCTTTAAAGCTTCTAAAAAATGACACCCCTGACCCCAGGCTGAAATTTTACGCGTGTGAGTCAATCTTCTGGGACAAGGTTGGAGGAAGTTGGCAGCTCAGGCTCAGAAAACCTGCTTTGCTATCCCCTTGGTTAAATTTATTTTCTGTCTAAATAGAAATCTTAAGTTTTTATACTTTTTTAGCCTAGTGGTGATAAATTCAGCTTCAAGAAGAACATTTATTTGTAAACGTGCCCCTGGTTTGCTGACGTTGCAGGGTGGCAAAAGTGGGACATTGTTACTCTATTTGCCACGCTACAGTTTTTCATAATATTTTCAAACGTGAATACAGACCCCACCTTTTCACCATTTGTCCCCTCATTTTTGTGCGTTTTCCACTTTTTCTTCATGGGGTTCCATCTTCTGGATTTAACAGGGCCCCATAGACCATGCATATAATATGTATTTCACATCCTCTCAGTCTGTTAAGGCATTTTCCGTGTGCATTTTACAGCAGATCCTGACTGTAAATTGGTCATAGAAACTTCATTGGCTTCCTGTCTGTGACATTCCTGATGGATGGTCCCTATTTACGCAGGACAGTAGGGCATGTGCAGAGTCTCACAGCTCCACGCCACGCTTAATGGATTGGAAGGAGAGAGCTGGTGGCCCCACTGAGAAGAGAATTATCTGCTTCTTTTTGTGCAGCAATCAGAAAAGGCCAGGGATGGAACACAGGTTGTGAAAGGCCTAGGAGGCTGAGTCAAGTCCTAGCACTTCCATAAAGTGGGTTTCTGAAGAGCTCAGTCCTGGAAATAACACGGGGCAATGCAGGATTAAGGGCATGGCCGTTGGGGTACATTGACAGACATGGAACCCCCTCCCGGGCCATTTGGTGGTACGTGTGTGTTAGTGTCCTCCTCTGAAGGGATGGAGATGACCTGTTTTGGGGGGCTTTTGTGATTTTGGCAGGACAGCCCACCTCTCCACCTTCGTCCAATGAGGGAGAAATCTTGGAAAAGTAGAAGAGGGTTGGACCCAGTGCCCTTTGTTGTCAAATTAATGGCCTAGGATTGGGGGCAGGAGTGAAAATTTTCCTTATTTTGTTAAAGCCTGAAAAGGTCAAAGTTATGTTAGTAAGAGGAATGCAAAACTCTCATGGAACCTGGTGAGAGCTTCATTAAGATTCATCTTTATGTTTGAGGGATTTCGGATTTATATTAGGTAATTGACGCATCTGATATGAATCCTTCTGTCACAAGCAAAACAAGGTAAGACTCCCAGATGACCTAAGAACAAGGGGAATTTCCTGGCTTACATAGTAGAAAACTCTAGGTGGATTCAGATTTAAGTGTGGTTTGATTCAGAGACCAGAACCATATCATCGGGACCCAGCTTTCCCCTCACTGTCTCTCAGCTCCCTTTTCTCTCCACTCTCGGCAGATGGCTGCGGCAGCTCAAGTGTCATATTCTTTTTCTTTTTTAATTTTTATTTTATTTATTTTTTAATACAGCAGGTCCTTTTTTTTTTTTTTTTTTTTTTTTTTTTGCAGTACGCGGGCCTCTCACTGTTGTGGCCTCTCCCGTTGCGGAGCACAGTCTCCGGACGCGCAGGCTCAGCGGCCATGGCTCACAGGCCCAGCCGCTCCGCGGCATGTGGGATCTTCCCGGAACAGAACACGAACCTGTGTCCCCTGCCTCGGCAGGCGGACTCTCAACCACTGCGCCACCAGGGAAGCCCCAGCTTGTTGTTCTTTGACTCCGGTTCACAGTCAGGAAGTTCCCTCGCAGAGAGCTCGGGCAATTATGAGGCTCACCTGTGAATTTCTCTTGGGAATATCAGTCTGTGTAGTCTGTTGTCACATGTCTGAAAAACAGTTGTCTTATATGCTTTTCTCAGTTTCATGATTGCTTATTTCAGGAAGGCAAGTCTGATACCAGTTGGACCATCATACCTGGAAGCTCAGAGGTGATCTTTTAAGTAACTGTTTTGCCATTGTGTGCCATATAACCCATTTTCAAATGGTAACGGCATTTTTCCTGCCTTCAAACCCTGTAAGCTCAGAAAAAAAATCTCAAGTTCGCATCTCTAAGCATTTGTTTGAGTCTAAATTCCATATCAGTAAGAATTAAATGCAAGAGATAGAAATCAACTTAAGTATTTTAAGCAGAAAGGCATTTGGTAAAAGGAATTCAATGCTAATGAAATCACTGGAAGGAATCACTCGCAGATCAGCATAGAATAGCTTAACCAGGGGTCCTTCTATTTCTGAGGCTGTCAGGGAAGCTCTCCTGGAATAAAGGACTTCTGCTATCATTTCAAATGCCTTTTGGAAGATACAGAGCTGGACAGTAGACCCTGAAATGCTACTGCAGAAAATCTTCACATTCCCAGAGTCTTCTTTACCAGCAGAAGTAGCACCCAAAAGGCAGATAAGTTGGTTCAGCTTATCTCTACCTTTCAAATCCCACTCAAAAGCATCTAATTGGTGTAATCTAATTTGTATCCAGACCTTAGCAAGGGAGTCTGTGAAATGTGGATTTTGCCTTTCCAGTCTCCCCTAGAAAGATGAAGGGAAGGAGTTTGAATGAGCCAGTCCACAATATCCAGCAAATACTTTCTCGCTGTTTAGGATTGCCTTTTCATCCTTCAGGATCGATGTCAAATATTACCTCCTCCTTCAAGTGCATTTGTTAATCTCGTGTTATGTAGCTCATATACCCACTGCAATGTTTTTCCAAATGGTTTTATAATTATTTATGATTCTCTTTTCCCCACTAGGCAGAAAAAAACAAAAACAAAACAAAACAAACTCAGGGGTGAGAGTCACCTGTAAGTCACTGGCTGAGGGTTAGAGACTGGTTTACTCATTCTTAACACTAATGTCTAGTCCAATAGCTGGTATATAATGCTGAATGCATGCTTACTGACTGAATTAACGAGTCCTAAAAGAATAATGGCCATTCCACGTCTTCAAATCACATGACATAGGAAGATGTCCCTGCCGGGGGAACGACCTTGATCAGAGGCTGACATTTATCTCACCCCATATTCAGAGTCTTTCTATGTGAGCCAACGGGTGAAGATTGAAAAATCCCACACACTTGATTTTCTGGAGCTAGGAAGAAGAGACTAGCGATGCTTTCACTGGATTCTGCAAGATTTAAAGAAATTAATTCATCATGGTGGTTTATGTGTGTGACTGTAATCTTGGATCCAGGTGGACAATTCTGAGCCCTGGATCCAGCCTTTCAGAAGGAATATAATAAGTCACTTACCACCTGTACATTTCTGATCTGTGAACTGGAAAAGAGAACACTCCCGGGGCCAGGGGGTGATGCGTGCATATGCCTAGCAAATGGCTTCCCTTGCAGTGGCTGGGATGGATGACGTACCTCTTGTAGGCAAACAATCCTGTTCCCAAAGGAGCCTTTCCCACTCCCTGGTCCCTCATTAGATGTAGCGCATTAGTAGAGCTGGCCCAAATTCTGCCTCCCGGATCTTGGCAATGATGTTCGAGCTTGTTTCAGGCTTAGCCCAGCTTGTTGGAATTTTGCTGGTCCTGCATGCGATGGGGAGGCTTGTGTCTGTGTGTGCACGGTGTGAGTCCCCATCCTCTATCTATTCTACTTCTGCCTGACACAGAATCTTAGCACTGAGACCCAGAACCTGGGAGGATTAGGAGGGTGCTGGGTTGGTGCTAGAGAACCCGGCTCCTGCCCAGCTCCTCCTCTGATGATGCCCATAGGCAGTCACATCCCCCCTCAGCCAGGACGGCACAGCTACCTAACCTACTCGCAGTCGACCTGACATATGTGAGCAATAGTTTGTCACCGAGGCTGTTTGGGTTGCTTGTTTGCAGCATCATTGTGGTAATAGGTAACTGCCACTCCCGCATTTCTCTCATTAATGATATTCATTTATTCATTCAACAAATATTTGTTGAGTACTTCCTTCATTCTGGGTACTTCCCGGGTCCTCCAGCCAGTGAGGGGGACCCTGGGTTGTGAAAAGTTGTGCTCTTGTACCTGGATGTTACTATTTCCCACTCTAAGAGATGTGTTCGAATTCAGGCTTACTTATTATCATGCACTTGTTTTTGTGTGTGAGGGTGTGTGGAGGAGAGGGCATTTGGTACAAACCAGTCCCTGGGGGAAGGCTCAGTTCTGGGAACAAACTTCAGATGAAGTCCCTGGACCCTTAATTTGTAGGCTCTGAATCAGGTGACTCTATCATATACTGCCCACCTCACACCCCATCCCCACCCAGGACGCGTGACCTGGGCGAGCTATGTTTGTTTCTAACTGTAACTTAAACCATTAGAGAAAACATATGGGAGACTATAGTTAAATTCCAAATATACAGTGCAGAGAAGATGTTCTATAGGAGTTTGGGAAAAGAAATGATGAATAGGCAATAATTTTTAGGAAGAGTCTTCATGAAAAAGACAGGGTTTGACTTTGTTGGTAATCATGACGATCTTGATTATATTTACCTATTATAGTGATTTATAGCTTATGTTATCTTAAGGCCGTTAATACTGCTACTGCTTCTATAATTTCTTGGGTTTCTGCCATGTACCAGGCCTGCACCAAACACCCTGTGTACATTTTCTTAGTTAATTCTTACAACAGCCCTTGCAGTCCGAGGCAGGTAAACTTTGTGTTTCCAGTTATGGATGACGACACTAAAGCCGAGAGAGGTTAAGTGACTTACCTGGGGCCACAGAGCTAACAAGTGGCAGAATCGAGATCCAGTCCAAGTCTGCCTGTTTCCAGACCGTGGCACTGGGCTGTTTCTGGATGTACTTGGTCCTTGATATAATCCTGTGCGAAAGACAATTCATATATAATTTTTTAATCCTCATTTTATATGTCAAAAAGCCAAGTTTCAGGAAAGCTAATGATTTCTCCAAGGCCAATTAACTAGTTAGTAGCACGGACAGTTCAATCCTATATTCCAAATATATTTCATTTTAGTTCAATTTTTAAAGTTGAAGGGGCCAGAATATCAACTCAGTAACTCCCTTCAGCTCCTTTGGGTGATACTGGGGGAGAAGGAGAGAGTGCTGGAGGTGCTGAGAGCGGAGACAGCTGGTCCAGTATTTATTTTCCATTGAGTGTATCAAAACAAAGCTGTGGGTGAGTGAAGCAAATGGCAGGAAGAACAGTTTTGTGCACTGGGGCTTCAACTTCTGGAGAGAACCCATCCGGACTCCTCCCCTGCAGCTGTGGGGCATTTAGAAGCTCACTGGCTCTGGGCTCCTTCCCAAGGGCTCCTCGGCTGGCCTCCTCCCTCCAGTCTGTTTCTCCCTCAAGTGAAACCAGCACCTTCCAACGTCTTTTATCTCTTCTGCTCCCCGAGACGTGCACCAAGACACACGCCTCCACAGATGGCTCAATTAAATCTGGAAGGACCCTTAACACGTGACTAGATAGCTGAGATCAGGAAAGCTGACTTTTCTAAGGATTTTCTCTAAAAGGACAGAATCTGAGTTTCCCCTTCTTGTCTAAAAAGATGTTCCTTATGGAGAACAGTATGGAGGTTCCTTAAAAAACTAAAAATAGAACTACCATATGACCCAGCAATCCCACTACTGGGCATACACCCTGAGAAAACCATAATTCAAAAAGAGTCATGTACCAAAATGTTCACTGCAGCTCTATTTACAATAGCCAGGAGATGGAAACAACCTAACTGTCCATCATCGGATGAATGGATAAAGAAGATGTGGCACATATATACAATGGAATATTACTCAGCCTTAAAAGAAACGAAATTGAGCTATTTGTAATGAGGTGGATGGGCCTAGAGTCTGTCATACAGAGTGAAGTAAGTCAGAAAGAGAAAGACAAATACCATATGCTAACACATATATATGGAATCTAAGAAAAAAAAATGTCATGAAGAACCTAGGGGTAAGACAGGAATAAACACACAGACCTACTAGAGAATGGACTTGAGGATATGGGGAGAGGGAAGGGTAAGCTGTGTCAAACCAAGAGAGTGACATGGACATATACACACTACCAAATGTAGAATAGATAGCTAGTGGGAAGCAGCCACATAGCACAGGGAGATCAGCTCGGTGCTTTGTGACCACCTAGAGGGGTGGGATAGGGAGGGTGGGAGGGAGGGAGACACAAGAGGGAAGAGATATGGGGACATATGTATATGTATAACTGATTCACTTTGTGATACAGCAGAAACTAACACACCATTGTAAAGCAATTATACTCCAATAAAGATGTTAAAAAAAATAATCTCCCTCAAATGAAAGCTCCCCATTCGCGCAGCTGCTCTTCTTGGCTTCTGGGGACTCTGGCTGGGGCTCAGTGAGTGTGGGGCTGGGGTGAAGTACCTCCGTCTGGGCTCCCACCCTCCTCATCTGGCCCCATCCGGCCCCTGACCTGGGCGATGCAGGCTGACAGCTCGAGTGACGGGCTTTCCTCCGGTTCTGCTCCATGTCACCCTGAAACGCAATCCCTTGGCTCCCAAATTGCCGCGCCCCACTTCCCTGCTTGTGCTGTGGAGAGAGGCACAGAGAGGGAGTGGAAAGGGGCGGGAGAGCCCACCCCACGTGGGATTCCCATGGACTTGTCTCCCTTTTTTTGAGATCTTGCATTTTTTGCACTTTACCAAGAGATGTTAAGAGTCAGGTCGTGGAGACAGAACACTGGGTTCAAATCCCGACTTTGTCACATGATTGCTGTGTAACCTTGCGGAGCCGTTTACCCTCTCTGTGCCGCAGTTTCCTGATCTGTAGTATGGGGACATAATACTGCTTTTATCATCGGGTTGTTGTAAAGGTTAAAATACTGAATTTATATAAAGTCCTTAGGACACAGGCTGACACATAGGAGGCACCCTATTATTTTTGAACAGTGTGGAATTATAAAAGGATTTTCAGCCGGGGAACAACATGGTCAGCTCTGCACTTGAGAAAGATTCCTGCTGGGAAGGAGAGAGAGAGAAGACGCTGAGCCAGGCACAAGGGTGGAATCTGTGCCTCCTGTTCTGGTCCTGGGCGGGGTGGAGGCCATGCTCGCTTTCAGTGGGAACTCAGGGTTCATTTAGCTAAAAATAAATGGGCTGGACTTCAGTTTCTTCATTCCTTAAACCCATTTGGCAGGACCCTTGAGAGCTGGACCAGAGCCCTTCAGGGGAGCCTGAGGCCAGCACTTCACCGGGAATGAGGCAGAAATGGGCCTGCCTCGGGGCCGGACCGCCTGCCTGCGAGCTGCCATGATTCCTCTCGTCACATTGATGCTCAGCCAGAGTTAGGAATACTAGAGATGATCCGTTCTGCGTATCATTAATGAATCCCGTGTAGAGGAGAGGTGGGGGGTAGGGGATGGGTGCGTTTTGAGTCAGCTCTGGCGATCCCTTTACCTTCCTCACAATGGCTATTTCAAAACTTCCTGAAGGGTCTTCTGGCGTTGAGGCCCTACCCCCGACCCCCGCCAACTGTGCTTTAAGAAATGTCTGAGTCCACTTCAGGGACATTGGTGGGAGGCGTGATCAAGTATTTCCCTGGGGCCTGAGCCGTGAACTTAAGGAGGATGGACGTTAAAAGAAGCTCCGGGCTTCAGGGACTCCAGGATCCCATGACGGACACACCTTGTGTTTTTTAATAAACCTATTTCTATTTCTATTTGTGATAAGTAGTTCCCTCTAAAGAATGGGATCAAGGACTAGCACCCCCTTTTGCCTTGGTCCAAGAGCAGTGAGTGCTGCTGGAAGGCCCTAGCCTCCAGTTCTAAAAATTTAGCACTTGACCCCAAAATGGTCAATCAGTTCATTATAACCTCCTGGAAAACCCAGCTTGTTTGGGGGTGGCACATGATATGACAAGCCATCCCAATGAAAGTCTACTTTGTTTTTAAACCTGCTAGGAGTGAGAAGCTCTTTCTTTCCCTAGTACTAACTTAGCTGTGAAGATACAGGACTGAAACCAGCAGAGGCAACCATGAAGAAAAATTTTGCCTGGGAAAGAAGTCAACACAGAGGAAACAGAGTTGAGAAATGGAGACAGACAGCATCTCAGTGGCATATTTTGAGCACCTGGATCCAGCCATGCCTGAAGTCATTGTAACACTAGACTTTTCTGTTACATTAACCGAAACAGTGCATCATTTTTGCTTAAATAATTTTAAGTTGGGTTTCTTTGACTTGCACCCCCCAAAAAATCTTGGTTCATGTAGGTAATACTATTATCTACATTTTGCAGATGAGGAAATTGAGATTTAGAGTTTAAGGACTTTCCCGAGGTCACAGAGCTAGTGAAGAGTAGATCTGGGAACTAACCCCAAGCAGTCTGAATCTGGAGCCTTTACCTTAATGAAGATATGACAAAGGTAAGCACAGGATGCTTGTGAGGTCAGAGGAGAGTCACCTAATGTGCTGTAGGATAATCCGAAAAAATTTTTCAAAGAGGCTGACGCCTTAACCGAGAGGTGCAGCAGGAGTGGCTGTGGTTCAGGTGAAGGTGTGGGAAGAGGCAGGCACCAGATCACAGAAGTGTGAGATGACATGCCGAGTGCTGCGGCCCATGCGCAGTGCCCTCCGTGAGCTGGGAGGGGGCGGGAGATGAGCCTGACCATCCGTCAAGGCCCATGCCATGGGGGGCGGGGTCTGTGGAATGATTAGGAGCTCAGACCCATCAGTATTTGGGGGGAAATGTATGGTTTTTGTGTGGTTGAGCATGAGGGTGAATTTTCACTCTAGATGTGTGATTGAAATAAGAATGCAGTGATGGGATTTCTGAGAAGAAACAGGAGCCACGGAGACCATTTGGGTAGCTGATGGTGAGGACCTCAGCAGAGCAGGCTGAGTGGGATAAAGAGGAGTGTAGGGGATGAAGTAGTTAAGGGATAACAGTAAGAGTGATCGGTGATGATTTAGGGGGAGGAGGGAAGGTAGAGGATGAAATCAAGGATGATGCTAGGCTCCTGGCTTGAGTGATTAGGTGATGGTGGGAGGAAGGGTCAGTGAACGGGACAGGGCATGAGGTCAGTTTGCCGTGAGATAGAACATTAAAAAAGCAACAATACCATTCCTCTCCCCATACCGCCCCCTTTGTTAGACCTTTTCCTACTGACTCTGGGCTGGCCACGTGACTTGCTTTGGTCCCGAACACATTGTTAGCCAAGTATATGATTGTAGGTCCCTTTGGGGTCCAACTGGGGGGCATCCCTACCATGCACACGTGCTGTGGTGTCACAGAGTCCTCTCTTCTGCTGATCTGCCTCTACTACAATCATTAGGTCCCAGGCCCCAAACCTGGCTTTGGTCGGGAAACTAGGCACAGGTTGTGACATTTCACTGGGGTGATTGTCCCCGTCCTCTTGCTCATCCATTCTTGATTTCTTCTGGTTGTACAGATTGAGCCAGATCCTTGATGGCTGCCCATGTATTTGCCCCTATGGATGCCATGTTATATTAACCATATCTGCAACTCTCTGTGGGTCAGGCTCTTTTGACTGTCACGCCAGCCTTGCTGTGCCTTATGATGACTGTATCCACCTGGCATCTGAGGGTCACACGCAGCCACCTGGACTCTGTTCTTCTGGGCCCCATTATCCACATTGCTGTCATTGAGCCCACTTCTGTAATGGCGCATCCTACTCTCAGCCTGGCTTCATGGAGCTTCTCAGTGATGCTGGTGTCCACTCACCAGCACGTTGCTAAGGCGAATGGCATATCCTCTGGCTCCTCCCGTGGAAGGGAGTTCTCTGGTGGGATTTACAGCCTTCCATTGTCCATCCACTTGAGCACGTCGGCTTCTTCAGCTGTTTAATCCCTTCTTCCACTGTCTATCGAAGAAATCTAGGCTATCTGTCTCACGTAGTGGGAGCCATCTTTTCTTTTCGTGTTTCTAGGGGTCATCCTAACAGGATGCAACAGCAGCATCTCTTGGGGCCTGGCCTCATGTTACTCCTGTATCCCACAAGAGAGCTTCAGAATCAGTACACTCACCTTTATCCAGCTTTAGGTTCTGACCCTTTATCAAGCACCCTCAGAATACGGTCCCACATGTACTCTTCTGGCTCCTGCTGGAAAATGGAGCATACTGACAAGGTCAAGTCGATCCTGGAGTCTAGTCCTTTTTACTCTCTTATCAGGTGGGTTATGTGGTGACTGCCTTAGCCTAAATATGTAGACCTACTGACCTGGAGGGAAGGCGGGGCCAGGTTGTGAAGGGGTGCATGTGTCCTTGGGGCAGGAAGACCCTGCATTGCCCTAGCTCTAAATTGGGAAGAGTGGACCATTTATGAAGGCTTAGGATGTTATGGGGAATCTGGGAATTCATGATTTTGTGCTCATTTATCCAGATATCAGCCGTTCCATGCATGAGAGCCTCATCCTTTTGTAATTGGGCCTCCTGTCCTTGGTCCTTGACACAGCAGACCTTCCTTGGTTGGAAGCATAACCATATCGGAGCTTGGCCACTCTGATTACTTGACCTGGGGTGTGGTTCTCAGCTTTCTCTGTCCTTTTACTACGGGAGAGGAAAGCCTCTTTATATTCTATTGAGGAAGCACTCTGGTTTTCACATTTACCTTTTAATTGGTGTTTAATTACTCTCAGCTGTTCATTATTTATTTTTTCCAGTGCATCCATCTAAACTTCACAAAGGCACTCAGTTCCACTGTCCTTACAGTTACTGTTCCCCTCATATTTCTCAAATGTCTAACACTTCACACTAATTAATGTGTTTTTTTCTTTCGGAATCCCATCCCAGTTCACAATTAGTGAAAGTTTTATAATTGCATTGCTACTGTGCCAGAGACTATGTGTCATCTCCCACCAGGGATGGAGCCTCATTGCCAGCTGGGTGGAGGGTGATCTAGCTCCAAATTCACATATTAATATCTGCTTTCATAGACTACTGCAAGCACCAAATATTAAAAGTTGGGTTTCCTGGGACCCAGACTCTGAGTTGGAGATTAGCATGCAGGAGTTTTACTGGGGAATAGTCTTGGGACCAACACCTATGGAAGGGAAGGGAAAGAAAGGGATTGTCAGAGGGAGAATTTGTACTGTGAAGCAGTACCTATGGAGCTTGGCCAACCCCATGGAGAGCTCTGAGGCTTAAATGGCTTTTCCCAGTTGTCCTGAATTAGGGCGAGAGGCTTGGCCTTTGTACCCTGTGTATGGACCATTCTTTGGTGTGGGTCACCCCAGGAAGCAGACTAGATCTTGGGCGAGGTCACCTCTCTTTAGCTGAAACAATCCTGATGTGGGTATTTAAAGTTACATTTGAAATCATTAAAATTCAATAAAATTAGAAATTCCATCCTTCAGTTGCGCTCGCCACATTTCAAGTGCTCAACAGCCAAATGTAGCTCATGGTTACCATATTGAACAGCACAGGTTGAGGACATTTCCATCATTACAGAAAGTTGTGTTGGATAAGCCCGGTTTATCAAAGATGTTTTTCAGCATTTGTGAGAAATGTTCTGTTTCATGTGTTCCCCAATTCTGATGGTTTCGTCCTTCAGGAATTCCCACTGAAAACTTGGGTTGTTTAACCAAGGAAACTTATCTTTCATGAGTCCTGAACTCCAGATTTTGTTCCTCCAACCTCACAAGACTCTTGGAGGCTCTGTCTTTAACTCAGCAAAAAAAAAAAAAAAAAGGAAAAAGTGGCATGTAATATAGTTTTGGGCTCACATTTCTGTGCTTTCCTTTTCTTTAGCATCTTGGTCCTTATGCTCTCACGGACTGAGTAGTTTTCCAATGACTTTAAATAGGTTTTTTTTTTCAACATTTTATCCTGCTTTTGCTTTATTCTTGGCAGGAGTGTTGATCTGTAATGAACTAGCTTGCCATTGCCTGAATTTGCTATCTATTGCCTACTTTTAAAATGTATGTCCCAATTTGGCTACCATGCCATCCTTCTCCTGCCTCTTTTGGCTCCATCTCTGTCTCCTTTGCTGGTTCCCATTACTTGAAGTTCTGTTCTTGGCCCTCTTTTTATCCTTTAAATTTTCTCAGGTTAAAATCACATAATCCCATGAGTTTTCCACCTGTAGGATGAAAGGCCCCTAAAGTTTATATTTTGACCACAGCAAGTTAGGTCCTGCTGTATGTTCCCATGTACATTCCATAATCTCCCAATTATAACATTCACCATGTATTAGTTACAAATAATTGGTAAATGACTTGGCACTACAACATAGAATTTTGGGTTAGAATTCCTTAAAGTAGGTCAGGATTTAACTAGGGACTCAGTCATGACTGGCGCTACTGAGATTCAAGAAACTCTTGACAGGAGGGCAGGAACTTGGTAGGGCTGACCCTCTGAGAGTTCTGGATTATTTATAAAACACATCAGAGCAATGACTGAAGTGTTTCTGCGATGACGTGCAATGTCTTCAGCGATAAAGCATTATTGCTTGTAATCCCACATGCACCAACTGTGAGAGGCTATTTATACCTTCGGTTCTCTGACTGCTTTTGTACTGCTTATGGCCTGGTTGACTTCCTCACTCCTGGGGATCTCATGAGGACAAGCTTAGAAATATTGCTTTGGCAGAATGTGACTCAAGTGCTTTGTGAAAGTTCAAGGTTGGGCTCAGTTAATAATTACCTGAAAGGCATTGTGGAGTTCTGGAAAGAGAAGTGAAATCAGAGGCAGGAGGCCTGGGTTCAAGTCTGGGTTGTGTCACTGAAAGCCCAGGTGAGCTTGTTCTTGCCTTCCATGTTTGTATCATTAATTGATTTCTCAGCTCCTTATCTAGCAGACTAAGCCAGTGTAAGGTAGAGAGGAAAAGTATGGCCTTTGGAAAAACCAGCATCTTACTCACTAGGGAAATGGTGGAGGCTTGTCCTCTTGGTGGGAGAATCTGCAGTCACAATGCAGAGGAACGGGTGCAGGGAGGGGGACTGAGGCCTTTTTTTTTACGGTCCATCAAGAAGGGCAGGGGGTGTATGGTCAGGTGAGACCTCACTGAGAAGGTTACATTCGAGTGTATGCAGGGAGTGATGGAGGAGCCATACCTGCACACCTGCGAAGGTGAGGCAGTACCATGAGTAGCATCTTTGATAAATAGCAAGAAGGTGGGATGGGCGGGTGGGGAGGGAATACTGGGAGTGGAGAGGGTAGAGGTGGCTGAAGAGGTCAAAGAAGTGGAGCCTTCTAATAGAGGACCTCGTAGGACACAGTAGAGAGTTGGATTGAGATGAGCAGCCGTGGAGGGTTTTGCACAGAAGTAGAAGATGATTGGACTTCCTTTCAATTCCCTCTGGCCACTGAGTTAACAGCAGATTTTAGGGCAGCCAGGGTGGAAGCAGGGAGATGTGTGTTAAGAGACTGTTGCACTTATCCAAGATGGTAGCTGGCTATGGACGTGGTGCAACTATAGACATGGTGCAACTCCTGAGAAGTGGCGGGTCTCTGGATGTGTACTGAAGAGGTGGCAGCATTTGCCAACATAGTGAATGTGGGGAGAGAAAGAAAAATTTCAGGAGAGACCAAAACCTTTTTGTCTTGGACAACTAGAGGGATAGTTACCCTTACAGACGTGGCTAGACTGTAAAAGGAGCAGGTTGGGCCCTGGTGGTGAAGATCAGGAATTTGGTTTTAGACATACTGTCCAATATCAACATAAATAGGATCTCACTGTATACATTCTCCTGTAACCTGATTTTAACACACAAGAGAACTGAAGCTCTGTTCCAAATCTGCTACATGTGTGTTTCCTGTATCACACGATTTTCAGTATGTCACATACTTCTCAGCGTCTCCATTTCCTCATCAGAAAATGGCAATAATATGGCAATAATGGCTTCTGTTAATCGATTAGACTTTTAGAAAATTAATAAAATGTGTGTAAAGGATATTATTACTAATGCATTAAAATTTTGGATTTGCTACTTTGGCTTCTGGCCTTAAGCTTACACTCCGTAAAATGATTTGTGTCTTTGCTGAAGCAAGAATTGAATCACAGGGACTGCTAGGCTGGGGTGCAGAAGGGAATCACTGAACTAATGAGTCTGTTTAGTCCTTGGCATTGTACTTGCATCTCAAAGCACCATTATTGCTCGTTATTACAGTATCCTTTTCTAATTAAAAGATTTGCAAAAGTCTCAGGAAAAACTTCTTGCATGGCCAAGAGACTTGTGGAAACTCTCACTGGACCTGGGCAAACAGAAGGCATTGAATCAAGCTAACAAGTGTCTCCTTTAAGCCAGGTCCTGAGCCAGGTGGTGTGGAAGAGGCAGAAAAACAGTGGGCAGTTATCAGGCATAGATGCCCCATAACCCTTAAAATAAAAATAAAAATGCTCATGTTCATCATGCAATCATGATGATACATGCTCCCAGGGATAATGCCATACCTGAGATAGTAAAAGATTTTATTTATTAATTTTCCCAATTAAAAATTATATAACATTCCAAACATATAAAAGGTAGAGATTTATAGTACAGACATTCACTTATTCATTTTCCATACTTAACACATGTTGATATTTCTCCATAGGCTATTTTTTTGTTTTATTGTTCTTTAGCAGGTTTATTGAATTATATTTTACATAACATAAAATTCACCCATTGCAAGTGTACAATCAGTTATTTTTAGTAACTTTACCCAGTGGTGTAACCATCACCATAAATTAGTTATAGAACATTTTAATCCCCCCACTAAGATCACTCATGTCCATTTATAGTTAATTCCTGTTCTCTCTCGCAGCATTAGGTAACCACTAACTTTTTGTCTCTGTAGATTTGTCTATTCTGATATATGAAGTCACAATATGCAGCCTTATGCACATGGCTTATTCACCCAGTGTAATGTTTTTGAGCATCCTCCAGGCTATTGTATGTGTCAGTACTTCATCAATTTTTATGGCTGAATAATATTCCTCTGTATAGATATACCACATTTTGATTACCCGCTCACTGGCTGATGGACATGTAAGCTGTTTTTGGTTTTTTGCTGTTATGAATAATGCTGCTGTGGGCATTCAGGTACAATTCAGTGTTTTCATTTCTTTTGGGCAAACACTTGGGAGTGAAATTGTTGGCTCTTAATTAGTTTATGCTTTACTTTTTGAGAATCGGCCAAATATTTTTCAAGGTGGTTGCACCACTTTACATGACTACCAGCACCATGTGAAAGTTCCCATTTCTTCACATCCCCATCAACTTCTGTTTTTGTGTGTCTATTACAGCCATTTTATTGTGTGTGAATGTTATCTTATTGTAGTTTTGGCTTGCATTTCCCTAACGATGTTAGAAGTCTCTGATGTTCATCTTAGCCATTTGTAAATCTTAAATGGTGAAATGTCTGTTCATAACTTCTGCCCATATTTTGATTGTTTTGTTGTCTTCTTATTGTTGAGTTGTAGGTATTCTTTATAAAGCCTAGCTACGATCCCTTTCTTGGATATAAATGTAAAAAATATTTTCTCCTGGTCGGTTGCTTGTATTTTCATTTTTTATGGATGTCTTTTAGAGTGTAAAAGTTTAAAGTTTTAATGACATCCAATACTTAACATATATTTTTCTTTTATGGACTGTGGTTTTGTAGCTAAGAAATCTTCGCATAGCCCAAGTCTCAAGAATTGTCCCTTATTTTTTTTTAAAGGTTTATAGCATTTAAGTCTATGATCCATTTTGAGTTCATACTTGTGTATTCTGTGAGGTGAGGGCTTAAGTTCACCTTTATGCATTGATTATCTAATTGTCTAGCACAGGGACAAACAGGCTATCTTTTCCCCCAATGAATTTTCTTGGAGATTTCCTCCTATACTCCTCTTGAGTTCTTGTAGCCAGACTAACCAAAATGCCACAAGACAGATTAAGAGAAGAAAAAAAATTTTTTTAATTCATGCTTAGGGAGGTCCCACAGAAATGGGACCTAAGAAGTGGTCAAAGCAGGCAGCTTTTATACTCTTTAGACAAAAACAATAAATTTGTGCGGGATTGCTAGGACAAAGAAACCTAAGTTTTAGGTGTCCAATCAGTAAAGAATCTAAACAGCTTGGGGTGATATAGAAGTAGCAAGGTTTGTTTATACAGGCTTCTCAGCCCCTATTCCCTACCTTTGGTGATAAGGTGTTCTTCTACCTCCAGGTACAGGGAGTGTACCTTTCACACGCGAGACTTCCTGCTTTCAGGCAGACAGGAAGGAGGTTTAGAAGGCCCGTCTTGCATTGGCCATTTCTTAAGTAACTTCAATTCAAAATAATCAGTATGCCTTTGAGGCACATTTTGGGGTGGCCTTCTCTGGGCTCCAAAAGCACCTTTTTCTAATTTAATTGACTATAAATATAAGGATTTATTTGTGGACTCTGAATTTACTTTCCTTGATCTATCCATCTGCCAGTACCACACTGTCTTCATAACTAGCTTTATAGTAAGTTTCCCAAGTGAGACGTGAAAGTCCTCCAACTTTGGTCTTTGTCAAATTGCTTTGGTTGTTCTGGATGTTTTTTGTTTGTTTGTTTGTTTGTTTGTTTGTTTTTTGCGACACGCGGGCCTCTCACTGTTGTGGCCTCTCCCGTTGCGGAGCACAGGCTCCGGACACGCAGGCTCAGCGGCCATGGCTCACAGGCCCAGCCGCTCCGCGGCATGTGGGATCTTCCCGTACCGGGGCACGAACCCATGTCCCCTGCATTGGCAGGCAGACTCTCAACCACTGCGCCACCAGGGAAGCCCCTGGGTGTTTTTTTGAGTATTGTAATCAGTTAGGATCGGCCTCATCTCAGTACTCTCATCCTGGAAGTCCATCAGCTGTACCCACGCTACAGTGACCATGGTTCTGACTGCCAACCAATCCCTAAATGCTCTTCTTTGGGAAAGCCCTCTGATCCCCAGTCTCTGCAAAAATAACACTCTTTGCTTTGTTCAGAGAGACTGTGATTTGCAAGTACAGCTCTCTCCTGCTTAGAAAGGAATAAACCCAGCATCTTTGTCCCAGATATTGTGAGTGACAGTCTCTTCCTTCACAATTGGAGTCACTCTGATGGTGGTTTGAACCCTGCATTAACTGGTATGCTCATGGAGCCCCTTTTGTTCCACCCGGATTATCTTCCACCTTCTCTGGGAGGTGAGTCATTCTCAACAGTGATCAGAGCTCGAATCACTGGTCTCACTGCTGAATTTACTTTGCAATCCTTGGATTTGTGAGCAAATAGGTATTTATTTAAGGGAAGTAAATGTTTTTGGTTGGGAGGTAAAGCTTTTTGTTCATATTCTTCCATTATTCCTTTTGTTCTTCCATTGTTTTATATTCTTTCACTTTTCATTTTTCTATTCATACATCATCTTGGCCTGTGTGTTTTTGCATTGTCCTTAATTGTCTGGTATATGCTGAATGGTCAAGGAAGTGCTCCTTAAGTTACAAATGAAGGCATAAGCTCATTAATCCTGTGGTCAACGCTGGCCCTGCTGATGAATGGTTATTCAGCCAAATCCAACCTCTCTACCCCGACACCAAATTAAATCTCAGAGACAGAGTTTTGGGTGAAGTGGGAAAGAATAGCTTTATTGCTTTACCAGGCAAAGGGGGCCACAGCGGGCTAATGATCTCAAAACTATGTGTTCCAATGGGATTGGGGGTTGTGAGGAGTTTTATAGTCAAGGGGTGGGGTTGCTGATGAGGATCGGGGTGCTTGCAGGCCTGCATTCCTTCAATCTAGAGACCATCTGGCCTCAGGTGATGATGGGCACACTGTGACCTTCTCTGGAATGAAGAATGCTTCATCAGGTAGTTAACATTTTCCATTTGATGGGGGTTTTAGTTCTGCAGAAGAGCTCAACGATATTGTTATGTGTATCCTTGAGGGGGAACCAGGACCCTGCCCCAAGGCTGCACTATTGTTTCTTTCTTTTTTTTTTTTTTTTTTTTTGCGGCACACGGGCCTCTCACTGTTGTGGCCTCTCCTGTTGTGGAGCACAGGCTCCGGACGTGCAGGCTCAGCGGCCATGGCTCACGGGTCCAGCTGCTCCGCGGCATGTGGGATCTTCCCGGACCGGGACACAAACCCGCGTCCCCTGCATCGGCAGGCAGACTCTCAACCACTGCGCCACCAGGGAAGCCCTGCACTATTGTTTCTTGACCTCTCCTCCTTTATCTCTGCATCCCCTCCCTTCCCTGATCAGCAACTGTTTGAACCTGCTCCTTGGAACTCAGGGAAGGTTGTGGAGGCTGAACGAAACCTATTTCCTACAAACAAAAATAGGGGGACACAGAAAGGCTTTTGTGCCCAGGAGACCCACAGGGTCCTGTTTGGTTTTAGTTATAGGTCAATTAGACCCATGACTAATGGTTATTAGACCAATGACCAATTCAAGCAGGAGAAATTGGTCAACATTTACTTTGAGTACTTTACCAAAACCTTCCTAAGGATGTTTCTTATGTTGTCAAATTGTGATATAAAGTCAGTGCAGCTCTTTCTTAGACTCTGTTTAGTGAGAACGTGAGCCACCATTCATAAGCACACAATTTTGATTAGCTGTAGTGACCACTTTTTCTGTGTGTCATAGGCTGTCCTGCATCAAAACCAAAGCCTCCACCTGGCAGACTTCCTGCTTCTTAAATGTCCTCTCACTACAATGCTAATTCTTGCATCTATCTTGGTAAAAGGCGGCATTTCCTTAAGAATGATTTAGAATTCAATGGTCATTATAGGAGCCTTTCAATATGTTGAAAAACAATAGACTTAAGAAAAACTCCAAAGAGAGGCAAATACCAACCATTCAATCTCAGGCTTTCTTTGATTGATATTCTGGGGTCTCAGAATGAAATGCTGACTCCCAAATAACCTCTCTCAAGGACTTCATAACAAAGGCATAAACAGAACTACTTTCACCAGAACTTTCTGAAAGTATCCCCCTCCATCTCTCTCTCTCCCCCACCAGCTTTATTATCATACCTGCTTACATCCTTTTTTTACCTTCTGTTCTTTTCCCCTAATCTCTTTAACAAACTACCCTCTCCACAGCGTTTCCCTCCGCTTACGTGAAGAGAAAGCAGTTTGTAAAATGTACCCTTAGCATTGCTCTGTTGGAAAGCCTAGAGATAGTTGGGGACTATAATTAGGGATCTTCCAAAATCTCTGGAAAACAGACAGAAATCTTCTACAGAATGCGAAATTGTATTAGGTACTTACTGCTCCAGACCTTGAGATCTGTTCCAATTATTTTACTTACCTGCTAGCCCCTTGGATGGGAAAAATGCTTCAAAGTTGCAGGATGGTAAAGACTGCAAGAGGATTTGAATAGCTTGGCTGTACATGATTACACACTCACCCAGAGGTGTTTAAAAGGCATAAAATATAGGAAATGTTCTTCATATCCCCTAAAAGTTATTTGGACAAAGATTCAAATTTGTAAGCAAAATTAAAATGAAACGAGGGAAACTTTAAAAATAAACACTATGACACTTTACAGTAATATTCTAGGTTGATCCAGCAGCTTAGGTGAAGGGAGCCTTGTCTTCTTTCTGTGAATGGCCTCAGACATTAGGAGACTTGGGGGCAGGGAACAGAAACGGTTGACTCCAGATTAGTGATTAATTCTCAACTCTACCACGGTGCTGCCCCTACCTGCCCTGCTCTAGGCAGAGGGACAGCCCGAGTGTGGCGGCCCTTGAGGTGACAGTATGCTTCAGGATCTGGAAGAGTGTAGGGGTGGCCGGTACCCAGAGGGACTAGGATGCTAGGGGAGCTGAGGCTGGAGACGGGCAAAGATGCAGATGGTTGGATTGTATCCGGTCATTTGCTTATCTGCTCTTGTTTGTATGTGTAGAGCTCCTGCACAATGAAGGCACATCATCCTAAACTTAGTTCAGTCTGCAGGGCTCCAGATATCTGAAGAGAAAAAAAGGAAAAAGAGAGAGAGAAGAGGAAGAGAGAGAGAGAGGGAAAAAAGGAAGGAAGGAAGGAAGGAGGAAGGAAAGGGTGAACAGAGAACAAAGAGCATTGTTCTCCCCCCAGTTCTACAAGGGTTAAGTCATAACCCACTGCAGTTGCCCACTGACAGTGAAACCTGAGAGAAATTCAGGTTGAAAACCGGGATGGGACACTCTGTGCTTTGGATAAATGGCCCCTTAGATAGTTAGATGCATATCTCAGGAAAACTGTCAATGACCCCAGATTCCTGAATCTTCCCATTCATAGAAAAGCACTAAAATCGTTAACTTGAAATACCTGTTCTTTATGATTAACAGTCATCTTTTACCAAGATGTATGCTTGACTGCACATATTCCGAAACCAAAAATCATATACAAACCGGCTTCTCCCCCTACCTCTCTGGAGCAGTTCCTCAGTGCTAACTATGGCTGTCTCCGGGCTATAGTCCTCAGCAAGACCCTGAATAAAACTTAAACCACAACTTTTATGTTGTGTGATCTTCTTTAAGTCGACAAAAGGAAGGAAAAACACACCACTAAACCAAACTAGGCTGCAAACAGACTAAAAAGTGAAATCTACATTTAGAGGATTGAAGTGTCAGTTGAAGAACAAGGTGATCTAAAATAAAGCCCTCAAAAAAAAAAAAAAAGAAAAAAAATGGTTGAAATGTATTAAGCTTCATCTTTCCAGGCCAATTTATCTCTGAGGGAGTAAAAAGCATCTGGGCGATGCCTGGAAAACTTACTGAGAACACATCACTGGGTGTGTCTTCTTTCTGTGAAGATGTCTGTTCCCTCTTCACATTGCAGACAGGTGTCTCCTGGTTACAGGTGCCCTGGCTGCTGGGCAAGGGTTATTCTGCACTGACCGCTCCTCTCTGAATAATGTGTTACAAGCCATCTCTTCCCTGCTCCCCGACTTCATGCCTCCAAAATGCAGCCCCCGGCTGTGCTCTGCCCTTGAATGCACTCACCCAGCTCTCGTGATGGAGAATGGGAGTCATCTGCTAGCATCAGAAGAGAGAATTTAGCCAGTGGGACTTGATAATAAATGCCTAGGTTACTGCTGCAGAGCTCTCTGTTAGAGGCTGCATCCATCCCGCTGTGCTAGGAGCGCTTTGCAGGGCCTGACCATGAATGTCTCTGCGTTAATGTCTCTCCAGGATGTGTGTGTGCATGTGGCTACTGACCTCTGCACCATAATTTGAAGACGTCCCCTTAGACAAGGTAGCAGAATCAGCATGTGAAATTTAGGCATGGGTCCTCCGTTGCTAGGGCAGAATTCGAAAGCTGTTGGGTACATCATCTTGAAAAGTGAAGTTACTTCTATCAACTCTTAGGAAGGCAATAATAGTAGAGTGGCTAAGGGCATGAGCAGTGAAGTCAGACTGGATGCAAGTTCTAGTTTCATCATTTACCAGCTGAATGATTTTGGATAAACCCTTAATTTCTCTAAGTCTCAGACCCCCCTTTTGTAAAATGGGAATGACAACAGTGTCGCCTTTCACTGCTGTTGTGAGGACCTGGTGAGCTGATACCTATAAAGTCCTTAGCACAGTGTGTGGCACATCCAAAGCACTCAGTAAATGTTGGTTCTTACTGTTACTGTTGCTGAGCCCTCTCACACTCTGCAGGTCAGAGGCACAGCACAACTTCACGGGGAGCCATCGCATTGAACTCAAGGTGGCCAATGCAAATAGTTCTGTGGAGTGGTGCAAGAGGCCACCGGTTCCTGCTCACCACCAGCCCAGCTTTTTCACTCTGGTGCATTCTTGGGAACGCCTTTGGGAATCCTGTGCTGTCCCCACGGTGGCCTGGGTTTGGAAATCTGCCTCCATTCAGTACTTATCTCAGACATAGCCCTGCTCTCTGCTGCCCCTGCTGGCCCTTTATCCTCTGCCATCTACAGTGGGCACCTTTCTAACGAGCTGGGACTACGCTGGGGATCTTGACAATTCAGTCTCTGGAATCAGGGGCCTAAGCAAAAAAGGGAAACATGTCAGCGTAAGAACACAAAGGACATGAAGGAAAGGTTTCTCTAATTCTGTAGCAAAAGTGACATTTATATGTCACTTTGATCCAACCAATTACATCTTCAAATTTGAACCCCTAAGGGACAGAGTAGACAGTACCTTTCAGGTTTCCACATGGAAAATGGAGATTCTGGCTTCAGAAGATGGTTTCTTATAATGACCTATATATGTCAAAGACATGAAGTCAGAGTTGCCTCGTTGATGGGATCTAAAATACCATGAGGGAGGTAGTGTCGAGAGGGTTCTTAAGAAGTCATGCATCCATCTGCTCCTCCAGGTCATCAGCAGTCCTCCCTGAATCATATCAGGCCAGCAGAAATTGGGGTTTGGGACCACAGGATACTGGATTCCCTCATGAATTTGCTTTTTCTGTGTTGTGCTTTGGTCTGATGCCATCAACACATGGGGTCTGGGAAATGAGGACCAGCCACGGGTCACTTACCATTGGGTCCACTGTAAGCATATGATGAGGATTCTGTCCATCACCACGCTGGCTCATCTTTCTGAGGATCTGGGGGGGATGTGCCTCTTTGTCTCAGTGCCAAGTGTGACTGGACCTCAGGCTTGATCTGCTTTTACCTGATGATAAGCTTCTTGGAGACTTCTGTGGACCAGGAACTAGGCTACATCATGTGGGCACAACAGTAAGTGAAAGACAGACTTTCTCCTCCATGAAGCCTCCAGTCTATGGGGAATACAGACACTAACTAGTTAAGTACAGATATCATACAACTGAAGAATATCACATTTTGATCCGGCTTCCAGGAAGCCCGGAGCTAAATTTGTAGCAAGGGAGTAAGTCATCAGTGACTGCATATTTAGCTATAATCGTGGCTGCATTTCATGTTCTCATTCTATTTTTACATCTTTCATTTTTATTTTTAAATGAAGCTTTCTTGTAAGTTGTCTTAGATCTTGTCTGGAACAAAACAAGTTAGGTATTTAAAAGTAACTACATAGATAGAAACTCAGTGAAAGCCATTCGATGAGAGAGGCTCTAATTTTGCCTGGCTTTTGTCCCCTTGGATGGATAAATGAGGATAGGATGCGTTATTTCCTCTGCTGAAAGGCAGATGGTGTGATTCTTATGCTCCAGCCAAAGCTGGGGGGTAGTGACTGGATACTAATCTGGGAGACAGAGAGTGTGTCTGTCCTGTTATCACTGATTACTCGGAACCAAGTACATGCTTGGTGTCTATTAGCTGCTCCATCAATATTTGTTGAATATTTAATGCAGTGAAAGTGTTATTCTGGACATTATAATTTATAAAGCAACTTCTTATCCATCTTTCCTCTGATTCTGTTAGTTGCTCCTGTGAGGTCTGTATTAGCCTAATACTAGCTGCTGTAACATATAGACCCCAAAACATGTAGTGGCTCAGATACAATAGAAGCTTATTTCTTGTTGTTTGTAAGTATCAGGGTGATGTGGATGTTCCTGGCTGGTAGTTAGCTTTACTTCATGTGGAGACTCGGGGCCCAGGCTCTACCATCCCCTAGGGTTTTGTAATCATCTGCATCAAGCCTGTAGAAAGGAAAAGAGTGAAGACACGGCCACTTCTTCAAAGTTCTGGCCTGTGCATGAACACACTGCTTCTGCTCCTACTCTTTTGGTGAGAATTAGTCTTATGATTATACGTACGTGTGAGGAGGGGCTGGGGGCCAGAATGAGGGGCTGCTTTCCAGCAATAACTCTGCACTGCAGAAGAGTGCGTAAATTACAGTGCATAGTGACTAAGTCTAGAAATCCCCCAAGAGAGAGGTGGTTTCCTTATATACCTAAGAGAGGACCAGCGGGGGTCTGACTCCGACACCATACATGACAAATCAGGGCCGGAATACATAGAATTGTCTTGTCTCTAGTCACAGGGAGATTACACCCTATTGTTTATGCGGAAGTCTAAAGAAAATAGGTATCACTTGTGGCCTGAAAACACGTTCAAGGCAGTTCCCTGTTTAAGGCAAAATTCCTAAATGTTGTGATTTTCTTCACCTTGATGTTGAAGTTGGGACACCTGATTCAGCTTTCAAGACTCTATGATCCAGCCCATTCAAGCTTTAACTCTCATTGTGTCCATTCATGCATCTGAACACATCAGACACTTTTCTGCTGTTCCATCCCAGGGATCCCCTCTACTTGAGCTGCATCTTCCTTTCCTTCTTCACCTGTTGAAATCCTGCTCATTCATCAGCTGACCACCCAAAATGCTACATTCTCCAAGAAGGCTACTCTGATTTTCCAAGTCAGAAAATGGCCTCCTCTCCTTGTTACTTATCTAGCAATTTGACTTATTGGTCTACTCCTCTGTTACCCCTAAAGGTTGTAAACTTCATGGGGGCAAGGGACTGTCTTATTTAAAATATTTTTGGCGGCCCTTCACACGCACCATCTGCTTCCCATTTAGGCTGATTGCCTTGGGCATTGCTCCATTTGAGCTGGTCAGCTCTGCTCTTTCCTTGTTGGGGCATAAATTGATCAGGTCTAAGTGGATCAGCTGCTTGGCTAAATGGACCTTTCCTTTTCGTTCATTAGAGGATTTGATGTGATTGTGGATAAAAGCAGACTCTGTCCTAGCTCAGGGCTTATGAATTGCGTGGGGATCTTGTTGCCACGCAGACTCTGATTTAGTAGACTCTACGGTGGGACCCGAGATAGTGCATTTCTAACAAGCTCCCAGGTGATGCCGAACACACTTTGCATGTCAAGAACCTTATGTTTTGTGAAGAATTTGCTTCAAAATAATTCAAAATCTGTTCTTTGAATGTGACCCGATCTTTCACTTTTCTGATGATTTGAAATCCCAGCTGCTTTATTAGAGATGTACATGTCTGGTTAAAAAGAGGGAAATTCCGCCCGTCTGGTTTTTGCGTTCTTATCCTTCCACAGGGCTCACACAGTCGACTGGTAACAACGGTGGCTGTGATAGTGGACAGCGTTGACCAATCCCTTATTCTGTAGCTGGCACAGTACATACATTTACCCACATAATCCCCAGAGCGACGCTCTCGGTTACGATTCCCATTTTCCATGATAGGAAACTGAAACTTAGGAAGCTTAAGAAAATTTCGGAGGCACACACAGTAAGCGTCGGAGCTGGGATTTAAATGCATCTGAGTCTGATTTCAAAGAACTGAGGGCTTACAACTGCTCTGTCCTGCCTCGGTCATTGCATCTTTTCTGCAGATGTTTGGTTTGATTTATTCCATTTGGTATGGGCTCTCACACACAAACGTGTGCATGCGCACACACACACACGCACACACACACATGCATACACGCACACACACATACGCACACGCGTGCGTGCACCCCATAACAAGCAGCCTCAGACAGATGCTTGGATGCTCCCTCCAGATGCTTGGTGTCAAGCTGGAATAAATATCTGGATAAATAATTCTTTCTGCCAGATGCCATGGGTCTCTCCCTCCCTCTCTGGATGTTTTGGTTACAAATTGTGATCCTCCTGGATGGCTCCCTGCAGATTTTATGGACCTTCCTCACCTTCGCTCATCAAGGTTCAGAAACCCATTGGTCATGTTATCCAGAGTTAATTGCCTCGTGGGGTGATTTTCTCCTGCTTGAACAAGCATTAAATCACTCTTGGAGTTCCTCTTTCATTGGGGATGTTTTCTGCCTGGGTTGGTGTCATTCAACATTAAATCATCTCTCCTCCAGAGTAAAGGTTAGTTTTCTCACACATTTAATTTATAGTCCCAAGTGGAAAAGAATAAAGCACCATGAGGGGTTGCATTACTCGCCTTGCTAATAATTCTTCAGCCTGTTATGGTTTTAAATTAAGATGCTGATGACAATAAAAATTAAACAAAATAATGTGAGTACTAATAGTAAAAACAACGGCAAATTCCTCATATTTTGTTGTATATTATAATCATTGACAATGCCCTTTCATATATGTTTATTATTATTGTTACTCTCGTCATCATCATCATCTTGCAATAATTCAGAGAAATTACCCAGACAGATATTAAACAGAAAGCCACACAGATGCAAGTCCTGGAGAGCTTCAACCTTTTAAGTTAGCCTGTTCGATTTCCATGTCAGATGTGATGAAGAGTCATGTTTGGAGATGACTCAACCAAGAAGCCTGGGTCTGAATTCCAGCTCTGTCGCTTACTGGCTGGGACAGCTTGGGGACAGCATTGAACTTCTCTAAACTCAACTTCCTCATCTCTAAAATAGGGAAACTGTGTGAAATAGATATAAGAAATAGATGTAAAATGTATGGAACACAAAAGCAATAAAAAATGGCAGCCAGTCTGACTGGCAGGTGGTGTCCATCAGACACTCCATTGTCAGCAGCAGGTGAGGTAGAGAATCACTTCCTCCACTAAACTTGACACCCACATGCAGATGGAATTTCAGCCTCCACACAGCATCTACTCTGTAGCCTCCATCATTAAGATTATCTCAACTCTGGTATCTGAACAAATGTCTGTCCTTCCAAACCACAGTCTTTTAAATGAGGTATTTGAGCCCTACAGAATTGTTGTCCGTTATCCTTCCAGCGTGGGGCTGGGATGAGCACTAGTGAATGTGTGTGCCTGGGAGCATCTTCATTCAGCACACGAGCCCCTCCTTCAGTGACCCTCGTCTGCATCCTGAGCTTTGTCTTACACTCCGTTCACACTCTACACTCCTACTAAATTGCTCTTCTAGCTGTTTCCTCAGTGTGCCCGGCCACTTGGTACCCTGTGCCGTTGCTCACACATGGCAAGCCCTTCTCTCTCTCCCCAGCCCCCTCTGCCTTCTGAAACTTTCCTCAGTTCCTGACACTCAGATCTAGTATCATCTCTATGAAGACTTCCTCGGATCTTTCTTTAGAAATGACCCCGTTTTCCCTTTCTCATTT
The DNA here is from genome assembly GCF_964341445.2 of Mesoplodon mirus. Classification (NCBI taxonomy): domain Eukaryota; kingdom Metazoa; phylum Chordata; class Mammalia; order Artiodactyla; family Ziphiidae; genus Mesoplodon; species Mesoplodon mirus. Next base: position 7,306,454 of record NC_138992.1, read on the forward strand.
CCTTTGCTCTTGGAGGAAATAGCTTAGATACTGATATTATTATAGGATCTGGATAATATGCATGGACTGGAACTAGAACAACACAGACTAGAGGATTTACAGTGTACAGCTGGGTAAGAGGAAATTTCCTGATACAAGGGCATTCTCCTGTGATTCAAGATTGAATGTCCTGGCAAGGACACCTTGGAGCCAATCCTAATCTGTTGGGATGACTCGCTGAGACTTGGAAACAATGATGGGAACAAGATGGAGAAGTCAGAACAACCTTAGCAGAGAAATGAGGAGGAGAGGTCGGAAGGCTCGGAGAGATGGGAAGAATAGACTGGCTTTATTATGTGAGACCAGAGAGTACACTACTTTGATTATGCTCCCCGGGACGATACTCAGGACATGCCCTTCACTTAGCCAATAAGTAATACACTGCTGGGGGCAGGGCGGGGCATGGACTCTTTGAAAAACTCAGTGGCATTTATGGGCCAGGGTTGACAGAAGCAGGTGATGTCCTCGAAATGGACATGATAGGTTCTAGTTAGCAGAGTCAGGTGTCCACACTTAACTACCAGAATCAGGAAGACATAGTTACTATAAGGGGACAGCAAGGCCAGAGGCACAACCACGGTGCCTTGGACTTATAGGATCTATAGCAATGGCTAGTAGATCATGGTGATCTAAGGGGCCACAGAGATGTAGCTTGACTTGTGTAACTGGAAAAAAAGTCAAGAGCTGGTGAAGAGAGGGCTGGAGCTAGCCATCACCACGGACAATTTGTGGTCTGTCACCCAGTTTCTAGATCTGAGGCAGCTCTCAAACCCAGAGTCCCACGTTTGAAGGAGAGATTGAGTGCCCTCACGGAAGAGACCTGTAAAATGGCAGCAAGCAAACATAGTAACAATTCCTCCAAAAGTTCCCCCCCAAAACTTGTGACCATTGACCAGAGGAACCAGTGTTTTTTTCAATTCCCTATAGTTACTGAACTAGGAGGAAGAACACTTGGGCCTGGTTAGTAGATGGGTCAGCACGAAAGATGAGGGTGTAACCAAAAGGAACTGTTGCCATACGGCAGCCCCACTCATGGGACCCTCTGAATGCCAAGTGCAACGGAAGGGTGCAGAGTGGCGGCAGTGTACTTGGTCGTTTAAGTTGGGTGGAGGGAAAAGAGAGCTGAGCTAAGAAGTACACTCTGACTCAGGGCCAGAGCCAAGGGCTGGATGGAAACCTGGCGAAGAGGCTGGTGGAGGGACTTTTGTTATGTCAGTATGTTCTAGGTGCAAGGGTCTTTGTACCTCTCTTTAATGTCCACCTGAGGGCATCCACAACAGAGAAGGAAGTTCAGAACATCCGGGTGAACGGGAAGATTTTCCCAGGGACGCCACCGTCTCTCTACTGCTCCAGTGCACTCTTCACCATATAATGCACCTCATTTTATGTATTGTCTGTCTAATGTATAGGCAATACAATGTCAGAGATTTGTGTCTGTTTTTTCTCCACTGTAATCCTTATTACCTAGAACAGACCCAGGCACATGGTAGGTATTCAATGAACATTTGTCCAATGGATGAATATAATATGTATGAATCATTTTTGACATATCTGATTTTTTTCTGATAAGAATTCTGTTTTTTTCCCCCTTGTCCAGTTTTAAAATGGTCCCTTTTGTCCTTGTCCTCACTTTCTGACTTATTTTAAAAGAAGGTAGTAAATGGGTCTGATTTTTTTCTTAAGATGGCTTCCTAGAAGTACTTTTATCAGATAGTGAATTCTTTTAAAGCTTAAATTTTATTGTAGTAAATTTATTTCAAATATTGCTATGTGTTTACCTGGCTGATAGAATTTTTAAGAACTTGTTACATATTGCACAACTGCTTCTGTACTGATCTGTACTTCCACCGGAATTTCTAACTTATCACTTCTTTCCCTGGCAGCACTAATTTGTAAGTCTTTTCCAATTGGACAGATGGAAAAATGCCCCCATATTTTGCTAGTATTTATAAAATTGAACATTCATTAGCTATTTGATTTTCTTCTGTCTGTTAATATTATTTATTCATTTTCCAATTAAGGATTCATCCATTTTTAATGAACTCTTTAAATAAAAATGGTAAACACTAGTGCAAAGAAGTTATCAGGTACATTTTCTTGAGTTTTATTGCTGCCTTAAATTTTGTAGGCATTTCTCTTCTATAGATGTTTATTTATATTGTAAGATAGCACACTATTTCATGTTCTAATTTGTGGCTTCTGTTGCTTTTGTGCTGAGAAAGTCTATCCTCTTCTGTAGAGCAATAACTACTCTATGTTTGTACCTAGTGTCTTTATACATACAAATCATTAATCTTAACAGGATTTATGTTGCCATATAGTAGTGAGAATCTAAATTTGATGTATTTTTTTTAGCAAAAGCCGTCTTTTACAATATGTCCTGAATATTCTTCCCTATTTATTTGCTGTTCTTCCCTTATCATCTATTAATTCGTATTTATATGAAGCTCTGTTTCTGATCTATGTGCTCGTTTCATTGATACTGTTGTCTAACTCAGTCAATTGTGTGCTAATCAACTTAAAAATGATGGCTTTATTGAGATATAATTCATGTACCATAAAATTCATCCTTTAAAAATGTGTAATGCAGTGTTTTTGTTGTGCAACCATCACCACTGTCTAATTTTAGAGCATGTTTATCATTCCCCATAGAAACCCTGGACCCTTTCACAGTTCCTCCTCCAATTTCCCCCTCCCACCAGCCCCTGGAACCACTAATCTACTTTCTCTATATATAGATTTGCCTATTCTAGACATCTTTTATAAATTAAGTCATATGTGTCTTTTTGTGTCTAGCTTACTTCACATAATATTACGTTTCAAGGTTCATCCATATTGTAGCATGTATCAGTACTCCATTCCTTTTTTTTTTAAGACCAAATATATTTTATTTTATTTTATTTTATCCATTGTATGGATATACCACTTTTGTTTATCCATTCACCAGTTAATGGACATTTGGGTTGTTTGCATTTTTTGGCTATTATGAATAATTCTGCTGACATTAGTGACCAAGTTTTATGTGTGGACATATGTTTTCTTTTCTCTTTCATGTATAACTAGGAATAAGATTGCTGGGTAACTATATATATAGCTTTTTGAGGAAATGTCAAACCCTTTTTCCAAGTGGCTGAACCATTTTATATTCCCATCAGCAATGTATGAGGGCTAACCCTTAGTTGAAAATCTTCTGTCCTTCTGTTTAGCATCTTTTTAAATTTTATTTTTTCTAATGTTAATTTATAGACTATTTATTTTAATTTTCTAACTCTAATATTTACTTAAATACGTTATTGTGTTCTTGCTATTTTTTAAATGAAAATGTTTTCTTAGCTTATTATTGAAAATAAACGATTTTTACCTGGGTCTAATTTTGAACACATTATAATTTTTCTCATTTTTAATATTTGAAACAGTTGTAATTATCTTGCATTTTCTGTTTTATATTCAAGAGATTTTGTGGTGTATGAAGTTGTTTAATGATTTTTTAAAAAATGATCAAGTGGAAAAAAAGGGTCTATAAAGCGTTTAGAACAGTACGGACAGGCACACAGTAGGGACATCATCAACAATAGACTCTTTTTTTTCTCTCTTCCACTCCATACCTCTGTCCCTGGCATTCCTCTTACTTCTCTTCTTCCAGATTCTTTGTGAATAAACTATTTGGGACAACCTGAAATTTGTTGTTTTTTATTAATCTTGTAATTTATAAAGTGCAAAGAAATATTTCTGTGTGTTCCCTGCATGCATGTTCCCTGGAATGCAGTGTGCCTTACTGATCTGGACTCTGGAAGGTTTTCTTCTTCCCGGCCCCTCTTCCCCTCCCCTTCGTTCTCCCTCCGCCCCCCCACCCCCACCCTCACCCCCTCCGGCTCCTCCTCCTCTCCTTTTCCAACTCTGTGGTTGTTTCTTCTTTTTTCTTCTGGAATTAGCACTGCTCATGATTTAGAACTTTTTCTTACATATCAAACTTCCATTATGTTAATTTCTTATTCCTTTTCCTGTCTCTTCTGAGATTAAATATATAGCTTGTTCTCTACATTGTTTAATTTTCTTGCAGTGCTGTTTCTGTTTTACTCCCTTGCAATATTGATTTTAATTGTTATTGTATTTTTAGTCTTATTGCAGTATTTCCTGCTTGAAGTCAAGTGCCTTTGTCATCTTTTCTAGTGTTCTTCTTTATGCTTCTTTGTTTTTCTTTTTAAAGAGTGTTGTCTTTTGCATATTACCGATGAAACCAAGCATATGTGTATCAGTTAGCTTTTGCTACATTAAAAAAATAAACACCACAAAACTTAGTGACTTATAACAACACAGTTACTATTTCTCACTCTTCGGTAGGTCAGTTGGGTGGTTTTTCTGCTCTGGGCTGGCTTGGCTGGGTGTGGATGGTCTAGGATTGCTTCATTCATCTGTCTGGCAATTGGCGGACTTGCTGGTGAAGGTGGCCTCAGCTGAGACGTGTGATCTTACATCCTTGAGTTCCTAGTCCAGCCTCTTGCATAGGGCAGTCCCAGGGTTCCATGGAGCAGCAAGGGAAGACAAGCATTAATGCACAAATACTTTTCAAGCCTTGTTTTGCATCACATTTGCTAAGGTCTCAGCCATAGTTAAGTCCTAGGCTAGCCCAGAGTTTCATATGGAAAAGCATCACCAGAGGGCTAGGAGGGAGGGTACAGAGTAATATGTGGTCATGTTTACAAACTCCATGGATTTAATGTTTTCTTTTATTTCATATAGTAAATCACTCTTAGAGACACGCTCTTCCTCCAATGTCTAGGCTTCCCCTCCTTCCATCATCTTCTTCTTGAGTATTCTTTTCATGTTGGTTTTTGAATGTTCGGTAATTTTTTCATGAGGAAGGTCTTTCTAAACATAGTATTTATCTCCATTTATAACCTCCCTCTTGTTTGCTTTACTATCAGAAGGTGATATGCAACAGTCCTGAGGCATGGTCCTCTCTTTTCCTCCTTTTCTAGTTACCTGACTGCCTTCCAGTGGCTTCACTGCTCTGCTTTATATGGAGTTACACACTTAGGTGCCAATCATGATATCAGTCAAGTTTCATTTGATGTTAATAAAAATTCCATAAGTCCTCTTTAAATAGTTGACTGCTATCTTTGGTTTTCAAAGAAGTTTTGGAATTATGCCTTTTTCTGTGTCTTCATATGTACTTTTATTAGAGTATTATATGTTAGCTTGATGCATTGTCAAACTGAGAGCCTAGAAGAGCAATAGTAATTATGAACATTACCTTAAAGAAATTAATACATTTAGCAATCATTTCTTGTGGGTTTTGTGAAAGTTAAAGGAGATGATGTACATACAGCGGAGAGCACAGCACCTAGCTTAGAGCTACGTCACACATGTTGATTCTCATCACATATCTAAGTGAAAAAATGCATGGACATGGATAGCCATGTTTAAGTATAGACACTGGACTACTGAGTAGAGTTTCATGGAGATGCTTTAAGGACATAGACGTTCAGTGGGAAACCCTTGCTGGCAGTGATCTCCCCAGCTCTGGAAGTGTTGCAAATAAGGCATAGAAGACTGAAATATCAGGTAGGGAGTTAGACGCATGACTTTCCAGGTTACTGCCAACTTTGATCTTCTGATTTTAAAAGAAAATATTTGGCCATTTTTTCAGTATTTTAGCTATTTCATTTATAGAAGCTATTCTATTAACTTTTCCCACTGACAAGACATTTTGTGGAGACTGATACTTGTGTGAAAATGCTGTTTATTTTGAAAGCATCACAAAAATTTTGTTCTGTTTCTTATTTTTTATAAAAAATTATTCCTTATTTAATGAAGAAAATTTTGCTCATTTTCTAGTTAGTGTTCTCCTGCATAATAAAATGATGTATTATGTGCAGCCATAGTTACGCGGTGACACAACAGATATTTATCGAATGCCTACTATCACTCAGCCATTGTACCTACCCTCTTCTTGCTTAAAGTATTTTGGGGGTAAGATATAATTAAAAGCAGTTGTTCTTAATGCTATTGTATGTAGAATCAGCAAAGTTGCTTGGTCAAAAGACAGATTCTCAAGCTCCTCAATCAGATTCTGATTCAGTAAGTCTGAGTGAGACCAAGGATATGTTATTACAAATACCCTGGATCACTCTGATGTAGGTGGGATATATCCAAACACAGTGTGAGAGATGCTGGGGTAGAGGAGAGATCAGGTAACTGGGGTCAGATGGCTGAGTTCCAATCTGGGCTCTGCCATTTACTAGTTATATCACCTATTATATAATTGGCCTCTGACATCTAATATGTGCTCAAGAAATATTTGTTGAATCAATGAGCTTAGTCTCTTTCCTTATCTTTAATACCAAGATTAAAAAGCAAAACACCTGCCATGAATGCTATGAGTGTTAAATTAAGTAGGGGATAAAAGGTACCCGGACATATATTGTGGCTCAAAAATGGTAACTTCTCTGAGGCAAGTGAATTTCATAGGTATGCTACTGTCTGTAGCAATAAATCTTAGAGGATTTCTGACGTTAATCAGAGTCAAAGAAGCTGTGGTTAGCCCTCTTGCTTTCGAGATGGTCAGAGATGACCTTTGTTATACAGACACATCAGAAGTGTTTATTATAGCCTTGATCCAAAATGAGACATCACAATTAAACCATAGAAACTACCATCCCCAAAATAATATGAGTTGTTCACTGTGAAAATTATTCTTGGTAGAGATGAGTGTAGGAATTACGTCACTGCCCCCACTGTAGGTTCTATTTATTATTTTTAGGCCAAGGTTTTATTTCCCTGGAAAAAATGTCATATATTTAATAAATTAGGATTTGTAGAATAACTGATTAGGCAATAAAATGACTTCCACTATTAACAGTAACACACATTCTGGAAATATGAGCACAGGCCAGTTGGCTATAGTTTAAGATTAAGATAAAATTTTGACAACTGGCAATTGGAAAATATGCAGAAGTCTAAGTAAGTATATCACCTTGAGCTTCTCAGAATGAGGATATTCAAAAACATGAAGTGTAAATATTGGAAAATGTTGTTATGATACAAAAAGTCTCCGCTGGAGGCTCTCGGTGTTGTGGAAGCGGCTGATTAATATGTAGAAAGTCTGCTCTATTTGTGAATTTCTGTTCCTTCTTTATTCATGGTCCAGACTTTTCTGTTTAGACGGAATCATCTGATGTGAAACTTGGAAGGGAATTTATAGGTCACAGAACCCAATGCAAGCCTCTGTTGCCCAGCCACCGCTCCTGGCAGACACTGCTAATCCAGTTCATGTCTGTTTCCAGCTGAGTCTGTCTCATCCTGGAATCCCTCAACACAGGACTCCTAGAAATCACCATGGATTAATTAAAGTTGGAATGTAAATGAAAATGTTTGGCTGTCCCTTATTTAGATTATAGTAAGTTACACAGGTATTAGTGGTAGAACTGGATTTCAATTCTAGGTCTTGATCTTGCTACTGTGAGCGACTCCCCTAAGAACATGGACATTGGGAGAGCTCGGGCCAGTGACAAGAAACTGACCAGGAAGAGACCTTTTCCTGCATCCCCAGCATTGGCTCTTGACCCATTCTGCCATTGACTTCAAACAAATCACTTCATATTTCGGGGCCAATAAAGATTCATGCCCATGAAGTTAGGGATAATCACCTAACTCCTAGGGCTTCTATGAGCATCAAAGGAGGTAATAGATGTGAATGCATCTTTCAGATTTTACATGTAGGTGAATTTCAGCTGTTAACACTGAAATGCAGCTTCCTAGTGTCCCAAGCCATTTTTTTCCCCTGGTATCTGAGGAGTTATCCTTTAAAGTGCCAAGTATTTTATTTTCAGTATTTCAGATGGAAGTTTTCCTCTAATGAGTTCACACTTTACTGATCTTTCAAGCATAATACAATAAACGCAATTTGATCTTCTGGATGAGTCACTGACATTAAGAAAATGAGCTTTTCTAAGACAATTTGCAGGGACTTACTCAGGCATTCCGGAGCGTGGGTCTCCCTACTGACTGGCTTTGAGTGCCTGTGGCTTTGTGACTCCTCACGTCCCCTCTTCATGAATTCGTTCAGTCTTCTATTCCTAACTGGCATTCCTCTTCCTTCCAATCAGTTTTCTCCTAGGAATGTCTTTCCTTAATTACTTTTTCTGCCTTGCTTTGGATCAACTAATCACGTTTTTGTACAAATCAAATCATGGTCACAGTACCAATATTGACATTTTTGGGGTACTCACCAGGTATCTTTTTCTTATAACAACCCAGGGAGGCAGGTCGAAATCTTCAAGTCATCCTGACTCCATTCTTTATCTCACAGCATGTGATCAATCCTTTCCGCTCTACTCTCAAAACGTATCCAGAATCTGACCTCTTCTTATCACTCTCACAGCTGTCTCCTAGTCCAAGCCATTACCACCTCTCACCTGGCTGCCTACCTGGCCTCCCTGCTTCTGGCCTTGCCCCCTTCAGTCGGTGCTCAACACAGCAGCCAGTGAGCATTAAGGTATAAGTCACTTCCCTTTACCCCCCTGCTCCAATGCCCGTAACATCCCACACCTCTCACTCAGAGCACAAGTCAAGGACCTCAACATGGTTTCCTGGGCTTGGATGGTCTGCCCTCATTACCTTTCTCTCCTCCTCTTCTTTGGCTCAGTCAGCATCAGCCATATTTCCCTGTTTTTGTACTTCAAACTCACCCATCTCATTCAGTTCCCAGGGCATTTGCCCTTGCTGTGTCCTCTGCCTGGAGCACTATTCCCCCCAGGTCTCCACATGGCTCCCTCCCTCCTGTTCCTCAGGTCTCTGTTCAAAGGCCTCCCTTGACCAGCCCATACTCCCTATCCACCTTCTTTGCAGTATTTTTCTCCATAGCATCTGCCATCTCACATGCAATATCTTAGTTGTTTATTTTGTTGTTTGTCTCTCTTCCTTTATTAGAACCATGTTTTTGTGGTTGTTGTTGCTATATCCTTGTGTGCCTAGAACAATGCTTCACACATTTTAGGTACTTGAGAAGTGTTTGTTGAATCTTTGAATGAATGAATGCATGTTATGAACACACAGACGAGGAAAGTGATGCTTTGGACGTAAATGGAAGAGACAGAGCTGGGACTTGGAGCTGACACCTATAGGCTCTAAGCTACGTTTGAATTTTATCCAGAGGAATAATAAGTAGACTATGGATGGGGTTTCCTCCCAGGAGTAAATGAATAAGTGGTGACGGAGTATTTGGTTAGTTCTATATTTCCTGTGCAAAGGCAGATTTTTGTTTCCCTTCTGATGTGTAAGTGTGATTGTCAGATACAACCATTTGTTCCTCCATCATTTATCCAACCCATCCATCCAGTCATTTCTCAGCAAATCGTCCCTGGGTGCCCCTAGGAGCCTGGCAGGTGACCAGGGGGTTGCTGCCCTCCTGTTGTTCACAGCCTCACCAGGACAGCATGGGGGCCTGTGAGAGTCTGTGGATGGGGCCCCCTGCCCTACCAGGGAAGCTGATGGGAGGCTCTGAGAGGGGGGGATGCCTTGGTCAATTCTGAAGAATTCCAGCAAAGCTAGACCCTGAAAGTTGCTTCAGGGCCATGGAGCAACCTAGAAAGCCTGGCATTTCTGGTGCTGGGGACCTGCAGGAGGGTGAGCAGAGCTGGGTGTCAGAGGGCCAGGGCTGCAGTGAGCAAGAAGGCAGGAAGCAAGCCTGGACCAGGTCTGGAGGTGCCTTGGATGTTGTTATTATTTTCCTTTATTGGTAAATAACAGCAAACAATCTTTTGAAAAATATAAAGACAATTCTTTGTTTTAGAAAACTTTTTTTTTTTTTTTTTTTTTTTTTGCTTTACAAAGGCCTCCCCTGTAAGAAGCATAGGGATCAACTCCAGTATTACAGTCTGCAAGATGCCCTCTCTTAGGCTAAGTGATGTTTCTCTCCTTTGGGCTCCTAGCATTTTCTACTCAAAATTGCCAGAGAACTGTCTGTCTCCCCTGTGCTGTGAGCCCCTGGGGGCTGGTGTAGCATCTTAGGCATCTATTTAGCTCAAGAAGTGCAGTGTCTCAGTGGCCTAAACATTTTTTGAAAGAAATATTCGGAGTTCATGTAGTAATGTTCTGAGCGCATTTCGCGGGCATTCTGATTCAACAATGCTGCTGTACATCTTTTCAGAGGCCAAGGCAAGTGAGAAGCACTGGTGTGTCCAGTCGGACCAAGAGTGTTAGTGTGATATTCATTTCCGATTAGCTTAGTAAAAGGTGTGATGTGGCTTCTCAAGGGGGCATACATGCTGCCTGAGTCGCTTTTCTCCCGTTGCTGGTTGGTGAACCCATGAGGCTCAGCATCTTCTGTAAAGCCAGACCCCTCTCCCTGCAAATGGCTGCTGGTTGGAGTTCCCAGGGACTCAAGCTGGGGTCCTTTCCCAGCTGATTAGAGGTGTAAAAACACTACAGACAGCTCTCCTCTCCCCACCTTCCCCAGGGAAGGCAGGGCCTTCTGTGGTGGCATCTAAGATGGGAAGAGGGGCCCAAGGGCTAAGGGGAGACCTTTGGGTGAGGATCTTCTCATAAGTGTGGACCTTCTGTGTTCCACAGGAAGGGTCACTGTCATTGACCTGAAGACTCAGGGGTTACTGCTGCTACAGATAGTATTTGTGTGTCTTGAGTTCTAGAAGGAAGGGACTTGCCACGTTGCTGCGGATGGAAATTGCAGACCACTGGGACAACTCATTCGTTTATCCATGGTTGATTGATTGATTGATTCATTCGTTCAACAAGTACTTGTTAAATACTTGGTAAGTGCTGGATCTTTTCTTAGCCAGCACTGTGTGGGGAGCAGTAAATAGGGTCCACTGCTCCAAGGACCTTCCTTCCTCCCTTCCTCTCTCCTTCCTTCCTTCCTGCATTAATTAATTCACTCACTAATTCACTTATAGTGGCTAAGGGCACGGTCTTTGGAGCCAGACTGCCTGGATGTGAATCTCAGCTCTATCACATTTTAGCTGGATGACCTTGGCAAGTAATTTAACTTTTGTGTTTCACTCACAAAAGGGGGATCACAATAGTACCCAGTGAATAGTGTTCTTATGAGGTATGCCTGCCACATAGTAGGTTCTGTTTCATTCAAAATATTTAATGAAATCTATTAGGTGCCAGGTCTATATTAAACATGGAGGACACAGTGGAAAATGCTACAGATTTGGGCCCTGTTTTCATGAAGCTTCTAGTCTAGTGAGGGAGACAGATGTCATTCAAATAACCATCGATCACATATATAGATATATGATTACACATGGAATAAGGACCATGGAAGAACAGGACGAGGTGCCATGTGGGCCAAAGAACAGTGTTCCCTGAAGAACTGTGGTCACTGTATCCCCAGAGGATAGAGGAGATTATGACATTAGAAGACACTCGGGAAATACCCCTTGAATGAACACAAGTTCTTCTGAGCTGAGGTCTAAAGAAGAATAAGAATTCAGTACACATAGAGAAAAGGAAGGGAAGAAAATTCTAGGGGAAAAAACCCCAGCATGTGTAAAGACTCTGGGTGGAAGGGAGTGTGACAGCTTCCAGGTGTGAAAAAGGGCACAGTGATTGGAATGCAGAGGATGCTGGAGAAGGAGGAGGCTGGGGTCAGAGCCTTGGCAGCCATGACCGAGTCTTTGATGTTCCTTCTAAGAGCAATGAAACCACTTTAAGCAAGAGAATAACAGAATCAGGTCTGTATTTTTAAGACATTACCCAGCGGGAGAGGGGAGGAGGCCAGAGCGTGTGCGGTGGCACTGTTCAGAGGCGTGGCCGTCGGCTTTCACTAGGTTACGCTGAGGACACATTTATCCCAAATTCTCGGCGGCTTCCATCAGCAAAGCTTTATTTCTTGCTCACATTACATACTGGCTGTGGGTAGCTTTGGCTCTTTTCCAAGTGTCCTCTTCATTCTGGGATCCAGTGTGATGGCAAAGGTTTTCCTGTGGGGTGTATGTTTCTCATGGCAGAGGGAAAAGGGCTACGGCTGACCACAGGCAGGTCCTTCAAGCTTCTGATTGGCTGGTACAAGTCACATGGCTGGGTCTAATGTCAAGGGTTGGGAATTCCATTCCTCTCATGGAAGGAACAGCAAGTTGCATGTTTCGGTCTCTTATGGGGAAAGGGAGTGAATGGTGATGGCAGGAGTCCACGTGAACGGGGATAACGGGGTAGGAGAAGGTCTACAAGGGAGCTTGGGGGATAAAAGTGACAGAGCTCGGTGCTATGCTGCATACAGAGACCGAGGGAGAAGGAAGCATCAAGAATGTGTCCCAGATGTTCTGGATGAATCGTGTGCCCCCTCTCCCCCGCATATCCCTTGGACCTGACCATTTCAGTATGCTCCATCCAGATCCCCCAGCAGGATTTTACCTCTGCCCCTGAGGACTTCTGGAACTGTGAGAGGCTGAGTGGCCCATGCATGTGGGGTAGCCTGGACGTGCTGGGGAATTTATACCTCTAGAAACAGCCCTCAACTAGGGACTTTTTGGATTTGATGTATAAATACTTGCAATCCTTTGATCTGCATGTGGGATAATTCTGAGGTCTGTGTTCCTGTTTTCCATGGAATTAAATGTCTGTCATCCACTATCAGGGCTGCATTAATAATCTACCCTTTAGCAGCTGACTTTCCTTCCTATAATATTTCTCCACTCTCCTCCTGGTATTCCCTGAATCATCCAAACAAACTACTTGTGCTTGAACCTCTGTCTTGGGATCTGCTTCTGGGGCTGCTTCAACAAATACATCATTTACAGAGCCAGGAGACACCAGGGAAAACCAGGTTTCAAGTAGCTCTGTGGTGATGTCGAGTAGGTTGATAGAAGCACATGTCCAGAGGTGGAGACAGGATGATGGGACTCACAGGCATTTAGCTTACTGTCTAATGGAAGGAGAGATACAGTTACAGATAGTTCCAAGGCAATGGGTAACGTTGGTTTAAAGGCAAGGACCAAGGAAGGCAGGAGCACAGAGCCGGGGGAGGGTGGAGGATGCGATCCAGGAAGGCTTCCAACAAGTGGTGGCTGCTGGTCAGGAGAAGGGCAATGGAAGAATATTCCAGACCATGGGGGCTGGGGGGGGAGGAGGGAGGAGAGCATGTGTGAAATCTTAGGTTGTGTGTGACACTAAGGAATTGAATATGGTTACTGGCGGGAGGAAGGGTAGGGGGAGGGATAGTTAGGGAGTTTGGGATTGACATGCACACACTGCTATATTTAAAGTGAACACGGACCTACTGTATAGCACAGGGAGCTCTGCTCAATATTATGTAACAACCTAAATGGGAAAAGAATTGGAAAAAGAATAGATACATGTATATGCATAACTGAATCACTTTGCTGTACACCTGAAACTAACACAACATTGTTAATCAGCTCTACACCAGTATAAAATAAAAGGTTAAAAAAAAAGAATTGAATATTTTCACCTATAAAAAATCTTAAAGGAACTACAGGAGAAGTATATAAGGTACCAAAATATAAGATTAAAATTTCAGACAGGAAAGCCAGAGGATCGCATCCATTGTCACAGTACACATGAGAGAGTCCCAGATGCCTTGACACACCTGAAGATGGAATACGCACAGCTCGTGGAAACATACACAGCTGGTTTGTTCTGTGGCTGAAGGTTAAGTGCAAGCAGGCTGGAGATAATAACAGCAGGCACCTGCACTGAATGCTGGTGTGGGTGCCAGGCTCCCTTCCAAGGGCTTTGTGTGTGTGGTCTAACTCTCCACAAGTCTGATGGGGTCACTATCGTTATTATTCCCATTTTACAGCTGGGGAAACTGAGGCACAAGCCAACTAAAAGAAAGTGGCCAAGGTCTCACAGCTTGCTTGTGGTGGAGGCATCTACTGCACCCAACAGCCCAGTTCTAGACCCTTAGCCTACCACAGTTGCTAAGTTTATTTGTTGGCTTCTCTGAGGCTGCCTGTTACAGTGGAAAGATCACAGACCCTGGTGTCTGACCCACCTGGGGCTGAATCATGACTTTGCAGTCTCCTAGCACTATGACATTTGCAAAGGAACTTAACCTGGCTGAACCCATTTCCTCATTTCCAAGGGGTATTAAAGGCTACGCAGTGGGGTTGCTGGGGTGAGTTAAAGAGGCAATACGCATAGAGCATCAAGCCCAGGAAGGTGTTAAATAAACATTAGCTGAAGTGAAATGAGGGCTCACAGCATTGTGCTTTTGCTTCAACTCCACGTAAAAATTATGAACTGTGAGAATTTTAATTTTTTTAAAAAATAAGACTGTTAAGCCCATTAATGGCCCATGAAATGATATTTTCTTATGGCAACTACCATATGTAAGTGGCATTAAGTGAAAGCTTCTTGGGTGATTATAGGAAGGACCCTAATTATCAAGAACTATGTTAAAGAAACAGTCCAAAGTAGGAGGGGGTGGGATGAATCATGGTGTATCTGTGCAATGAAACAAAAGCATGAAATGGTTAGTAGTGAAAACCACTGTTCTCCTGGGGAGAACATAGCAGGTCATATTTATTTCAGTTATCCTTCTTAAAAACATATTGTGAATGGATTAATTTTATCACTGCCAGGAATTCTTAAAAAGCAAAGAAAACCTAGAATGAGGTCATCCTCCGAAAACTCTTTTCTTTCGGATACACAGAATCTACACTCTGATGGGGCCCTTATTTTGCCTAATTGGTTACTGGACAAATCTTGATAACGGGGATATTGAAGGTCAAGTCTATCACTGTTCTAACTAGGATGGTTTCACTTGCAAGTCCTACTAGGATTGTAAGATCACGTGTTCATGTGAAGCGGAGGAAGCCTTGACAGGTAACCAGCTACACTTGGCCACCTCTCTCCCAAGGGTTTCAACCCAAAGGAATGTGGTGGCCTCAGGCTTCACCTGAGCTGGCACCTGAATCCAAGAGGGTAGGGTCTTATGGGAAAAGCAAAGGGAGATGGTCAAGGTTGACAGGTGATGATGAAGGCCAGCAGGTGAGAGAGGACGGCAAGTTCAGAGAAGAGAAAAGCCCTTAGCGCGATCCAGGGTTTGCGGAGCAGGATAGGGTCTCATGGAGGACGAGGCTGGCTGTCTGGGTCTGTGTGGTATAGTACAAATAAATATATATTTGATGCTTGTCCCAGGGTCCTGGCATAGAGCTCCTAAAACCCTTAGAATTTCCTGAAAGATAGGAGAATCTTTGTTATTCATAATGAACCCTTTTGATCATACCTGAGTTTATGCTAAGGAGGTGACTCTTGGCAAGTCACTAGGTAGCTTTAAGGTGGGGGCAGTTTGTCAGAAAAACCAGCCCTGTGGTTAGAGGGTTCGAACTTTCAAGAACACTCCCCCTCACACACATGCACATGCACACGCACCCCTCCAGGAAGAGAGAGGGGCTGGGGATCGAATTCAATCACCAATAGCCAATGATTTAATCCATCATGCCACCTAATGGAACCTCAATAAAAATCCCTAAACGATGGCGTTAGGGAGCTTCTGGGTTGGTGAACATATTGACGTGCCTGGGGGGTGGCGTGTGGTACAACCAGAAAAGACACGGGAACTCTGCTCTCCCTGCCCCCTGAACCTTGTTCAGCGCAGCTCTTCCAGGTGGCTGTTGCTGAGTTGTATCCTTTATAATAAACTGGTAAACATAAGTGAAGCACTTTCCTGACTTCTGTAAGTCCTAGTGAATTATCGAACCTGAGGAGGGAGTCTTGGAACCCCTGAGTTTGTAGTCAGCCAGACAGAAGGGTCAGTAGCCTGGGGCCCATTTGCCACTGAAATGGGGGCAGTCTTACAGGACCGAGCCCTTAATCTGTGGGATCTGTGCTAACTCTAGGTAGTTAGTGTCAATTGAATTGAATTGTTGGACACCCAGTTGGTGTGAGAGAATTGATGGTGGGTGTGGAAAAGCAACACGTATTTATTTGATGTTGGGAGAAAAACCACATAGCCAGTGCCGAGAGGGTAGAGTTATTGCCCCAGCTGGGAACCTGAGTGTGTGGAAGGAATCAGAAGTCCAGGTGGGGAGCTGGTGGACACCAGCGCTAAGGACATGAAGAATCACTTTCTTTGGAAACAAGACTTTCAGCCCTGCTGGTGAGGGGGTGATGAGACGGAAACCCGGAGTCAAGGGATGTGTCCCGTGTGCATGGCCCCCAAATGGTCGGGTTTCATGTTTGCATTTTGGTTCTCTTTTGGTCCCGTAGGTCATGGCATGCGGCATGCATTGCATTTCCACCCAGTGTAGCTACGGTGGCTGCCTATCGTGGTAATGCAGACTCAACAGAAATGCATTTTGTATGTAAAGCAAAACCTGACCTAACTCTGACTCTCAGTTCACCAGACTTTTGGTTCCTGTCAAAAGGCCAAGTAGTAATTTCTTACAGGCATTATGAAAAAATAATAAAGACATTGGAAGCCATGTTTGGACTTGAAATATAGGTTGTGGATCTGTCTCCTCTGAACTCTGATTCTGATTTCATTTTCCCAAATTTGAACATCTCATCGTTTCCAGAACTTGCCAAGAACTTTCATATCTCCTGGCCTTTTGTGCTTGTGCAGGTGTGTGGCCCTTGTGTGTGAACGTGTGTGCATGTGTGTGTGCATGTGTGTAGTGCAGGGCAGGAGAAAGGGGATTGTTTATATCTCTGGTCTTTCTCCTGTGGGCTCTTTCACTTCTAAATTGTTTAGTCTTTGATTATTTAATTTTGCAGATATAACAAGGTATTGAAAAGGGATTCTTTTTGTCTCCATTTTGCCTGGGAAACCGAAGGTTTTCTTTCCTAAATTATTTAGTCTTAATCATTTCATTATACAAAGGTAACAGGGCACTAAAAGGGGGTCTTTTGTCTCAGTTTTGGCGGAGAAATCAAAGGCTAATGCCGTTGGTGCCAAGAACACCCACAGCTGGGCGTTGTGGGCCCGGTCACCTATGCAGGGCGTGCTCCCCGGCTGAAATCGGCTCCGTCACCACTGGAAGCCACCCGCTGCAGCCATCTGGTGCAGCCTCTGAAGAGGTGGGGACTGAAAGGTTGAGAGAGCCTTTTTTTAGAGGGAGGGTTGGTGTGTGGTACACCCACTACCTCAACTCCTTTCTACCTCTGGCAGAGTCTGAGGGGCCTCACAGGGACAATTCGGAGAGCTGGCCTAGTGTCCCCTGTGACACCATGAGTTCAGGAATCATTAGGCCCGGTGCGCGAATCCCATCTGGGAAGACCGAAGGAGCGAGGATACAGCAGGTAGCCTGCTGGGAAGCAGGCAAGGAGAGGCGCCTGCAATGGCTGGGAGCTGCCCTTTACTTCAGAATGGGGCCAGGAGGCATGAGTGTTCCTGTGGGCAGGGGCTTACGTGGGATCCCAACCCAGAGGGCAGCCAGAAGGAGCTCAGCAGACTCTGGGTGGCCTGGAGCACCAGAGCCCAGGTGGGAGGTGACCTGAGAGAGGAGAGGCATTATCTGTTTCTAGGAGTTGCAGTCCAAGGTCATCATCAGGGAGGGGCATCTCCGGAACTCCCACCAAAGTGCCCATGAGAGAAAGAGCCTCCCATATACATCCTCTGGTCCAGGGAGAACTGAGCCCACCCGTATCTTCCTTGCTGTGCTGTGCCCTTTGCCCCTCATCGCCTCTGTCCTGGCGTTTCCTCTAGAGCCAGAAAATGCTGCTAGGGACTGGGAAGTGGTGAGCAAGGGACAAAAAATACCCTGCTAAGACCGCCCTCTCGGGCTTCCCTGGTGGCACAGTGGTTGAGAGTCCGCCTGCCGATGCAGGGGACACGGGTTCGTGCCTCGGTCCGGGAAGATCCCACATGCCGCAGAGCGGCTGGGCCCGTGAACCATGGCCGCTGAGCCTGCACGTCTGGAGCCTGTGCTCCACAACGGGAGAGGCCACAACAGTGAGAGGCCCGCGTACTGCAAAAAACAAACAAACAAAAAGACCGCCCTCTCCTACCACAGGCTTGGGTTTGTGATGTGGGGAGAGTGTGATAGAGGACTGGATGGGGCTTTGATTGTGGCACTGGGTGGGTTTAAGTTGTAAAAACAGGACTGTTGTTACGACGAAGTGAAAGAAGGATGTTTGATTGTCTGACGGTGACCACAGGGACTGGTCATGCTCCTGAACCCACCCGAGATCCTGCAGAGACCGGGGGAAGGGGGATTCCAAACAGCGAATGTAACAGGAGGCGGAGGAGAAGAATTAAGTCGTTGCTTGCACCCTGTCGTCCCAGCTTGTTCAGTGAAATGGATGCTTATAGGGACTTCCCTGGCGGTCCAGCGATGAGGACTCGGCGCTTTCACTGCCCTGGCCTGGGTTCAATCCCTGGTCCGGGAACTAAGATCCTGCAAACAGCACAGCGTGGCCAAAAAAAAAGATGCTTACACAAGCACAACTTTTTATAAGAAACTGTAACGTTGCAGAGACAGCTAGAGTCTCCCTTGGCCAGTTAGCCTGACTTTGTCTATAACTGCTCTGGCCATTTCATATGTGCTGTTCGTTGTTTCTGGGGGAGGGTATGATTTTATACATATAACCCCCCCCTTCTCACTTTCACTCTTGTTTATCTCTCTATATATACATATATAATATATACATATATAATATACAGATTATTAGAAATATAACACAAATATATAACATATTACAATATATACTATAATTAATTATAATCTACCTAATGTAGATTAATTAATAATCTATATGCTATTATAATATACAGATTATTAAAAATATAACATATTATAATATATAACATAATTATTATCTACCTAATCTAGATTAATGAATAATCTGTATGTTTTATAATGTATAGATTATTTAAAATATAACATTTTTATCGTAAGTATGGATGTTTCTTTAAATGATATTACCTTACAATGATATGTACATTTTGGAATTTGCTTTTTTTACCTAACAGCATGTTTGGAAAAAAATCTTTCTTTGTCATTTTATATCAATCAATTTAATTCTTCTTAACTTATGCGTGGTGTTCAACAGTTTAATTGTTCCATGGGGCTTTTTTGGTAAACAGATCTCTAACTGATGGACATTTAGAGAGATCCCAGATGTTTGCTCTCACAAATAGTGTTGCCAGTATTCTACACGCCATTTCTTCCGTCTGTAATGAATTCCCCCTGCTCTTCCCCTTGGTCCAATTCCTTTTATCTCCCAAGTGTCAAATCCACCATTCTTCCTTGCCTTGGCTGTTCTGACCTCCCAGGCTGACTTTGGTGCTTCCTTTTCTATGTTGTTGCTAATTATATATTCTGTCTGTTTGGTAGATTATTTTTCAGGAAGTATTCACTCTCTCCCACCAAATTCCATGGGAGGGGTCTATTTTCTTGCCCCTTTGAAGTTGGACTTGGCCATGTGATTTGCTTGGGCCAATAGAATGTGGACAGGGGTGACAGTGTGCTCATCTGAGCAGAGGATTTTAAGACCTACCATGGTAGGTTCCTAGCAGCCTGGGAAGCTGCTGCCTATTCCACCTGAGTCCCAGAATGAAGAAACGTGGATCAGACCTGACCCCAGCCTGCAACCTGGAGTTGAACTGGGCTCAGCCAAGTACAGCCAATCTGAAGACCTGTGATGGTAAAATAAATGTTTGTTGTTATGAGCCCCTGGGATCTGAGGATTGCTTGTTATGTAGTGATGTTGCAGGAAAAAGCTGATGAATAATGTACTCTGAAAAATATTGATTTTCTGAGCTGGGATTGTTTGTAGTCCCAACCCTCCTAGAGTCCAAGATCTTTCAGAACAGGGGCTCCCAAGCACTGGCCCCGGCACATTACAGGCATCTCAGAATGTTCAGTGGCATGAAGAACATCTTCTTCAACCTGTTTTTGTAACTGATGCTCTGGGGAAGGTGTGGCGCTCTGGAGATCCCTTGGCATCCTGTGTACCACATGTGGCTTCTTCCCTTTCATGGATACCAACAGAGATCATGAGCTACCTAGTGCCAGAGAATAAAGCTAACGATGCATAAAGAGGTGAGGCAGTTCCCTAGATAACATCATATGTGGAGAACCAGCAAATTTGGAAATTACATCAGTTAAGATAAACTCCTAAATCTCCGGGGATTAACACCATAGAAGTTTGTTGTTTGCTCAGCGTTTGTCCATTTGGCAGCAAGGGGAGGGGGAAAGGACTCAAATGCCCACAGGGACCCAACGGATGGAGAATCTGCTGTCACCCCCATTTGGTTTCCAAGATCATCCTGGGCATTGACCTCCCATCTGCAGACAGGGGAGTATGTGGGAGAGATTTTTATGGGCCAGGCCTGGAAATGACACACGTCACTCCAGCCCATATTTGATTGGTCAGAGCTCAGTCACATGGTCACTCCTAATTGCAAGGGAGGCTGGGAAATGTAGTCTACCTGGGTGCCCAGGAGGAGGAGAAAAGGTGAGCCAGTCTCATCCACAGAAGGAAAAGAGATTCTCTCATTAGAAAATATCTCTGAAGTTCTAGTCTTGCTCTTAGCAAAGGAGAGTAGTAGGAAGACGTGAGTCTACTTCAACTCTCTGCGTCCCCGAAACGAGGGGAATTGCTGGCCCGCCAGCTTCCCAGGGACTAGGAGGTGAGGAAAGGGGAGCACAGAGGCTACAGCAGCAGCTCCTTCGAGGCCTGGACCTTGGGCTCCTCTGCTTGGCAGCGGGGTGCTAACTAGTTCCCAGTGGGGTCAGGGAAATGGAGATCAGTCCCTAGAAGCTTAGACCTGACAGTGGTTCTGGCTGTGGCTTTGGGAAGAGCAAGGACATTTCTTGGGGTTTCTATGCTCTGCAGTCCAGCTCACAGGGAAGCAGATGGGGGAGGGCCTAAGTCCTGGCCAGAAATAGAGGGTGTATTTCACTAGACCTTGACTGTGCTGCTTGGCCATGGACCTGAACCCTCGTAGGTGATGATATGGCAGGCAGGAGGCTACTGAAGGAGAAAGGATCCCTTTTCATTTCTGTCTATGTTTTACAAGTGGGGACCAGAGACATCCAGCCAAGGAGTGACTGAGCAGGGGCTCCAAGCCTAGGTCTGTGGAATCTAGTCCCAGGGACTTTCCATTTCACCACAGGGATCTCTTCCTGAGTCCACTCAGGCAGGACTAGTGAAGCACGGCCTGAAAACAAGGACACATGAACCTAGGAAGAGGCCACGTAAGAAAGGAGAGATGTGGTGAAGTCAAATGGATGACTGCCCGTGAGAGCGATCACTGAATAGGTGAACTGAGATAAATCATGCTCCCTTTCAAAAAGAATTGAACACAATGAGAGGGTCTGTGAAAATTGTACCCTGCACATTGACAGATGAACAGAAGCAGCAAGGCTGTAACTGAAATTCTGATTTTTCAAGGGCTGGGGGTGGGGAGAGGGAAAACTGGATGACATCATCCTATTGAGGAGTATGGCATGGCACTTGGAATTAGGGACATGGCACTTGGTTTGAACCCTGGCTCTATCACTGTTAGCCCTCTGACTGTGGAGCAGTCATGTAACTTCTTTGAGCCTCAATTTTATCATATGTAAAATGAGGATAGTATTGCTTCACGGCTGGTTGTGAGGATTAAATGAGGTAATATACACACCGTGCCTGGGATGTCGTAGTGCGGTGATTTCCTAGGGCTGCTCTGATGACTTACTACAAACTGGATGGCTTAAAACAACAGAAATGTATTCTCTCACAGTTCTGGAGGCCCGAAGTCCAAAATCAGGGTGTTGGCCGGGCCATGTTCTCTCTGAGGGATGTGGGGAAGGACTCTTCCTCGCCTCTTCCTGCTTCTAGGGGCTCCGGGCAATTCTTGGCATTTCTTGCATCACTTTAATCTCTTCTCTGTCATCATATGGCCTTCTTCCCTGTGCGTCTCCAAATCTCTGTCTCCTTATAAGGGCATCACCCTAATCCAATATGGCCTAAATTTATCTCGATTGTATCTGCAAAGACTCTAGTTCCAAATACGGTCACACTCACAGGGACTGAAGGTTAGGATGTCAACATACCTCTTGGCGGGGGTGGCAGGGACACCATTCAATGTGCGTTACTATTATAATGATGGTATTTTCCATGTGAGCCATGAGATAGAAACTGTCAACTTTTGTAGAGGAAAATGCTATAATCCCATATTAAAATCACAGGGGAAAACACATCCCATTTGTTTCTTTTATGTCAGTTGCACAGGTCAGATTCCCCTTCATCTGAAAAGGTCACCCCCAATCACACATAATACAAGGCAATTGTAATAACATAATACAAACATAATACAAAGCTTCTGGGAGCTTTGAAAGGAAGGAGCTCGGGTCAGGGTGTTGGCAGCTTGCCCTTGACGACACTCTGGCACACGCTAACATTTCTGTTAAGTTGCCAACTCTGAAGCCCGTTCTGCATCCTGTTAATGACCTCAATTCAGTAAACATACTAATACAGCAACAAAGGCGCTTGTCTCTTAGGCCAAGGGTTCTCAACCTCGGCACTATTGACATTTTGGACTGGACAGTTCTTTATGGTGGGGGCCGTCCTGTGCACTGTAGTAGGTTTAGCAGCATTCCTGGCCTCTACCCACTAGATGCCACTAGCACTCCCCAATTGTGACAACCAAAAATGTCTTCAGACATTGCCACATATTCCCTGAATAGCGAAATTACTCTCAGCATGGAACTGCTGAGTTAGACAAACAAACAAGTAAATAGATAATGATAATAATATGTCAGAATCGTTGAGATAAAGGTGAGTAACAAGGTATTATGGACGTCATTTTGCTATTCCCCATATTTAATGTCACACTTTTGAGGATAGACACATTTAGACCCACTGACTAGGTTCTACAGCTTTTGCTGTGAAGAACTTGAATTTGTGGTATGTTTAAGAGATCATTTTATCCATTCATTCATTCTCCCCATCATTTATCCAATAAACATTCATTGGGTACCATCCAAGTGCTAGGTATTATACTTGGTATAATATATATCAAGTATATATAATATACTTGATATAACAGGACAAGGTTCTGTTATACAGCAGCTGTCTGGTAGAAGAAACCCAAATGCCCACCAAAAAGCTATACAATACGGTTAACACAGCTGCAGGTGTGAGCGCAAGACAAGAAATATTGTAGAAGGGAATTACAGACTCTGAAGGATGAGGTAGGAGGGAGCAGAGACGTGTTCACAGACGATACATCATTAAGGAAACTTTATAAAGAGATAAGTCAGTTTGAGAGGGGAGAGGAGAAATTCCTGGCTAAGAGAACAGTCAGTAGAAGTGTAAGAAAGCCTAAAGCATCATGGCCGGTTAGTGAAACCTGGGGCAAATACAATGTATAATTATCAAAAGCTACAAACTGACCAATGCAGCCTCCATTTGAGCGGCAGATATGTTCTTTTTGGCCCAAGGAGTATTTGTATTTATTTGTTTGTTTGTATATTTTTACTGTGGATGTTCAAAAATCTGGAGATTTTAATAAAAAATTAATTTTTTGGATTTCTTTTAAAGAAATGAAAGATCTGGTTAATGAATGGTGGTATTGATCAGAGAGGGAATTCTTAGTAGGAATTTTATATGTAGGAGGAGGGAAAGATATTAAAGGTACTTAACTTAGTTAATATGGCAAGTTCTTAAAGAAAGAACAAGGTAGAAGAGGGAGAGAAAATGGGAAAATAATGAGGGAATGACTTGGCTTCTTTTGACCACAGAAAGGGGGCAGGCACCGAGTGGGAAATTGATTAGGTGGAGTCTCGATTTCAATATAAGCTGAAACCACCCAAGTATCATTCCTGGTAGTTCTGGCAATGGGCACAGCCACTGTGACATTATCATGAGGAAGCCACAGGCAAATGAAGTAAATAGCAAGTAGACACAGAAGTGACCCATCTGGTCACTTCCACTTTGGGGAATATCTGGGTGGGGGTTTCAGCAGGGTTGAGCCGCAGATAAAGAGGGAGGTCAGGAAGGAAATAATTCAAGTTGTGAATAATAAGGTTAAGTTGTGCCTGCCCATCTGAGATAGAGGTTTGGATTACCTGCATACTTGTTCCTCTCACTGACTTACTTATTATAGTGTAGATAATAAGTAATTTAGTTGCATTTCCAACCAGCTGTTCCTATTCTACTAACCAGCAACATTTCCTGGGAGCAGAGTGTTCCAGTCAATGCTGGGAGCTCACTCACCTGGTCCCCTGTGACAATGCAGTTGTAGTTGCCTGTTCCTTAGTGACCTTCGTGGGCTCACCGTCAACTAGAGCAGAGAGCGGTGAGTAGAATAGAGGGTCAGCTACCCGGTCCAGTGAGCAGGGATATAAGATAGTTACTGCAGGGACCCCAGTAATAGAGCTCAACTGACCATACAGAGGGGCAACGGGCTGAATAGGACAGAGCCAGCAAAGCCTGTTCATACCGGATTGAGTTTCTAAAGGGATGCTGCTTCTGGGTCAGTAGTATTCAATTTATTACAGGGCAAATTTTCAAACAGGTGTGCCCTTTTCATGTCCCTGGAGGAACCCTCCAGGGACATGGACTCCAATTGCTGAGGCAGGATGTATAATCCCCAGGAGATGGGAAAAGTGTTGGTTTCTGTTGGGTTCTCTTTGATGCAGACCCTAAGGCAAGATTGTTATTTCAAGCACTGTATTTGGGAGGCAATCCCAGCACCTGTAAGGGAGAGAGAAGTGAGAACTGGAAGAGAAGAAAGCCAGTACAGGGTGCAGCGACGAGCAGGTTATTTCTCTGCACAGTTGGGGCTCAGTCCCACTGGGGACTTCTGGGAGGCAGTGTAGAACACGTCCTATTCAAGAGATGAGGAAGCTAGGGCGTTTCTACCCCGCTCCCACTCACCACAACCTGAGCTCCCCACCAGCTTCATCTCCCCAGCACTTCTGGACTGCTGTGTGTCCTGGCTGAGGCCACCCTTGTGGTCACACGAAGCCCTCAAGAAAAGAGTCACAGGTGCTTAGAAGGTGAGTGGTGGAGGGTCAAGGGAGAGCTTGACAGTGTCTCTTCTAATGTTGCAAGTGTCTAGGACAAGGGGCTCCTGCAACAAAATTTGGACGTGGTTTTAGTGGAAGCAGTAATTAGAAAAGTGTGGCAGAGAAAGGATGCTTGTATTTAGTCCATTCTAGCAAAGTGAAATGAAGGGGCAACAGTGAATTCAGTTTAAAGTCAGAGCTGTGACAAGTCTACAAAGACATCTGTAAAGAAGGAAACCCTCAAGGACCCCCTCGCCTAGAAGAGTGATGGGCATCCTTACTAGGGGGGTGGTTTGTTAGTAGAAGGTCAGCATCCCTGGCAGATGTCCCAGTCCTGATGCTGGAGCTCTGGGCTGCCAGTCCCATATTGAGGAGGCTCAGAAGGTAGGGGAAGAAAAAGAGGAAAAAGGAGAAGCTAGGAAAATGGCAAAGGAAGAGACACCTTTGCAAACTACTAATTCTACAGTAATTATAAAAGGCGAAGGGAATGTTGCTAATAGCCAAGAGGAGAAGACTGGAGCATCAAAAATGAAAGCAATAATGACAATCACTTGGAAAATTTCAGTCTGTGAGAAGAGCCATAGGTCCGTGATGAGGCTAAAAGAGGAGAGGTAACAGAGTGTGCTAAATATGGTCGAGATGCACCTGTATTTCCAAAATTCCAAATTTTATTAACCCAAACTTTGTGAGCTCTCTAATGGGGTTATGGCCAATATTCAGTCTGAAAAATACAGAGGCAGATTATTTCCCCAGCTTTATAGAGGTATAATTGACAAACAAAAGTTGTATAGGACTTCCGGATAAGATGGCGGAAGAGTAAGACGCGGAGATCACCTTCCTCCCCACGGATACACCAGAAATACAGCTACACGTGGAACAACTCCTCCAGAACACCTACTGAACGCTGGCAGAAGACCCCAGACCTCCCAAAAGGCAAGAAACTCCCCACATACCTGGGTAGGGCAAAGCGGAGAGATTCCCGCACAGAGGATCGGTGCCGAGCGGCACTCACCAGCCCGAGAGGCTTGTCTGCTCGCCCGCCGGGGCACGCAGCGCTGGAAGCTGAGGCTCGGGCTTCGGTCAGAGCGCAGGGGGAGGACTGGGGCTGGCGGCGAGAACTCAGCCTGAAGGGGACTAATGTGCCACAGCTAGCCGGGAGGGAGTCCGGGAAAACTCTGGAGCTGCCGAAGAGGCAAGAGACTTTTTCTTCCCTCTTGGTTTCCTGGTGCGCGAGGAGAGGGGATTAAGAGCGCTGCTTAAAGGGGCTCCACAGACAGGTGCGAGTCACGACTGAAAGCGCGGAGCCCAGTGACGGGCGTGGGACGCTGGGGCTGCTGCTGCTGCCGCCAAGAAGCCTGTGTGCGAGCGCAGGTCACTGCCCACACCGCCCTTCCGGGAGCTTGTGCAGCCCGCCACTGCCGGGGTCCCGGGATCCAGGGGCGGCTTCCCTGGGAGAACGCACGGCGCGCCTCGGGCTGGTGCAATGTCACGCCGACCTCTGCCGCTGCAGGCTCGCCCCGCACTCCGTGCCCCTCCCTCCCTCCCGGCCTGAGTGAGCCAGAGTCCCCGAAGCGGCTGCTCCTTTAACCCTGTCCTGTCTGAGCGAAGAACAGACGCCCTCCGGCGACCTACACGCAGAGGCGGGGCCAAATCCAAAGCTGAGACCCAGGAGCTGTGAGAACAAAGAAGAGAAAGGGAAACCTCTCCCAGCAGCCTCAGAAGCAGCGGATTAAAGCTCCACAATCAACTTGATGTACCCTGCATCTGTGGAATACATGAATAGACAACACATCATCCCAAATTGAGGAGCCCGGAGTCAGTGCTGTGCCTCTGAGGTGGGAGAGCCAACTTCAGGACACTGGTCCACAAGAGACCTCCCAGCTCCACATAATATCAAACGGCAAAAATCTTCCAGAGATCTCCATCTCAACACCAGCACCCAGCTTCACTCAACGACCAGCAGGCTACAGTGCTGGACACCCTATGCCAAACAACTAGCAAGACAGGAACACAACGCCACCCATTAGCAGAGAGGCTGCCTAAAATCATAAAAAGTCCGCAGACACCCCAAAACACACCACCAGACGTGGACCTGCCCACCAGAAAGACAAGATCCAGCCTCATCCACCAGAACACAGGCACTAGTCCCCTCCACCAGGAAGCCTACACAACCCACTAAACCAACCTTAGCCACTGGGGACAGACACCAAAAACAACGGGAACTACGAACCTGCAGCCTGCAAAAAGGAGACCCCAAACACAGTGACATAAGCAAAATGAGAAGGCAGAAAAACACACAGTAGGAGAAGGAGCAAGATAAAAACCCACCCGACCTAACAAATGAAGAGGTAATAGGCAGTCTACCTGAAAAAGAATTCAGAATAATGATGGTAAAGATGATCCAAGATTCTATTTCCCAGATCCAAAATCTTGGAAATAGAATATTCAAAATGCAAGAAACAGTTAACAAGGACCTAGAAGAACTAAAGATGAATCAAGCATCGATTAAAAACACAATACATGAAATAAAAAATACTCTAGATGGGATCAATAGCAGAATAACTGAGGCAGAAGAACGGATAAGTGAGGTGGAAGATAAAATAGTGGAAATAACTGCTGCAGAGCAAAATAAAGAAAAAAGAATGAAAAGAACAGAGGACAGTCTCAGAGACCTCTGGGACAACATTAAATGCACCAACATTCGAATTATAGGGGTTCCAGAAGAAGAAGAGAAAAAGAAAGGGACTGAGAAAATATTTGAAGAGATTATAGTTGAAAACTTCCCTAATATGGGAAAGGAAATAGTTAATCAAGTCCAGGAGGCACAGAGAGTCCCATACAGAATAAATCCAAGGAGAAATACGCCAAGGCACATATTAATCAAACTGTCAAAAATTAAACACAAAGAAATCATATTAAAAGCAGCAAGGCAAAAACAACAAATAACACACAAGGGAATCCCCATCAGGATAACAGCTGATCTCTCAGCAGAAACTCTACAAGCCAGAAGGGAGTGGCAGGACATAATTAAAGTGATGAAGGAGAAAAACCTGCAACCAAGATTACTCTACCCAGCAAGGATCTCATTCAGATTTGATGGAGAAATTAAAACGTTTACAGACAAGCAAAAGCTGAGAGAGTTCAGCACCACCAAACCAGCTTTACAACAAATGCTAAAGGAACTTCTCTAGGCAAGAAACACAACAGAAGTAAAAGACCTACAATAACAAACCCAAAACAATTAAGAAAATGGGAATAGGAACATACATATCAATAATTACCTTAAATGTAAATGGACTAAATGCTCCCACCAAAAGATACAGATTGGCTGAATGGATACAAAAACAAGACCCATATATATGCTGTCTACAAGAGACCCACTTCAGACCTAGAGACACATACAGACTGAAAGTAAGGGGATGGAAAAAGATATTCCATGCAAATTGGAAATCAAAAGAAAGCTGGAGGGCCTCCCTGGTGGCGCAGTGGTTGAGAGTCCGCCTGCCGATGCAGGGGATACGGGTTCGTGCCCCGGTCTGGGAGGATCCCATATGCCACGGAGCGGCTGGGCCCGTGAGCCATGGCCGCTGAGCCTGTGCTTCCGGAGCCTGTGCTCCGCAACGGGAGAGGCCACAGCAGTGAGAGGCCCGCGTACAGCAAAAAAAAAAAAAAAAAAAAAAAAAAAGAAAGCTGGAGTAGCAATTCTCATATCAGACAAAATAGACTTTAAAATAAAGACTACTAGAAGAGACAAAGAAGGACACTACCTAATGATCAAGGGATCGATCCAAGAAGAAGATATAACAATTGTAAATATTTATGCACCCAACATAGGAGCACCTCAATACATAAGGCAAATACTAACAGCCATAAAAGGAGAAATTGACAGTAACACACTCATAGTAGGGGACTTTAACACCCCACTTTCACCAATGGACAGATCATCCAAAATGAAAATAAATAAGGAAACACAAGCTTTAAATGATACATTAAACAAGATGGACTTAATTGATATTTATAGGACATTCCATCCAAAAACAACAGAATACACATTTTTCTCAAGTGCTCATGGAACATTCTCCAGGATAGATCATATCTTGGGTCACAAATCAAGCCTTGGTAAATTTAAGAAAATTGAAATAGTATCAAGTATCTTTTCCGACCACAATGCTATGAGACTAGATATCAATTACAGGAAAAGAGCTGTAAAAAATACAAACACATGGAGGCTAAACAATACACTACTTAATAACGAAGCGATCACTGAAGAAATCAAAGAGGAAATTAAAAAATACCTAGAAACAAATGACAATGGAGACACGACGACCCAAAACCTATGGGATGCAGCAAAAGCAGTTCTAAGAGGGAAGTTTATAGCAATACAATCCCACCTTAAGAAACAGGAAACATCTCGAATAAACAACCTAACCTTGCACCTAAAGCAATTAGAGAAAGAAGAACAAAAACATCCCAAAGTTAGCAGAAGGAAAGAAATCATAAAAATCAGATCAGAAATAAATGAAAAAGAAATGAAGGAAACGATAGCAAAGATCAATAAAACTAAAAGCTGGTTCTTTGAGAAGATAAACAAAATTGATAAACCATTAGCCAGACTCATCAAGAAAAGAAGGGAGAAGACTCAAATCAATAGAATTAGAAATGAAAAAGGAGAAGTAACAACTGACACTGCAGAAATACAAAAGATCATGAGAGATTACTACAAGCAACTCTATGCCAATAAAATGGACAACCTGGAAGAAATGGACAAATTCTTAGAAATGCACAACCTGCCAAGACTGAATCAGGAAGAAATAGAAAATATGAACAGACCAATCACAAGCACTGAAATTGAAACTGTGGTAAAAAATCTTCCAACAAACAAAAGCCCAGGACCAGATGGCTTCACAGGCGAATTCTATCAAGCATTTAGAGAAGAGCTAACACCTATCCTTCTGAAACTCTTCCAAAATATAGCAGAGGGAGGAACACTCCCAAACTCATTCTACGAGGCCACCATCACCTTGATACCAAAACCAGACAAGGATGTCACAAAGAAAGAAAACTACAGGCCAATATCACTGATGAACATAGATGCAAAAATCCTCAACAAAATACTAGCAAACAGAATCCAACAGCACATTAAAAGGATCATACACCATGATCAAGTGGGGTTTATTCCAGGAATGCAAGGATTCTTCAATATACGGAAATCAATCAACGTGATACACCATATTAACAAATTGAAGGAGAAAAACCATATGATCATCTCAATAGATGCAGAGAAAGCTTTCGACAAAATTCAACACCCATTTATGATAAAAACCCTGCAGAAAGTAGGCATAGAGGGAACTTTCCTCAACATAATAAAGGCCATATATGACAAACCCACAGCCAGCATCATCCTCAATGGTGAAAAACTGAAACCATTTCCACTAAGATCAGGAACAAGACAAGGTTGCCCACTCTCACCACTCTTATTCAACCTAGTTTTGGAAGTTTTAGCCACAGCAATCAGAGAAGAAAAGGAAATAAAAGGAATCCAAATCGGAAAAGAAGAAGTAAAGCTGTCACTGTTTGCAGATGACATGATACTATACATAGAGAATCCTAAAGATGCTACCAGAAAACTACTAGAGCTAATCAATGAATTTGGTAAAGTTGCAGGATACAAAATTAATGCACAGAAATCTCTGGCATTCCTATATACTAATGATGAAAAATCTGAAAGTGAAATCAAGGAAACACTCCCATTTACCATTGCAACAAAAAGAATAAAATATCTAGGAATAAACCTACCTAAGGAGACAAAAGACCTGTATGCAGAAAATTATAAGACACTGATGAAAGAAATTAAAGATGATACAAATAGATGGAGAGATGTACCATGTTCTTGGATTGGAAGAATCAACATTGTGAAAATGACTCTACTACCCAAAGCAATCTACAGATTCAGTGCAATCCCTATCAAACTACCACTGGCATTTTTCACAGAACTAGAACAAAAAATTTCACAATTTGTATGGAAACACAAAAGACCCCGAATAGCCAAAGCAATCTTGAGCAAGAAAAATGGAGCTGGAGGAATCAGGCTCCCTGACTTCAGACTATACTACAAAGCTACAGTAATCAAGACAGTATGGTACTGGCACAAAAACAGAAAGATAGATCAATGGAACAGGATAGAAAGCCCAGAGTTAAACGCATGGACATATGGTCACCTTATCTTTGATAAAGGAGGCAGGAATGTACAGTGGAGAAAGGACAGTCTCTTCAATAAGTGGTGCTGGGAAAACTGGATAGGGACATGTAAAAGTATGAGATTAGATCACTCCCTAACACCATACACAAAAATAAGCTCAAAATGGATTAAAGACCTAAATGTAAGGCCAGAAACTATCAAACTCTTAGAGGAAAACATAGGCAGAACACTCTATGACATAAATCACAGCAAGATCCTTTTGGACCCACCTCCTAGAGAAATGGAAATAAAAACAAAAATAAACAAATGGGACCTAATGAAAATTAAAAGCTTTTGCACAGCAAAGGAAACCATAAACAAGACCAAAAGACACCCCTCAGAATGGGAGAAAATATTTGCAAATGAAGCAACTGACAAAGGATTAATCTCCAAAATTTATAAGCAGCTCATGCAGCTCAATAACAAAAAAACAAACAACCCAATCCAAAAATGGGCAGAAGACCTAAATAGACATTTCTCCACAGAAGATATACAGACTGCCAACAAACACATGAAAGGATGCTCAACATCTTTACTCATTAGAGAAATGCAAATCAAAACTACAATGAGATATCATCTCACACCAGTCAGAATGGCCATCATCAAAAAATCTAGAAACAATAAATGCTGGAGAGGGTGTGGAGAAAAGGGAACACTCTTGCACTGCTGGTGGGAATGTTAATTGGTACAGCCTCTATGGAGAACGGTATGGAGGTTCCTTAAAAAACTACAAATAGAACTACCATATGACCCAGCAATCCCACCACTGGGCATATACCCTGAGAAAACCATAATTCAAAAAGAGACATGTACCAAAACGTTTATAGCAGCCCTATTTACAATAGCCCGGAGATGGAAACAACCTAAGTGTCCATCATCGGATGAATGGATAAAGAAGATGTGGCACATATATACAATGGAATATTACTCAGCCATAAAAAGAAATGAAATTGAGCTATTTGTAATGAGGTGGATAGACCTAGAGTCTGTCATACAGAGTGAAGTAAGTCAGAAAGAGAAAGACAAATACCATATGCTAACACATATATATGGAATTTAAGAAAAAAAAAGTCATGAAGAACCTAGGGGTAAAACGGGAATAAAGACACAGACCTACTTGAGAATGGACTTGAGGATATGGGGAAGGGGAAGGGTAAGCTGTGACAAAGCGAAAGAGAGGCATGGACATATATACACTACCAAACGTAAGGTAGATAGGTAGTGGGAAGCAGCCGCATAGCACAGGGAGATCAGTTTGGTGCTTTGTGACCGCCTGGAGGGGTGGGATAGGGAGGGTGGGAGGGAGACGCAAAAGGGAGGGGATATGGAAACATATGTATATGTATAACTGATTAAATTTGTTATAAAGCAAAAATAAAAAAATAAATAAAATAAAATTAAAAAAAAAAAAAGTTGTATAGGGACTTCCCTGGTGGTGCAGTGGTTAAGAATCTGCCTGCCAGTGCAGGGGACATGAGTTTGAACCCTGGTCTGGGAAGATCCCACGTGCTGAGGAGCAACTAAGCCCGTACGCCACAACTAATGAGCCTGCGCTGTAGAGCCTGCGAGCCACAACTACTGAGCCCACGTGCCAGAACTACCGAAGCTCGTGTGCCTAGAGCCCATGCTCCGCAACAAGAGAAGCCACCGCAATGAGATGCCCGCGCACCGCAATGAAGAGTGGCCCCCGCTCACCGCAACTAGAGGAAGCCTGAGCTTAGCAGCAAAGACCCAACGCAGACAAAAATAAATAAATAAGTAAATAAGTAAATAAATAAATTTATTTATTTTTAAAAAGTTGTATATATTTAAGGTGTACTGCATGATTATTCAATACATGGATTTCTTACTTTTGAATAAGGAGATTAATGTTTATAAAGCTGGCTAGTGTTCTGGCACTTGCCAAGTTCTCTGTAACTTCTGTTTTGGTTACTTGGTCTGCAAGAGTATGGGAGCCCCATCTGGGAGAGGAGTCATCCATTCCTCGAGATGTCACATCAGTCTTGTATGGGGTTGTGTGAAACTCAACAAAATCTGAGGTGGCATCTAGTTGGTAAATCTACCCATGAGCCATCCCGTGAATTTGGGAACATGAGAGAACAGGGTAATTCTTAGGGTAACGAGGCAAAGTGATGGGCCAAAGTGACTGACCGTGGGTGACACTGTTGCCATGTTGGATTCATGATCCCACATGGCCACATGTAGCTGGTGCCTCCAGAAGGTCATTTGTTCTCCAGCTCATCACAGTTCTTACAGGGCAAGTTCCTCTGAGTTTTTATGGCTGGCCCGCCTTATCACTGTTTGGGCTTGTGACCCAGATTGTGTGTATGTGTGTGTATACACACGTGTGCATATGTGCTTTCATATAAGTAATTTTATGCATTTTGGATCTTTCAATAATATCAATATGCTCAACTTTATGGGTTAACTAATTCCAAGCACTGATCTATAGAAATGAAGTCTTCTCAAATGCCTTTCGCCTTGACTCAGCCATGAACTCCCTGAAGGCAGGGGTGATGCTTCTCTCTTGGCTGCATCTCCAGTGTTCAGCACAGTACCAATAACGTAGTTGGTGCTGAATATCCACTTATGAAATGAATGCATGCATGAATGGAAGCATTCAGGCCTTCTATCTCCAGGCAAGGAGTCACAAGGATTACTCCTGGACCTTTCTGATTTACAGGCAGGAGCTTGATAAAGCTGGCCTTTCACTGCTTCCAGAAATGCTGGCTCCTCGAAACAATCAGACTCTTATTCCAAAAAACTCCGATGGGGCAGGATGGGGGCAAAGACTGAGAGATGAGTCTTCAGTCCTCAGAGCCTCTTTAGAAACCTTGAGGAGTCACTGTTACTCATTTCCAATAAGAAAATAATCAAGATCCCATGATGTGAGAATAGTCATAAAGGTAGAGTTTAGTTTACGAGCTTTGGGCAGGAGACATGAGCTAATGAGTGGTCCCTTCCTCCAGCCTGCCAGCATCTGTCTCTACCTTTGAAATTCCAGGTTGAGCAGACCCAGCTCTTGATTCTCCCAGTTTTTATAGAAACAGTAAGGTATGCCTTTAAATTTGCTTTCTCCCACAGAAGCTAATTTCATATTTGGAGAGAACAAGAGCCAAGGCCAGCCTTGGATGGCTATTTTTTATACGGTCATAAAAAAGACAGATCCAGCTCCTGATGTTACTAAATTGTCTTTGGGAAAGGAGCTAAGAGGGCACTGAGATGTGCCTGTGCCGTGGTGGGGATAAAACTGAATTGTCTCAAAGTCATCCCAGGTCGTGGGGCCTGGGAGGCTGCTCTTTGCTCTGTGCCAATAGTGGCTCCTTTGCCTTCCCCTGGAGCTTTCACATAACGTGGCTTCCTCTGAGGGCACAGAAGTAGCTTTGCTTCTTTGAGGCCATCTCTCTGCGGACAGTTTGGGCTAGAAATAGCTTCTTTTTATTGTTATGATTGAGCCATATAATCATCCCAAAGAGGCAAGGACAATAATTGTGTTAGGACTGCTGTGCCATCTCTCTTTGCCCGAGGGATGGGGAATTTAAGTCTGCTCTTCTTAATTGTTACCTGCCGGGTATTCTCTCCTGCCTGAGCTGGCATCTCCCTGCCTTGGCTGCAGAAGACAGGAGGTTATGAATTCTTATAGGCTGCTGCCCCTTGGATGATGAGAAGTCTGGAGCAGGGAGAGAAATGCACCCTAATGGGAAAATCCACTACAGGAGTTCCTGTCTAGCCAGAGCCTGTCCGTGCAGCCTCATCCCAGGCGATGAGGTACAGCCAGTTCTCTCTCTTCTCAGGAGATACGTCTTATAGAGTCACTGTGAATGCCGAACTGGCAAATACTGAGCCACTGTTCCTACGGGATGTTCAGGGTTAGCTTCCTGGGAGCCTCTGGTCACATTGTTGTCATCAACTAATCAGTCTGTAACTTTGTTTTTTGTGTGTTTCTGTTTAAAGACACTTTAATACAGGTTCTTGATTCATTAACATTGGATTTACAGCCACCAGGACTCATGCCTGAGCAAAGCTTATTACACACATAAGGCACATCACAGCCTTCTTGTGCTTAGGAACCATCAGACAGCACTTTGGGACTATACTGGGGGGGTGCATCTGAAACAGCCTCCAAAGAGCCCCCAAATATGGACAGTGTAGCACTGAGTAGGCTGCAGTGTGAGTTGAAATGAGGCAGAGAATCTCCTGGTCCCATCTCAGCTGGGAACTTGTCCATTGAGTGACTCACATTTTTCTTAGCTCTGCACATGTCCACAGAGGACCCCCAAAGCTCCCCAAGTATTGCCTTTGAGGTTACAAATGTGTTTTTAGCGAACAGGCGGATTCACAAATCCGGAGTCCGTGAATAATGAGTGACTGTAATTGGAGGCATGGCTCGGAAACAGCCTGCTCTAGTGCACTTCTGCCCTATCTCTGCACCCAGCCCTGGCCCCCTTCCCTGGGCCCCTGGCCTCTGAGGCTGACCCGTGGCTCTGGTCCTATGCCCGGGTTCTATTTTGTTCCCAAGAGCAAACAAAATCTCCAGTGTTGGAACCTGGCACTTCTTTGACTGCATGAGTGTGCCTCCCTGTCTAGGTCACCTGCCTGGAAAGTGTTGGTCCAACGAGGACCTTGGCCTTGTCTTGGCCAGTCTTCCTTAGGGCCTGGAGTGAGGACCAGCACGTGAGCCCAAGCAGCCCACTGCAGGCTTCACTGACCATTGGAGCCCTTCTGATACCCAATGGTCATGGAGTGTGTGCACAAGTCTTCTGGGCACCATGGTGGAAAGACATGGCCCCGCCCTCAAGGTGTTCACAGCCCAGAGCTGAGGCAAATGGATGGTTCAAATACAGTGGTACATGCTGCCATCCAGGTCAGCCCAGGATGCTCTGCAGTCTGCATCCTTTCCATCCAAGTCCCTTTGTGGACCTCTCTCCCAGACACTTCCACCAGCGTAAATCAATCTGTTATTTTCTTTTTAAAATATGTTTTTCCTCCTCATTTTTCTTCTTTGCTTCTTGGCACTCTCACAACTGCCTAAACCTGAATGAATCCCCACCCCATTTTCCATCAATTCCTGTATCCTGTGCACTCCCTTCCTCTCTGTCTACACCACTCCCACCACCCCGTGTGCCTGGAGGATTAATAGCAAATACGTTGCACTCTGTTTGCCGCAGACCAGCCAGAGAGAGACATTTAAAATGCAAATGAGTCCAGATCCACAATCAATAGAACTTTATATGGAATATTCTAAAGGCTGACATCTCAACGAACAAAGAGACTATTGATGTTTTATTGCCTCAGTCAAATACTTAGACCTTTTAATGGATCCTAAATGCGTCACATGACACTACTGTGACCTCTTTAAAATGTGTGTCTTCCTCTTCGATAAGTGCATTTCTATAAGTATCTTTAGTTTCTGTAAATCCTTTTATATTGTGACTAAGTTAAAAAGAACATGAATACTGCTTTCAATATAACCAGGATGCACTAATAAACCTTATTTTTTATTGTAATTTATATATTTTAGAAGACTGCAAAAATCTTTTCAACGTCTATGTGTGTCTAACGTAAAGAATGCCGTATTTTTTTAGGCACTCCACATATTTTCTCTTTGGATTCTTACAACCGCAAGTGGCTTATAGATGAGTCAATAGAGGATCAGAGAGGTTAAGTACGAAGCACATAATTACACAGCTGCTTGAAGTTGGAATCCAATCCATATCTGCACAGCTGTCAGAAAAGAAGATGTCAGGATTCCTTTGGGAATGACAACTTGAATGGGAGAGCCCTCAAGTCCTGCAGAGCTGCCCTTTATTCAACGGGAATGAAGTTCAACCTCAAAGTTTTATGTGGTTTGCTAGCCTTGTGTCATTCAGTGGTCCACTGGAGAAGCAGAATAAGTAGGATACACACACATACACACACACACACATATTCATACACACACATAGGTATAGAAACACACATAGGTACATGTATGTATATTCATACATCTATATATAGTATAGATGTGTATATAGGTTATATGTGTATAGATGTGTATATATTATATATGTGTGTACCTGTCTATCTATCTATCTATCTATCTAGAAATTTATTACAGAGAATTGGCTTGTGCGATTGGCTGGCTTAAGCAAGTGCAAAATCTGTAGGGCAGGAAGTCAGAATGGGAGGATTACTTTAGGCTTAAACCCACAAGCACGGGCTGCAGCTCTCATCCACCGGCAGAAGTTCTTCTCGCCTGGGGAAACCTCAGCCCTACCTTTCAGGCCTTCCTTCCCACTGGTTCAGTCATCCCCTCCCCTCCCCTCCCCCCACCCTCCCCCACTCAGTTTATCCAGGACAAACTCCTTTTCTTCAAGTCAGCTGTTTAGGTGTTTTGATGACATCTGTGCAATACCTGTACGCCAGCACAGGGATTTGAGTTTGACTGAATATCTGGGACTATGGCTTAGCCAACCTGATACACACAAATAGCCCTCCCCGCGTCCAGCAGTGGCTTTTCCAGGAGCAGCAATGATCAGTGAGACTTACTGGCAGGGGGGCTTCCCCTTTTGAAGTTTGTAACTTTGGCTTCAAGGGCCACTGCCTTTCCTCTGACTCCCATCTAACCCAGCGGTGTTCTTCCAGGGGCGACTTTGCCCCGTCCCAGGGGCAGTTGGCAACGTCTGGAATATTTGTGGTTGTCACAGCTGGGGTGATGCTACTGTCGTTTCATGGGAAGAGGCCAGGGATGCTGCTTACGATCGTGCAACGCACAGGACAGCTGCTTGCAACAGAGATTCGCCAGCTTCAAATGTCAGTAGCGTCTGGGCTGAGTAACCTGCCCTAACCAAGAAAGCCAATGTAATTCGAGGTCCTCCTATGTGAACTGTGCTGAAAATGCACAGACTTAACCAATCCTTGTAGACCTAGGATGATTAAAATTGCTTTTTAAAATTTTATTTGTACAGATGAGGAAATAAAAGCCCAGACATTTTTATTGCCCGCAGTTTCGGTGCTCCTTTGAAGAGGCCAGGATCTGAACCTGAGTTTCTCTGAACCCGAAGCCTGTTCTTTCTCTACCACCTACTCTGTGATGGCTGTTCCCCTTCAGATTTTCTCCTGCACCTGGGGGCGGCTTTGACCTTCGGTCCTGCCTTTTGCAGGCTGCCTTGTAGTCATAGTTCACATCTCAGGGCAGATGTCAGAGGTGAGATGAAACAGACCAGGGAGGGCGTTTGGCACAGTGGTTCAGAGCCTCACACATGGGGCCGAGGGTCCTGGGTGTGGTTCCGGCCCTGAGGCTGGACCAGCTGGTAGAGCTTGCTGAAAGATGGGTCTTGAGGGGCAAAATGGGGAACCATTTGGACTTCCTTCTGCTGAGATTTAGGCAAGAATATGCATGGAAAGCCTTTAATACAGAGTACACAGTAAGTTCTGATAAAACTAATACCTTTCGAGTGTCTACACTGGTCTGACCTCTCACTTTCCAAGGGGGATTCAACAGCTCAGGTTTTACCATTTTCAAATCTCTCCACAGCCTGGGCCAAGTGTAGACCCTGGGGTTACCTGCCACCGGCCCACTGAGATCTCTCAGCACTGTGGACCCCAGTCAGCAAAACTCTCAGACAAAATTATTCCTGAACGTTCCAAAATTCAGGCAACATGATATTTTTACCCTTTTGGCCAGGTTGGGGTGGTGAGAAACGTGGTAGCGCCTTAAAAAGTTGCCTCAAAATCTTCTTTTTATTTTGGAATAAGGCAGGGATGAAAATAAAAACAAAAGCACACCTATATATACAAATTTAAAAAACCTTTCCATTATAAACAGTGTTGCTGATAAGAAACAGCATTTTAAAATTGTCTGACGTTTCTTTCATCAGAGATGCCTTTCAAACAGGCTTTGGGCAAAGTTCCCTTTATCTCGTTAGCCATTAGAAGTAGAATGTTTAGCTTATATAGTTATTTTCAGGTCACCAACTATTCCGCGTCGTCATCTCACTTGATTCTAACAACAGCGTAAATTAGGGTCATCCATAGGCGTTTGTTCAGTGCGCGGTGCGTGCGGGGCCCATGTGTGGTGTGAGCAGGTCCTGGTCCTGCAGTTGTCCAGAGTTTGGTGGCATCAGTGATTATAACACAGTGAGGGGCGTGTTCTGAAAGGGGGACCGTGCAGGCTGCCAGGGGATCCCGAGGGGGGATCTGAAATCAGACTCAGGGAGGTGTGCGCACGTGTGGGGTGCTGGGGTCTGGGGAGGTGAAGATGTTTGAACCAAATCCTGATGAACAGATGTGATTTGTGAGACGGAGGGCGCGACGGAGGATCAGAAGGAAAGCGCTTTGGGCGGAGGCAGCGCAGCTCCGACGCTGGCGTGAGGGCTGCAGCCGCCCTGCTGGGGACCAGTTTAGCGTGGAGGTAGGAGGTGCCCGATGTGCAGGGGACGAGAGCCACGTGCTTGGCCAGGGCCAACCCAGGCAGCTCCCTGTAAGCCCTGCCGAAGGAGTTTTATTTTTTCTGAGGGCGTTGGAAAGGCGGTGAGGGTTTTCTGCAGAGCTGTGACCGGGGTGCTGTGGAGAGGAGCGATTTGGGGTGATGGAGGTGGAGGTTGTGGGAATGGGGTGCTCTGGAGACAGAAGACCCCGGAGATGTGTCATGTCGCCGTGCTGCGCGCGCTTCTGTGTGCATTCGGTCCCTCTGCGCTTCCAGCCGCTGGCGTCGTCTTTTCTTCCCACCTCTAAGACTCCCTGTTCGCTCTGCAGAAATATAAGTTCTTTCTCTTCCTCATTGAAGTCACTAGAGGCCTCTGAGTTGAGAAGGCGCCCCCGGCGCCCCGCCCCCCCCCACCGAAGGTGGGATGTTTTTCTAGTGCAAAGAGAAACTGCTGATATGCCACAAGCAACCTAAAATAGCAAAGCCTGGTGGCTCCTGAGGAGATGCTGAGAGAGGCCCGTGGCTCACATTTCTTTATTCTTCTGTGAATGTGGAAGAAACTCAAAGCAA
The DNA here is from genome assembly GCF_964341445.2 of Mesoplodon mirus. Classification (NCBI taxonomy): domain Eukaryota; kingdom Metazoa; phylum Chordata; class Mammalia; order Artiodactyla; family Ziphiidae; genus Mesoplodon; species Mesoplodon mirus. The sequence continues at coordinate 7,346,640 of NC_138992.1, forward strand.
CAGCAGACTCTTCAGAATTCTAGGCTTGTGGCCCAGCACAGCCTTTCTAGATGGACGCGGTACCCTCCCCTCTGAAGTTTCCCATCGCCAGGGGCCTCTGATCTCCCGGAACCAGAAGGGGTCCACTCATGACCATGACAGTGGGGCTCTCCATCTCCTTTGCATGTCAGCGAGGGCCCCGCAGAACAAGAGGAGGAGAAGTCTCGTGATTAGAAGTCTGTGTGTGTGCGCAGGCGGGCGTGCATGCACCGCTCCACGTGGGACTGTCTGTGTCTGTGAAGCAGTGTGCGGTGGACGGAGCAGGGACTGGCGCCAGGCTGCCTGGGTTCGAATCCTGGCTCTACCTCTTATGCGGTGTTAATACTGCAGTGAGTTATTTAACCTCAACATTCCGCCATTTTCTCATCTACGAAACAGGGATAATAATCACACCAAGATCACGCGGTTAGTAGATATGGACTGCGTGCATGCACTCGGTAAGTGCTAACCCTTCCTCCCCTGTGTGCTCGCTCGTGAAGCCCTGTGCCCTTTCTGGTCGTGCCTGTGTATGTGCACATCTGTCTGTACGAGAATCTGGTTTCTAGAGTCAGAGATGTGGTTTTGAATCCTGGCTTTTCTAGGGACTACATGGGTGACTTTGGAGAAGCTACTTAATTCCTTAACGCCTTGCTTTACTCATGTGAAAAATCAGCCTGATAACAGAACTATCGTATAGCTGCTATGAGGATTAGATATGATGATACGAGTGAACTGGCTAGGACGGCGCCTAGCTTAATAAAATTTGTGTTACCATTGCATTATTATTATGATTGTTAATGTTTAGGTACATTACTCCACTTGATGTTGCTCATTCATTCAGGAACCCCTTTTCTTTGTCTTATATTCTCTTGCTTTATCTTCTGGAGGCAGTGCTTGGGACACAGGTAGGTAGCAGTTTATCCTTTCCCTTACGTAACTCCAGTCATGGTCACTTAAGCTCCATGGCAGACCTCTGCAGGAGGAGTTACTTTCTTAATTTTCCAAAATAGAATGTTGAGGCTGAGTGTTGATGTCTTCTAACTAATTGGAAATGCAGCTCTAATTCAAACCCAAGACTTCTGACTGCAGATTCTTTCCCTGAAGACACACCTAGGCTCATCCTAACGGATGGCAATTATAAAGTGTTTTACAGTTTACGAAAGAATTTAACATCTATGATCTTAGTTTTGTGTCTTTGCCAAGAATCTTGGTGAAATAGTCAGGGCGTGTATTAATGATTCTTCCTACAGATGAGGACACTGGGCCCTAAGGGATGTGAGTGGCCCAGGTTTTGCAGTTGGCAGAGGGGAGAAGCAAGGACAGCCCAGGATTCTGGACTGTGCTGCCTCCTATGGGGTGAACTGTCCAGTGGTCTCTTCTTGAACTCTGGAACCCCTTCCTAAATGAGACCCCAATCTGATACTTAGCTGCGAGCCTCTCCCACAACTCCCTTGTTGGACTGAGGAGAGGGCCGGAAGAGAACGCTTTTCTCTCCTGCAGACTCTCACTTTGGCCATGCCGACTCTTTCCTGATGGTTTCCTTCTCCTCATCCAGCGTGAGGAGCCAGAAAAAGCTGATTCCACCCTCAGCTGTGCATGGACACATTTGGCACCAATGGACTCTAAGGTCCTCCCTCTATCATGGGCCTGCCAAAGAGATTGACATCAACTTGGCTGGCACGGCCTCTCCAAGCCCTCTGGGACAAAGGATGGGGAGCATTCTCCTGTCTTTCCAGACTGCTGAAGCAAAGGCAGGAAATGAAATGAGACTGAAAATATGCTGTTTGGAAGAGCCTTGAGGTTCTGAAAAGTCAATAATGCCAGGGCAAGAACTATTCTCTCCTGTGGAGTCCCAGTCTATCGGGCAGCTAATGAGAAGGGCGGATAATATAACAAAGAGGAAATTGCCTCTGAACTCAGGATCATTTCTTTGGCTTTGGGCTCCAACAGCCGCCAGTGCTGCTGCTTTTGTCAAGTGGCATGCTACGGTATCTCCTAGGGAAGCGTCAGAAGAATCAACACTCATTAGAGCTCTTTTTGATGAGCCAACAGCTGGATTTGGCAAGAACACGTTAGCATATGAAATCAGGCAGAAGAAGCGTTTCAAAATTTTTAAAATGCTCTATTTTGTTGTGAAGTAAACCCATCATATTTATTTCACGTGTGGGTACAATTTGAAGGTAGGGAATTGGCAATTTTGAGCACCTACTGTGTGCTGAGAGATTTATTTATAGTGTCACCATTTTATTTCATGAAAGATTTTGTTCTCAGAGTACATGGCCATGATTAGAGAAATGCTAAGGTTAAGTTAACCCATTTGACAAGTAACCTAGATCAGCAAAAGTGCTGGCTGATGAGAGAAGCCTAGAATGGATGGTAGAGGAGGGACATGATGAGTATCAACTATGGTCTTGGGCTCAGCTGTAGTAGTGAAGACTGCATCTGGCCCAGCACCCCACTAACTCTCTTCTTTTAAGACATTTTCATCACTCTTCTGAAGAATTAGTTTTAAGATTGAGTCAACTTAATGTGAGGCATGGCCGGATCTGAGTTGTGCAAGAAATGGGCTGTCACAGACCCTGTCTGTTCTCACTCCATTCCCTTGGATCCTTATCTCTATTCGCTGCAAGCAGCCTGACTTCCAATGGCCAGCATCTGTATATTTTGTCAAAGGTGGAAAAACCCAGTTTGTCTAAGAATCTGGTGGGTTGGAATTTCCTGGGAATTATGTCCTCACAAGGAAAGCCCTTAAACTATGATTAATGCATGTTGGAGTATAAATACCTCAGCTCTCTTGCCTCTTTGCCAAGATAATTCTGAGATTTTTATTCTGTCATTTTCGATAGCTTATCCAGAGGATTAATCTCTAATAGCCCACATTAGAAACTGGCTTGGAAACACAATCCTTACTGGCCACTTTTCTTTCCCTGTATCATGTTCCTTCTCTCTTGTATTCCTTGCACTAACAATAAACTGCTTTCTCTTGAGCCCATTGCTTAAAGCATCAAATTATAGTTCATGGGCTAAATTCAGTCTGTTAGCTGTTTTCGTATATAATGTTTTATTAGAACACAGCCATGTCACTTCCTTTATGTTTTATCTATGGTTGCTTTCATACTACAAGGACAGAGTAAGTTGAAGAGTTGTGACAGGGACAGTATGACCTCGAAAGGGGAATACATTTACTAGAGAAGTTTGCTGACTCCTGGTTAGAGTGTGCTTCAGCGGGGGACCCAAAGTATTGGGTTGGCTAAAAAGTTCATTCGGGTTTTTCTGTAACATCTAACATCTTACAGAAAAACCCGAATGAATTTTTTGGCCAACCCAATAAAACATCATCTCTAGGGTACGATGGGAGAAGAAAGTTGAGGGGTTACTGAAACTGGAAGGGGGTGGAGTTGTATAGAGAAGACTTCCTTGAAAGAATTAGAGACTTGTAGTGGAAAGATCTGAGGTCACTGTTCAAGGAAACACCTGGGGATATATTTACCCCAAACTCACTTCCTGATTCTTCTTGGTGAAAGAATAATTATCCTCAACGGCCTTTTTTTTTTTTTTTTTTTTTTGGCTGCATTGGGTCTTCGTTGCTGCATGCGGGCTTTCTCAAGTTGTGGCGAGCAATGCGCAGGCTTCTCCTTGTGGTGACTTCCCTTGTTGCGGAGCACTGGCTCTAGGCACGTGGGCTTCAGTGGTTGTGGCACGTGGGCTCAGTGGTTGTGGCTCGCGGGCTCTAGAGCGCAGCCTCGGTAGTTGTGGCGCACGGGCTTAGTTGATCCGCGGCATGTGGGATCTTCCCGGACCAGGTCTCGAACCCGTGTCCCCTGCACTGGCAGGCGGATTCTTAACCACTGTGCCACCAGGGAAGTCCCAAGGGCCCTTTTAATATACCACCTGGTCCTGGCAGCCTCCCCTCTAAGATACTGTCTCTCCCATCCTTGTTTTTACAGCATCTGTTTCTTCCTTTATTCTAGCTCCATGAGAATTGGCTAGTCTTCCTCTTTGGTTCAAGCTGCCAGACTGAGTTTCTTGAGGGCTGGGATCAGACCTTGCTAACTTGCTAACTCCACTTAGGTGGGAGAGCATAATCTTGTTCAAGTAGTGCTCAAATAAAGCTTTCTGAATTGAATGCAACAGCTCCTGCCATGTTTCTTCTTGGCCACCAGTGCTGTATGCACACACAGCCAATGGAGCTGGAGAGTGTCCAGCAGCTGTGGACTCATGGTTCTTTACTACCCTGCACAAGCTAGTTGGCTCAGATGCACATGAACTTGACCCTGTGACCTTGGATTCATTATCTCTGTGTGCCAGCTCTCTGAGCCAATCAGTTCAAGACAGATGGCTCTTCAAAGCCAGTGACTGTGGGATTTGGAGCAGCCACTATCCAGATTGTAAACTTCCTTCCAGCTAATTCTTATTATCCCTATCCTGACCTATCTGTGAGTTGTGAGGCAGTCCTGGCCATTCTCTAAAAAGACTCCCTCATCTGCAGTAGGCCAGACTGCCAGGCTTTTCCCTAACCTAGATGATAATCCAAAGATTTAAGTTCATTCTTTCCAAAAGGGCAACTTTTCAAATTTATCATGAATTCCTCTGAAATGTGTTAAGTAATGTATTCCGTTGCTGCTGATGGATGAAATGCTGATGCCATTATCATAATGTAGTACCTTATTTTTTTGGCTGAAAATTATACTGGGTTTTTGACATGAGGAGCAAAGTGGCAAATTGCAATAAACTGCAAGAGAAATCACTTATAATTCAATAGTCAGGCCCCTTGGAAGAATAATAACAATAACAGTAATAAAAACGGCCCCCTACTAAGTTTCTCATCAGGTCCTGGGACCCAGAGTAGGTTATGTTTTGATTACACTGCTGGGCCAGCAGATCAGATCTTGACTCCACTGATGGGCAAACATCAATCATGTTGGCATATCTGATGGAGCCAGATAGCACGTCGATTTGATGATTGCTTCATAAAATTTATCACCCCTCCAGGCATGGTTACACGTTCTAAACACCACCACCCCCTAGGACCAATGCAAAGGGTTGTGGATGGGTTTTAGACCTAGAGTTTGCCTATTTGTTGTGCGGACATCCATACTCTGAACTCTACAGGCATTGGTCACTTTGTCTAAGGAGTGCTTGTCAGTGGTGACTTGGAAATAAGTTTCAGTGCTGCTTTAATAGCCAGGTGTATGAATCTGGGCCAAATAATGGGTAATTTCAGAGTTATTTTGCTGATTGGACTTCTTTCAAATATAAATATGCATCTCATCTTACTAAGCCCAAGTGGGAAGGGAAAGAAAACTAGATTCCTACTGCAAGGGCTTTATGTCTAGTCTCCAGACCTATAGCTTATAGGGGAGAGAAGAAATGTATAGGGAATAAAAGTAAGAGTCTAGAGACAATACACACTCACACACATACTACACACACATACATATATACATATGTATACACACATATACCAATACACATTATACACGTGAATATATGCACACATCTTTTTATAATTAAGCAAATGAGATTTTGGGAGGATATCATTTTAAAAACTAGGCAGATGAAATTCTGCCAGATCAGTTGTAGAAAAGGCACATTTTCTCTCGCCACTCTCTCCTCCACACGTGCAAATCTGGGCATGCTTCTTTTCTGGAGATTTTGTACCCTGCTCATACAATATATTCTTATTCTTCCAAACCCTCAGATATCTGGTTTCTTCTGACGTTGTAAGGCTCTGCATGAAGATGTCCTCTGTTTCTCTTGGGCTTTGGTTTCTATTTTCCTGAGGTTCAGGGAGATTTATTCTGTCCAAGGCGTCTTTGGCCGCCCGGTTCCCATTCTCACTGCTTTAGCAGGTCTGACTTGCCATGAGTCTTCACACCATTAGCAGCCACACTAAACCCATGTGAACTCCTTCCTGAGGCTGTCCTTTGGAAACATATCAGCTACACTGAAGGGACAAAGAAGTCAGGAACACTGACCATCCTTTTTTAGATTTTCATCTGCATTTGATGCCAGCTTTCTCAGATGGTCTATTAACATCTCCAGGCTTGTCAGAGCATTTCTATTTCAGTAAAACGGGAAGAACATGATTTTTTAAAAATAAAGAAAAATGGAGCCTGGGAATGCCAGCGCATCTCCCCAGAGGAATCAGCACCGGGTTGTCTAATGGCTCTGTGTTTGCCTCTTCTGCTAATAAGCTTTCTGCTCCAACCAAGGCATCCATCTGGGCTGCGGTTTCCTCATCTGTAAAAATTAGGAGGTTAGATTGATAAGGTTACTCTGAGTTGTATAACATAATAGAATACTTTAAACCTCTGGTGATTCAAATTCGAATTCAGATTAGCTTTTCTTGGCAGCAGTTTTGACTCCCGGTGAGCATGCAGTCCACCAAGAACCTTGGGCGAGCCTGGAGAACTCTGCAGCAGCCACACGACCTGCTTAAGAAGGGAGAAAGGGGATGTAAATTCACACCAGCCATGCACACCGGAGCATTTCCCATCAGCCTCCTTCTCCGTTTATCCAAGGACATAGGGCTGCCGTGTGGAGTCCATCCAGTGGTTCGTGAAGGTCAGTACCAATGATAGGACGGTGGTCTGTCTGATGCCAAAGGCTGGGCTTTCCAAAGACCAGACACAGGCTCACAGCATCTCTACCTCTTAATGGAAAATTGGGATGTTGCAAGGGAGGAATGGAAAGAGTTAAGGTTTTGATACAGACAAGACCAGGGCTTGGACTGTGGCTCTGTCACTTAGCTGTGAGATCTTGAGCAAGTTACCTAGTCTCTCCGAGCCTGCAGAAACAGCTAACAACACCTTCACAATATTGAAGCAGTGCCAGCGCTGTGAAACTCAGAGCAGCTCACATCCATGCAAAAACTACCAGCCCTAGTCACGTAGACATTACCATTAAAGGGATAGGCGGTATGTACATCAAGGAGTGTTAGTTTCCTTTCTGACTTGCTTTAATAGCCCACCATAAGCCCAACCTCTTCAGATGTATCTAAAATCTGAGGAATATTTGACATGTCTTTAGGGCGTTCCACTTTTTCCATCATCCTATATATTTCTTACCTGCCTGGAAGCTTGTAGCCACATTTTAAAAAATCAGCTACAGATACTCTCCTTTTTGATATGTGTCCCTTTCCTTCTAATTTCTATTACATTGGCCATACATTTTTTTATTGCTAGTACTCTTTCATAACTTTTTCAGATAATTTTAAAAGATCAGAAAAGTTGCAAGAATAAAACAATTAACATCCAAATGTTATTCACTTATATTTCCCAGTTCTTCCTATTTTGCCACATTTGTTTTAAATCTCTCATATTCTTCTTATTTGTTAAACCATTTGAGAATGAGCTGCAGATATCATGCAGCTTCAGCCCTAAATACTTCAGCATTCATTTCCCAGGACCGAGAACAAGCCTTATGCCACTGCAATATCATTATCAAATTCAGGAAACCGGACATGGATACAGTATTATTATCTCACCTGCAGCCCACCATCATATTTTGCTAATTCTCCCGAGAGTATCATTCATAGCTTTTCCTCGCCAGGCTTGGTTCCCATCCGAGACCACACATCTCTCTTGCTCCCCTTTGTCTCCTCACTCACCTCTCATTCAGAGCGATTGCTCAGTCTTTGCTTTGTCCTTCACGACTGGGTTGGACCAGATTCTCCCGGAAGCAGAGGCTGAGACAGGGATTCAAATGCAGGTAGATATTTAGGAGGCGCTTCTAGGAAGTATGATTAGGGCATGTGGAAGTGGAACAAGGAAGGTTAGGAAGCCAGTGGAAGTGTGTTATCAAGCAAGTAACCAGTATGAGCAGCTGAGGCTCAAATTCCAGCGCCGGAGCTTTGGGAGACAGTGTGGAAAGTGCCCCCGCGTTATCCCATCCTAGACAAGAAAGCAGGGCACCGATCCTGGCTCCCATCTGTTTTGGATGAAGCTGCTCCAGGGGTTTTAGCTTCCCCAGCCCTTCCAGCCTGCCTGCTGCGGAGTTCCGAATGCAAGTACTGGAACGGGGAGTGCTGATGGCACACGGAGAGGGGGCGGCATTGAGAGCATCTGCTGCAATTACACTGACATTTTTGAAGAGCCCAGGCCAGTTGTTTTGTAGGATATCCCTCGATTAGGCTTGATCTTCTTGTTTTCTCTTGTTTAGGTTCAAGTGTCCCCTCGGGGCAGCATATTAGAAAGCACACAATGCATTATGTCCCATTAATAGTGATATTAACTTGGTTAAAGTGGTGTGTATCAGATTTCTCCACTGTAAAAGGATCTCTTTGCCTTTTCCAATAAATAGATAATCTCTGAAAAATACTTTGAGATTGTGTTAATATCCTCTTCCCCAATAAACTCCTACACAGTGGTATTAACATATGTGGTGGTTTATAAAATATGGCCCCCAAAGTCTTTGAGACTCCTCCCAGTGGGAAGTGGGGTCTGTATTCTTCCACCTTGAATTAGATGAGGCTGTGATTGGTTTTGGCCACTAGAGTGTAGGGGAAGTGTTGCTGCATGGCCTTTGAAGCTATCTCTTTAACAGTCACGCAGCATCTGCCTTGCCCTCATGGGATGTTGGCCTTGGGAAGATCAAGGCACCCTGTAGGAAGTCTGGCCAACCTGACACTGCCATGCTGGAGAGGTCATGAGTAGCCACTCTGGTCAACAGCACAGCCAAGCTGCCAGCCGACAGCCAGTGCCAAATGCCACCATGCAAATGAGTTACCTTGGATACTCCAGCCCAGCTGAACCCTAGAGATGGCTGAAGCTCCATCTGACATCTGACTGTGATCACATGGATGACTGCAAGTGAGGACTGCCCACACAAGCACATCTCAAATTCCTGATCCCCAAAACATGGGCAAAATAAAAAGGGTTGTTTAAGACCGTGAGATTTGGGATAATGGCTACGCAGCAATAGTAACTGGAAAACACATCCATTGATGATTCTTGCCTGAATCAATCAGTATATTGGTGGCTGCTAAAAGAGAACTTTAATTCTGTTATTCTAATTTTATTACTTTTACTGGGTATATCCCCCTTACTGCTAGCTTCCTCAAATCCTTTTAGGAATTTCTTCTGCTTATCGTATTATTTCTCCAGAAAAAAAGGCACTCTGAGCTGAGACCAAAACAAAAAATGAGAGTCTATTTCTTATTAATCGCTAACAAATAGTCTAGGGACTACAATCTCAGTCTTTGATAATAAAATGATATTTTTGTCCTTCCCCTTGCTAAGAATTAACTGTAGATCTGCATCAGAGAACATAAAAGATCCTAGAAGTGAAATTTTTTTCTGATCACGCCATACTTACTTTGTCATATCAAATTTATGTCATTTTCTCCATTGACAGAAGTTCCTTATAAAGAGTACTTGCAAAGTGCAACGACCATAAAGAGAGAACTAAACAGCTTGTCTTCTCCTCTGCCCACTTCCCCCACTGTGTGTCTGCTGACCTAAGACCGCCCCCCGGGGCTGCCAGACACAGCCTGACTGTGTCCTTTTCCGTAATGCGCAGCTGGCTGTCTTTAGATAGGGCCGGCACATGAAAGTGACCCCAAATTATGCTCCTTCAGTGAATTAGGTGGGAGGATGTGTGAAGATAATAAAAGAGAAGGATTGGACTTTCAAAATTTTTTAGGGACACGAGCAAAAATAATAAATCTGGGTCTTATTTTTAGCTGGTAGGTTAGAATCACTAAAGAATCTCAAGGGAGGAGATATTCATCAACCAAAAGAGGAGCATGCATATTATTTGGAGGAAACTAATATCCGCATCTTCTGCAGGCTGTTCACGTGCAAAAACCAGGCTTCTGCAGAGAGGAGAGCTTTGCACCTTAAATTGCAATTTAAGGAGCTATTATGTGCTCAGTCTCATGATAAGAGCCAGGGAGGGGCAGTTAGGAATGGAAGACATTGATTCTTAGCCTCAAGGAATTTTCCATTTATTTGGGGAGACAAAATATACACAGATGTGCTTCATCTTTTATCCACTTTCCTTCTCCATTTTCCTCTCCTTCACCCCAGTGGTTAAGAATTCACACTTAGAAGCTTGTGACCTTGAGCGAGTTACTTGCCCTACTTATACCTCAGTCTCTTCATCAGTAAAATGGGAACAAGAATAGTGCCTCCCTCATCGTGTTGATTTGAGGACCAAAGGAGACGCCTAAGGTCTTTGCCTGGCATTTGAATGCCTGGTGGTAAATACTCTGCTCCTGTTTTTGTCCTGCTTTGCCTTCTCTGCAGCCATTAGGCATACAGCTCCGAGGGCCGAGTGCCTGGGCTCACATCCTGCCTCTACTGCTCGTGCTGTGGCCCAGGGCAGGTTGCTCAGATTTGCTGTGCCTCAGTTATCTCGGCCATACAGCAGGGTGATAACAGCACGGACCCCGGGGGGTTGTAAGGATTAAATGAGCCCATGCCTGTAAAACACCCAGGACAGGCTTCATCCCAGCATTAAATCAAGGTGTAGGTATTCATATTTCTCTCTCTTTTCCTTTAATTAATGAATTACATCATTTTTGCAGAATATACGTTCCGGGGGGCTGAAGGGGTAACCTCAGCTACTCTTCTTAAGCCAGACTGAGGGAGGGTGTATGGTGGTTTTCTTTCTTTTTTCTTGTTTTGGCCATGCCACGCAGCATACAGGATCTTAGTTCCCCGACCAGGGATCGAGCCCGTGCCCCCTGCATTGGAAGCCTGGAGTCTTAACCACTGGACCGCCAGGGAAGCCCCTGTGGTGGTTTTCTTATGAGGCGGGTGCTATAATGGGGTATCATGGAGTGGCCATCCTGCATATTCAGCAAATACCCACTCCTAAAAATTCTCTAGGACAAGACAAGCTGCTAAAGGAAATGAGCTGCCTTCAAGCCAGAGCGCCCACATTCTTTAAGCTTCATAGTGCTGGTTACACCCTCCAGCCCACGTTTTCATGTTCCCACTCTCAGCCCCGCTTCTCACCCTGGAGCGGGGCAGAATGCAAGGAGGCAGCGGGATGTGGGAGAGAGAAGAGTGAAGGCCTTAGGGCAGCTGCCCAAGAGAAACGCAAGGCGTTTTTTTCCAATATGCATTTTATACTTGGAGCAAATCCGCAAGGCTTGTCTTTTTTTTTTTTCCGGTTTAAATTCATTTATATTTATTATGTTTGATCATAGTAAGCATTTTTAGTACATTCACGTTAGTTATAATTTAAACATTACTATACCCAAATTTGGCTTTGCAGATGTGTGACACCGATGTGATTGAATTAGTTCTCTTTTTTTTTAACTTTGTTCACTTTGTTATGAAGCAGAAACTTAAAAAAAAAAAAAAAAAAAAGAATTAGTTCAATCACAAGGCCTGTCTTCCCTGTCTGCTTCCTGCTCTCCCACCATAAGCCTCCGGAGGGCAGGGGCTGCACCTACCTGCGTTTGGCACATGGCCAGCCTTTGATGAATGCTTGCTGAACGGGTAACTGGATACAAAGATGCAATCCCAGAATCCCAGGATCCCTGTGCATCCCAGAAACAAACCAACACAAAGCACTGCCTTTGTAGTCCACATTCTTTATAATAGTAATAACAACGAACAGTGTCACAGCTCTTATTTTGTGTCAGGCCCTGTGTGAGTGTTTTAAATCCATTAGTTCGTTTAACCATCCTAATGAGCTTAGGAGGTAGGTCTCATAATCCCCACTCTAAAGATGAGAAAACCAAAGCAACGAAGGGCAAAGTTATTTCCTCAAGGTCGCACGCCTGATGCGTGGCAGAGCTGTGACTTAAACCACGCAGCGGCTTCTGGCATCTCACCTCTTCACTGCTGCACTACACTTCCTTCTGGAATAGCCATCAGAGGGAAATTCTCAACCGGATCTATCAGCCACCAGATCTATCCAACCAAGCGTGCCATCTTTGAAACTTGTCCTGCAATTTCTCTTTTTAGTTCTTTTGATTGTTTGTCTGATTTGCGGTTGCGGGAACCGTGAGGCTTTCTCCACTCTCTCTCCTATGGTCTGCTCTCCTTGTTTCTGGGCTTAGCCAATGGTTTTCTGCTGCATCAGGCGGCTCAGACCTCCCGGCTAGGGATGTCCTCCTCTGGCCACCCACAGCACCATGCCTATAATATACATTTTAGTTTAAACCTGTACCTAGATAATTATTTCTTTTCCAGCAAACCCAGATGTCTGGGTGACAGGCATCATATGCCCCTAGAGTGAGTGTTCCACACGTTCAGGGTCACAGAGTTCTCACCTCTGTGTTTTTCAGTACCACGGACAGTGTCCAACACTTATTCAAATGCTGTGAGGATGTGTACTGAATGGCTTTATAGATAACCAGAGTTGACCTTTTTTTTTTTGAAAAAAAAGATATTTATTTATTTATTTATTTATTTATTTTTGGCTGTGTCGGGTCTTAGTTGTGACACGTGAGATCTTTCGTTGTGGCGCATGGACTTCTTTCTAGTTGTGGCACACAGGCTTCAGGGAACATGGGCTCCATAGTTGTGGCGTGTGGGTTCCAGAGTGCGTGGGCTCTGTAGTTTGTGGCACACAAGCTCTCTAGTTGAGGCGCGTGAGCTCAGTAGTTGTGGCGCGCGGGCTTAGTTGACCCACGGCATGTGGGACCAGGGGTTGAACCTGTGTCCCCTGCATTGTAAGGTGGATTCTTTTTTTGTTTGTTTTTCAGGTGCTAGAGCTCATTTATTTTTATAATCTCATGATAATCCTATACAAGAATTCCTCCTTGATTAAGGTGGATTCTTTACCACTGGACCCCCAGAGTTCATCTTATGAACAGATGTAAGTCCACTAATGTCTTATGATTTCTGGAGGACTGGACAGATTATTTTGTCCTTGATTATTTTCCTGCCTGGAATCACCATGCCTGAAACACTGTCATTATTGAGGAATCCTTCTGAAATAAGTATCTCTTCCTACAGGTATCCTTGGTAAAACAAAATATATTTTGCGGGAAGAGTAGTGTCTTAAATCGATAAGACATTTGTGTGACTTGGAAGCATGCATGGAATCCATGCCCAGAGTTCTGGGGACGCCAGGAGAAAGGACAGGAAGCCGTGAAGGGAGGTGGGTGTTGCTAAAGTGTGCTTCCCTCCATTTCCAATTCTGTCGGGATCCAGCCTCCATATATATCCCTTTTAGCACTTCTAAGTAGCAACACAAGTCTTCCAGATGGCTGTGGAATTACTTGTAAGGCAGCCTTCAGATTATTCTTGAAAAAAGAAAGTTCTTGTTAAAAGTGAATGAAAGCGTGAATTTTCAACGTGTCAGTTTGAAACTCTACGAATGTTTAAGCGAATTAGACTTATGTGAAATGAGACACACTCAAAGCTCTTTAAGGCTCTGAAAGTTGCTCAGCGAACTATATGCTGACAGCACATTCCTGCTCAGCGTGGCCACTGCTGTGGGTACCAGGGAGGCAGTAATGAAGGAGATGCAGTCTCTGTTCCCTGAATTTGCAGTGGCATCCACAGACCATTAGCATGTCTCTGTAGGAAATGATTAGGATCCACCAATAATTTTCAGTATTTTAAAATCCTAACCAGTGTCTTCTTATGTTTAGCTATAATCACGTGTAGGAGAATGGAAACACCATTTCTTTGTTGTTGCCAGTAATCAGATTATTGCTGTGTTTTAACACTGCATATCTCATTGGAAGACATTTCATCATTCCATAAGACATAGGATGGTTGCAGAAACTGTCAGAGAGAACTATATCTTGCCCAACTTGAGACTCATGAGGAGAGACTGATAGATTTTCTTGGTGCTGACAGTGTTGTACAGCTCAGATGCAAGATGCTGTGTGTTTGTTTTTATAAGTGATATTCTAGTAAAAAGCTCTGTAGGATAACTGTCACCTGTATCACCTGTACCCCTCAACTATCCTGCAGGTCACCTGCAGACAGTCCACCTCCACATCTATGGCATCGGAAATCCCTCTGGCTATAGGAGGATGCTCTGCCCAGGTGCAGAGCAGGCCACAAGAGCCAGAGCTTAGAGCCCAGGAGCAGTCCTCAAGCAGTGAGGGAGGACAGCTAGTAGGTTCAGAAGCTGCCTTCCTTGCCTTTGTGGAGCCCACTTTTGAGCTGTACTTCACAGTCTCCCAGAGGGTCCCCTGTGGGGTTGAGCCCCAGTTGCCCATGGTGATGGCTTGCTCATTAACACTAGCTTCATTGGCTTTCCTCCCATCACTGTTGTACTTCCACACTCTTGCATCATGCTTCCTGGAATCACCTTCCAAATAAAGTACCTGGGCCAAATTCCTAACATGATCAGTTTCTGGGGGAGTGCAAACTTAAGACAGTACCTTGAAATACCAAGAAGGTAGAGAAATGCCTGTGGCAGCGTAGATCTGGGAATGCTATCAGTGGAAGTGGCTTTGAAGGTGGCACTTCATTGGAATACTGGCCAAGGGCCAAAGTCATCGGTGGTCCCTGGATAAAAAAAACCTCACACTTGAACATGGGGATGAAGCACACAGGCAGTCTTGGTAGAATCTTCTTTAGACAAGCTTCAGTATCGCCATATGCACCTCTGTTCTGGACCACTGGGGGCACTCTGCAGGCAACGTGGCCAATTCTCCTGGCCCTCAAAGTTGTCTGCCATGCCACTCTCTCTCCTGTCTCCTCCCCTCCTCCCATGACATAAATATAAGACTCTAAGTGCCAAGAAATCCTCAGCTTTTACTCACCTGTATATCCTCAGGGCATTGCACAGTATCTGGCACATAGTAAGTGCTCAATAATTATTTGTTGTTCAATTGGGTATTTATCCTTCCTCATCCACGGAGCATGAAACTCCTAGGAGAAGACATTTCACATGCCCCTTTTCCCTGGCCATCTCTAACACATAGTGTTGGTCAGAGGCGCAGTAAATCATTAAACCATTTAGACACATTTCCCCCTTCTCAGAATGTAGAGTATTTAAGATTCAGCTGGAGAGTTTGTTGCAACATAAATTTCTAGGCCCCCAGCCGAGAGATCCTGATTCTGGTGTGGGGCTTGATAACTTGCATTTCTAATAAGCTCCCATGGGATGCTGGTGACCACACTTTGAGTACTGCTGCTCTAGTTTCCTGTGCTGACCTCAGCTGTCAGTCTGTTATGAGGGTGAAATTCATTGCTCAGAGCCATTCAGGGGTCTGGGACTAGCCACCTGTTCTCACCAGCTGTGCCAGAGCCTTTCTGTACCCCAATGCTGATGTTGGATTCCAATAGAAGGAATTGAGTAGATTTTGATGGACAGAGGTGTGCTTTGATTGGTTTCAGAGCCTAATTTCCGTGTAATTGTGTTAGCTTGCTAGGGCTGCCATAAAAAAATACCACAAATTATTATATTTGTCTTTTCTGAGATTCAGTTCTGACGTCATCTTAACATCAGCTGACATGTGCAAAGTATGCTTTCCTTTTCGAAGTTCTTTCCTCAGTTAAGCCCCATATTAATTCTGGATGGCAGGAAGGGTGGTTTGTCTGAGTAAAGAAGTAGCTGTAGTAAGGAGGCAGTACACCTAGTGAGTGGTTAAGGTCATGAGCTCATCCTCTCCGCTGTGTGCTTTCCTGGAACTGGGGCAAGTGGTCTAGGCATCTTAGAAGCCTGCCTTTTACTGGACTCTGGCTCTCTCCAGAGAGAAGTACTTCACTCACAGGGCATTCTGATATGGTATCTTGATGCCAAACCCTTCTCTGGGCTGAATTTCTAAGAGGATGAATCTCTTACTATGCCTCCCCAAAGTGTCAAATTCCCTTCAGGTAAATCTTTTAGAATTTGGTACCCAAAGGGCCTAAGAAATTCCCTTGTTCAATCTGGATGCACAACAGTTTCTCTGTTGTTGGCTGTGATGGAGGCCTCGAGGCCGATGGGACATTGGATCTGACTGATGCAGTTGAATGGCTTCTGAGAGCAACAAGGGCTAAACTCTGGGCAAGGCCAGTGGAATGACTCTTGTGTCTAAACTCAGTGCTCCCTTCCCTTTTCTCCATACATACATCAAGTTGGACCCAAAGTCCTGCTGAATCTGCCTCTGATATATCTTCTGCAACTTCCTCTACTCTTTCCGCATTCCCTCTGTTACTGCCATATTTGGGTCACCGTCATGGCTCACTGTGAAATAATGTCTTAGACAATCTCTCCTTCTTATCCTCTAATCTATTCTTTATGCTGTTAGCAAAAGTGACATAAAATGCATTTTATAAATGATCTATAAAATGCAGATCTGATCTTGATCATTCCTAGGCTTAAACCGTTCAGTGGCTCTCTAGTAGTTATCTATTGCTGTGTAACAAATTACCACAACCTTAGGGGCTTAAATCAACACATGGTTATCACCTCACAGTTTATGTTGGTCAGGAATCTGGGCACAGGTTAGCTGGAGACCCCTCTGCTTTAGGATCTCCCATAGGGCTGCAATCAAGTTGTTAGCAAGAGCTGGGGTCTCAGCTGAAAGCTTGACTACCGAAGGGTCCACTTCCAAGTTCACCAAATTGTTGGCAGCATTCAGTCCTGGGAGCTTTGTTTGACTGAGGGCCTCTGCTCCTTGATGGCTGCTGGCTGGAAGCTGCCCTCTGTTCTTTGCCAGATGGGCCTTTCCACAAAGGCCTTTTGCTTCATCAAACTCAGTTAGGTACAGAGTCTGGTAGCAAGAGGGAAGTCACAATTCTAAATACAGCCCATCCTAAAAGGGACATCCCATTACCTTTGCTGTATTCTATTGGTTAAAAAGGCCACCCACATTCAAGAGCTGAGATTACGTATAGCCTCATCCACCAGAAGGCAGACGGCAGAAGCAAGAAGACCTATACTACAAAGCTACAGTAATCAAGGCAATATGGTACTGGAACAAAAACAGAAATATAGATCAATGGAACAGGATAGAAAGCCCAGAGGTAAACCCATGCACATATGGTCACCTTATCTTTGATAAAGCAGGCAAGAGTATACAATGGAGGAAAGACAACCTCTTCAATAAGTGGTGCTGGGAAAACTGGACAGCTACATGTAAAAGAATGAAATTAGAATGCTCCCTAACACCATACACAAAAATAAACTCAAAATGGGTTGAAGACCTAAATGTAAGACTGGACACTATAAGACTCTTAGAGGAAAACATAGGAAGAACACTCTTTGACATAAATCACAGGAATATCTTTTTGGGACCCACCTCCCACAGTAATGGAGATAAAAACAAAAATAAACAAATGGGACCTAATGAAACTTCAAAGCTTTTGCACAGCAAAGGAAACCATAAACAAGACGAAAAGACAACCCTCAGAATGGGAGAAAATATTTGCAAACGAATCAATGGACAAGGGATTAATCTCCAAAATATATAAATAGCTCATGCAGCTCAATATAAAAACAAACAAACAATCCAATCAAAAAATGGGCAGAAGACCTAAATAGATATCTCTCCAAAGAAGACAGATGGCCAAGAGGCACATGAAAAGCTGCTCAACATCACTAATTATTAGAGAAATGCAAATCAAAACTACAATGAGGTATCACCTCACACCGATTAGGATGGGCATCCTCAGAAAATCTACAAACAACAAACGCTGGAGAGGGTGTGGAGAAAAGGGAACCCTCTTGCACTGTTGGTGGGAATGTAGATTGGTACAGCCACTATGGAGGTTCCTTAAAAAACTAAAAGTAGAATTACCATATGACCCAGGAATCCCACTACTGAGCATATACCCAGAGAAAACCATAACTCAAAAAGACACATGCACCCCAATGTTCATTGCAGCACTATTTACAATAGCCAGGTCCTAGAAGCAACCTAAATGCCCATCGACAGACGAACGGATAAAGAAGATGTGGTACATATATACAATGGAATATTACTCAGACATAATAAGGAATGAAATTGGGTCATTTGTAGAGATGTAGATGGACCTAGAGACTGTCATACAGAGTGAAGTAAGTCAGAAAGAGAAGAACAAATATCGTATATTAATGCATATATGTGGAATCCAAAAAACTGGTACAGATGAACAGGTTTGCAGGGCAGAAATAGAGACACAGATGTAGAGAACAAATGCATGGACACCAAGGGGGGAAAGTGGGGGTGGGTGGTAGTGGGATGAATTGGAAGATTGGGATTGACATGTATACACTGATGTGTATAAAATAGATAACTAATAAGAACCTGCTGTATAATAAATAAATAAAATTGAAATAAAAATAAAAAGAGCAGAGATTACACAGGGTTATGAATACCAAGAGGTGGAGATCACGTGGTCCATTCTATAGTCTAACAGAGGCTTCTCATTGGTTGAGCAATGAAGCCCAGACCCTCAGTAGAGGCAGGAGAGCACAGTGGATATGAGTAGCAGTGACTATTTGGACAGAATTAAGTTAGGGTCTTGAACAGACCACTTTCTGCATGACTTTGTGAAGGTCTTAAACTCTCTAGGTCTCTATTTGCTCAGATGCGGTTGGTAATAAGATAGTACCTACCTTATGTGGTCATGGTAATGATAAAGGGGAATATTAAGGTTCATAGAAGACCTAATAAAGATTAAGAACCCAGTGATGTTAAGGGTTATTTTTCTTGGTTTTGCATATAAAACATTCAATAATCTTTGTTATTATTTCTTCTCCAGGCTTATATTTATCATATCTTCCAACTCCCTATATTTTCCCTTGGGCTCTTGCCCCTATGAATTATAGGACATTTTCCCAATGCACTGGGCTCCTTGATGTGGCAGTATTTTCTTCTGTGCTTTTCTCAGCAATCAGACTGTGTCCCCTGCTTCCTTCTCTCTTCTTCAGGAATCAACTGAACATCACGTCTTGTGAAGCCTTCTATGACCTCAGGATACTTGGGTGTCCCCCACCCCCATACCAACTCTGGTCCCACAGCACCCTCTATTTGATTGCCTACTTGTGTGTCTTCTCCACTGAATTCTTGAGAGCAGGTTCTGTGTCTTTCCTTTTAGAGTCCTAGACACCTAGCAGAGTAGTCTGGGACTTTGTAGGTGCTCAGTTTCTGTTTTGGGAAATAATAAAATTTTGGTAAAAACCATTTTATATACACGATATTGGTGAGGTTGATAGGGCAGATGGCATGATTGAAACATAGAGAAAGTAAATGATTTTCCCAGGATCACATGATGAATAAATGGCAAAACTGGAGACAAGCACAGCTCTGCTGATTCCATATACATAGAGTGACCTTTTAGGAACAAGGGAATACTGAGAGCCTAATGGGAATGACATATAATACTTCTCTAAACCTCTTTTGTGGGAATAAGACATTTTGCAAAACAAAAGAAGTCTCAGAAAACTCAAGGCCTGTTACTTAATTGGTCAGTGAGTTGCCTGGCCATTTGGAATAACAAGTGGATGAACTTGTGCCCTGAGAACCTTCCATCGTACTGTCCTGGGAAGTTCAAAAGCAGTCTGTGTGATGGGAGAGACATAACTCATGAAAATGATCATCATTGTTTCCTCTGAATAGGCCAATTATTTCACTGCTCCTCTGTTGAAAGAAATCAGTAATAAACATGGAAGGAAAGGAAAAGGAAATCAGCTAAGTAGCCTGTTGAATGGCACACAAGCAGAAAAGCAGAAGTCCATGAGAGATTTCTAAAAATGTAATAAATAAAACTCTTTAATCAAGTTAACAAAGTCGTTATCTCATGTATGCTTAAGTTAATAGAAGTAATTTCATATGTTTTAGAGTTCGGTGAGGGTTTTTATTTTCTTCTAAATATCATTGATGTTGACATGTCAGTTCATTGAAAGTTTTCTTTGTTCTGTTTTTCTTATTTTATAAGTAGCATTGTGGCTACCTTAATGGAACTGCATAAACACAAAACAAACAAAGGAAAAAATATATCTCACAATCTGCAGTAAATCAAACTGTCTTTATTTGTCTATGTTCGCCCTTAGTCTCCACATTGGCGTATGTCCATCATTTTTACATTCTTGTAGTTCCAATACTGGTATAATTTTACAGTAAAATTCTTTAGAATTCAGGCCTTTGAAGAGAGGTTTGGTGATAGATACAACCATGGTCGCACCAACATATTCAGTGATTCGGTATATTGTAGTGCAGGACTTTGCATGCTTAACTGGTGTGCATGGCTCTTCTCTCCAGGATGGGAGATGTTGGCTGTAGAAGCCAATGAGAGCTCAAAGTGCAAGCGTAGTAGGTAATAATGATGATTGTTATTTTTTTTTTTTCTTTTTGCGGTATGCGGGCCTCTCACCGTTGTGGCCTCTCCCGTTGCGGAGCATAGGCTCCAGACGCGCAGGCCCAGCGGCCATGGCCCACGGGCCCAGCCGCTCCGCGGCATGTGGGATCTTCCCGGACCGGGGCACGAACTCGTGTCCCCTGCATCGGCAGGCGGACTCTCAACCACTGCGCCACCAGGGAGGCCCGATGATTGTTATTATTGTAGTCATCACAATTGCTACCATTTGTTGAGTTATAAAATGAGCTATGTACCCTACATGCATTATCTTATTTAATCCTCACAAGAGCTTATTAAACTAGTACTGGTATTATTAACATTTCTACATATGAGGAAATTGAGGTTCACCAGTGTTAAGTAACTTTCCCGAGGTTATTTGCTTAATGAGTTGTGAGGTCAGGACTTGAAGAAAGTCAGTCTGACCCAAAGCCCCAGTTCTTGTCTAATAATCTGCCTCAATTTAAGTCAACACGGCTGGTGTTCTCATGTCAAATTCTTCCATCCACTTAAGTTATTCAGTGTTGAGCTATTGATCACCTGCTATGTGCCAGTCAGTCCTTAGGTAGCTATGGCCCCCTCTGTCTGGAGCTGTCACTTCTTATCACTCCCATAGGAAAACTGGTCACTGGAATCTTTATTTGACAGCTCCCTTTTCTCATAAATTACCATCTCCTGCCCTCACCATGGGTGGAAGGACTTTGGAGAGGCAAAAGAGGATGCTTTAAATACTGAGGAGTTGAGGGTCCCTGGCGGGCTAGAGATTCTGATGCAATTTAAAGATATTCTTAGTTTACTGGAATAAAGAAGGAAACAAAGAATAACAACAGCCCAACTTGGGAAACTGGAAACCTGCTTGGGCTCAGGGCAATAGAAACACGGTTAATAGCTGTGTGACCTTGGGCCTCCGTCTCTTTATTTTTCTCTGAAGCCTCAATTTCCTTGTCTTTAAAATGAAAGTAATACTTCCATTTATTTTAAAGTATTAATGTGAGGATTAAATTATATATTTAATGTAGAGTGGTAGAAACATCAAGTTTACCTTCCCTCTATTTCAGCGGTCAACAAACTACAGCCCAAGGCCCAAATCCATCCTGCCCCCGTTTTTGTAAATAAAGTTTTGTTGGAACATAGGTACACCCATTCATTGGGAATTGTCCATGGTTGTTTCTCTCTGCAATGGCAGAGTTGAGTTGTTGCAGTAGAGACCATGTGACCCACAAAGCCAGAAACATTTACTAACCTTTACAGAAAAAAATTGTCAGTCTGTGCTCTATATGTTCAAGCTTTGTCAACTAATTTACAGAGGCTGGTTTCTTATAGAAGCAGTAACACTAATAGAGTCACATCTTTTGAGATAAGCTATTCTGAGTCATGTCAATGCTGGTCAATTTGTTTAATAGTGTCATAATTTAAGACCTAATCCTTTACTTAGTGTGGAAGCTTTGGTCCAGCAAGGGACCATGGATGCATTACGGTCTAATGGCAAAGCTGGTGGGCTTTTGAAACAGACCAATTTGAGTTTAAGAATCCAGGCAGGATCCTATTTCTTATGTGACTTTGTATAGATCACTTACCTCTCTGAGTCTTTGTTTTGTCACCTGGAAACATGGGTAATGCTGTCTTAAGGATTGTTGTAAGCTTAGGGATTTATGGAAGAAGAACCTAGAACAGTGCCTAGAACAGAGTAGGCATCTGATAAGTGGTGGCTGTGATTATTATGATTATTCTCCCCATCACAGAGTGAGTGAAGATTGTGGGAAGTTATATGAAAACATTTAGCCCTTAAGGAAAGCTTCTAAGGGAGTAAGAAATACCTGACTGTAGACAAGAGAGAAGAGATGAGGAACATCCAAGGAATGAAGTTGAAGACACCTTTTCCTTGAAAAGTGAGGCTTTTGAAATGTTGAACTGAGCAACACAGGAGTCTTCAATGATCTCGCCTGGCTGCACAAGGCTCATGACAGAGGATAATCTGGGAGCAGGACTTCCCATTCATGTCAGAGTGTGTTTCAGAGGAAGGCAGGGATACTTTTGCATTTAAAAACTCATCTCTACTTTTGAAATTCACATAGCGTTAACAATTTTTTGTTTTTTGCTTCTGTGATTGGGCAGGATGAGCTGTGAGATCACAGGGAATCTGTTACTTAATGATTCTGGTTTTGCTCATTCATTCCACATACATTTAGTGAATAATTTCCATGAGACAGGTACCTTGCTAGGCACCCAACAAATAGCCGTGGACGAGGGTTCCATGATCTCTATATTTATGGAGTGTACATTCCTGTGTGTGACACACATAAAAGAGCCATTACAAGTGATGGGTGTACTGAAGGAAAAGTGCATGGTGCTGAAGGCCTATGACATGGGGTTCTGATCTTACTCAGGATCCGAGGAAGCCCTCATCCCTGGAGGAAGAAAATGTTAAGGTAATAAGAGAGGTCCAGGAGGAGTTACCCAGGTGGGGAGAGAGGACATGAGCATCCTTTCTAGAGTAAAGGATCTATGCAACATCAGAAGGAAGCCTTCAAGAAGTTGAATTGAAAGAAACCCTCACCAAGAGGAAATGTACGTGTATGAGCATATAAATATCCTTTTATTTTCAAGATTTGGAAAGAGAGGTATATTTTCAAAGACATCATCTCTCCAGCCTGAAGTGTTCCAGTTCATCCAATTTACATAACAAGGCATGTTTTACAATACATCACAGAACATATATTAAGTGAAAAGGTTAATGTTGAAGAGGATTAATTTCTTCTTCCCTAGCAGCACAGACCTAATTAAGTCTTTCCAGAAGCAGATGGACAATTCCGCCCTCCAAATCAAGATATTTATGTAAATATCACTGAGCTAATTGATACTCAGCTGAATCAAAGGAAGGTAAACAACACACTTCGATGGTGTCAACAGTTGTGAGTTTGATTTACTGCATTAATGACTTCCTGGAATGAGCTATTATCCAGAGTAAAAGAGATTCTGGGATCTCATTTATTTTCTTGATTATTAGAGTCATGTACAGAGTGAGCCCTGTTTATAGGAAGTATCCAAGTTAGAAGACGGGAACTTTGCACAGGGCCCCTCAGTCCAGAGGCAAGAGCCTCTACTGAAAAGTTGTGGTTCTGCATGAATGTTCAATGATGTGATGAAGAGAAGGGTTAAACGGGGGACCTCCCATCATTAAATAGCAGCTCCAGTGAGTCAAGGTGCCGTGCACTGGGGAAGAGCCTGGACTGAGTGAGATTTTAGAGTTCAAAGTCCAGTGCTTGGCTTTTCCACCATTGACTATATGCTTTTGGTGGGTCACAACTTCTCAGCTCTCTCTTGTCTCAAATAAATGGAGGGACCATCACCTACTGGCACATGCCCAGGAGTGTAGATTTGGAAGTAAATAAGAGAGCAGGTGGGAGGTGCACTGTGAGATATGGATGACTAAGTAGACGTTATTATTATTATTCTAAAGGTATTAATATTAGCATTTTATTACATCATGTCTTCTCCAGGGCATGCCAGCCTTCAGGTGAAATGGTCATTCTCTCCCTCCAGCCTCACTGGCCACCTTTTAGATCCTCAAATTTTTCGCTTCTTCAGGCCTTCTGGAATGTTCTTCCTCCCACTGTATGCAAGACTAGCTCCTTTTCAATAATGCAGGATTCACTGAAAATGTCCTCTCAGGAAGTTCTTCTTCATTCAATCTAAATAGATGTTCCTCCCTGTTTTTACTTCATTACCACATCTTGCTTTATTTTCACGTAACGTGGCATTTTTTAAAATTGTTATTTATTTATTTATTTTAGGCCGTGTTGGGTCTTCGTTGCTGCGCACGGGCTTTCTCTAGTTGTGGCGATCAGGGGCTACTCTTCATTGTGGTGGCTTCTCTTGTTGCAGAGCACAGGCTCTAGGCACGCGGGCTCAGTAGTTGTGGCTCGCGGGCTCTAGAGTGCAGGCTCAGTAGCTGTGGCTTGCGGGCTCTAGAGTGCAGGCTCAGTAGTTGTGGTGCACGGGCTTAGTTGCTCTGTGGCATGTGGGATCTTCCCGGACCAGGGATCGAACCCGTGTCCCCTGCATTGGCAGGTGGATTTTTAACCACTGCACCACCAGGGAAGTCCCACGTGGCATCATTTATTTGTGGTAAGTTATGGCGTATTTCTTTATTTTCTTGGTTAAGGTATATCTCTCCTATTAGTCTGTAAGTTTATTTCTACACTTCCCTCCACACTTCCTTCTCCCCTGATCACCACACAGCTGGGGTTTTACACTCTGAGGGGGGACGTTTAGCTTGGCATCCCCTGAGGGCTGACTAAATCCTGTTCCTCTCTTTGTTCCTTCCTATGCACAAGACTAAGAAGTTGTGCAGAATAGCAGTTAAAGGCCTGCAATTTTGAGGAAGAGTCTCTGGGTTCAAATCTCTCTCTGTTTCCTCATGCATAGAATAGAAATAAAAATAACACCTTCTTTACTGGGGTGCAAGCATGCTTAGAATAGCATCAGGCATAGAATAAGCAATCAGTAAACACTGCCCATTATTACGATGGTTGCTATGATGATTCCTCTGTTTAAGGAGAGACCTGGCTCCACATCCGACTCACTTTTCATTTCTGCAGAGCCCTCCATTCTAGGCTCCTGTGCCCTCCCCACGGTTCAAACTTTTCAGCCTTTTGCTTTTTTAAAACTGTCCTAAGCCTGGATGGGATCCACTACCCCCATTTGGGTCTCTGTTTTGAAATGGAATTGACAGTCTCTCAGGCAGCAGGTGTATTTGTTAAACAGACTGGAGCTGTCTAGCATTAAATTGAGGTAAAATCGCTGTTCCTGTGAACCCAGTTTGCTACATCTCTTCCTTTCTGCCCAGAAACACCCATCCCTCAATTTTTCTGCCATCATTTCATGTTTCTACCTATAGACCAACTCCCAGAATATTTCCCCCTCCTTAACTGGCCTTCTCTGCCTCTGATCCACCTGAAAAGGCTGCAGGAAGACAGGCAAGCTCTTTGTTCTTCTCCACTGTCAATGTGCAGCAGGAACTGGGGAGAATTCTGATAAGTGCTGTTTGCCCTGATGTCACTGTGACCTTGTTGATGTCGGGGAGGCCCAACCGAGGCTACCAGTTAGTGTCCAGGGAGGGGGTAACGTGCTTCATGCTGAACGTCAACTATAATTATTACCATTTCTGTATTGCAGGTAGAGAGACTGAGTCTCAGGGAGGTTAAGTGCCTTTCCAGGGTCAGGCAGCGAAAGCCAAGGACAAAAACAAAACGGGACAGTCTAACAGGTTGAGAACCAGTACAGCATAAGGGTCAAAGGAGGACTCATTGGGCTCAGGATAACCTGCGGTTCCTGTCTGTAGGCACTGGCCTTGTGACCTGCGACAAGTGGCTTAGCCTCTCAAAGCTTCAGTGTTCTCATCTGTCAAGTCCGTGTCTAATAACGCCCTCCTCAAAGTGCCGGCTGGAGGATTCCATGGGATGATGCGTGTGTTCTGCACAGTGGCAGGCAGCTTGTCTATAAAGGACCCACCCTGCCTGGCTCCAGAGCAGTGCCCTTTTCCAAGCTTCACAACTGCTGGCCACTCCTTACATCTTCTGTTCTGTATAAGCGTCCACATCCAGCTGTTCCTTCACCTGCCTTGTCAAATTCTTGACCCCTGCCCAACTCAGAATGGTCACCCTCTCTATATGCCCAGTGCCCTTTTCCAGTCCCTCAGTGTCAGAGCCTAATTCACTTTGCTTAGTTTTCTGTCTGTCTTCCCCGTGGAGCCTGGGTGCCTGTAGGACACTAAGTCATCAGCAAGCTGAGCTCCTAATGCTGTGACGTCTTCCAGGGGCTGAATGGAGGGAGCGTACTGCACTGAGTTCAGGGGTACCAGTCTTTCACTGTGTGACCTAAGGAGGCTGTGTCACCTCTTTGGAACTTCCGTGTCCCTATTTTGCAAAATAAAACTTGTCGTAGTTTCCTAGCAGTGCTGTCACAATACCACAAACGGGTGACTTAAAACAACAGAAATTAATTTTCTCACAGCTCTGGAAGCTAGAAGTCTGAGGTCAAGATGTCGGCACGGCTGGCTCCTTCTGGAGGCACTGAGGGAGAATCTGGTCCATGCCCCTCCTTCAGCCTCTGGTGGGTGCTGTCAGTTGTTGACAGTCTTTGGCTTGTAGCAGCAGGCCTCCATCCCTGCTTGGCACTCTCCCGCGTGTGTCTCCGTGTCCAGATTTCCCTCTTCTTCTGACGATACTGGTCATTTCATTAATACCTGCCCATATCCACTATGAACTCATCTTAACTTGCTGACATCTGCAAAGACCCTTTTTCCAAGTAAGTTCACATGTACTGGGGGTTAGGAATGAAACTTTTTTTTTTTTTTTTTTTGTGGTACGCGGGCCTCTCACTGTTCTGGCCTCTCCTGTTGTGGAGTACAGGCTCCGGACGCGCAGGCCCAGCGGCCATGGCTCACGGGCCCAGCCGCTCCATGGCACGTGGGATCCTCCCAGACCGGGGCACAAACCCGCATCCCCCGCATCGGCAGGCGGACTCTCAACCACTGCGCCACCAGGGAAGCCCATGAAACATATTTTTATGGGACACAATTCAACCCACAGCAGAATTATAATCAACAATAACTATGAGGCCTATTACTTAGTAATTGCATTTACATGTTGTGATTTGATGTTTATGTGCATTACCTCTTTTACTTCTCATATGGGTTGTATTAATATTTCTGGTTTACAGGTGAGGAAACGAAGATCTCCTGTTAAGTACTTTGCTCAAGGTCACAGAGACAGACAGCAGGGCTGGGGTACAAATGCAAACAGACAGCAGTGCTTACACTCTTAAGCTCTGTATCACCTGGGAAACAGCATCTCCCTTGTGGTGTGGGTGAAATGGGATAATGCACATGAGATTTAAAGTTGAGTGCCTGACACATGGCAGCTGCTCTGCATAGGAGTCGCCTTCCAATCTGTGCCGTGTTTCTAAGCGGCCCTGCACTTCCGCGTTTCCACACCCTCACCAGGCCGCCTCCTTTCCCCCATCTTCTCTAAGCTCTCATCGCATCCTTGACATCTCCCCTTGGACGCCTGATAGGCATCTCAAACCTAACGTGTTCATAAAGGACCTACTGAGTTTCTTCTCCACATCTGCTCCCCACTCCCAGGCCTTCCTCACCTCAGTAAATGGCACTGCCATCCCCAGAGTAGCTCAGGCTACACACTTCAGAGTTAGGTTTGCTCCCTTTTTACATGCACAACCCGTTCTCTTCCATCAGGAAGTCCTGTCCATCTTACTGCAAAATACATCTTACCTCGTTCAACGCAACAATCCCCATTCGGATCACCTCATTTCTCACCTTGACAAAAGCCAAGAGTTCTCACTGGTCTCCGTGCTTCCAGCCTAGTTCCTCTGCAGCCCATTCTCCACACAGGGGCTGAGCAAGTGATGTGTTTAAAGATAACGCATATAATGTCAGCATTTCTCTAAAACCCTTCAGTGTCTTCCCATCCCACTTAGTATAAGATCCAGAGCCACGGATCTGAAGGCCGTGGCTGCCGCCTGCTCTGGGACCTCATCTCCCCACACCCCACTGCTCACTCTCACCACACCAGGTTTTCTCCATCCCTAGAACAGGTCAAGCTCATTTCTGTCTCAGAGCCTTTGCAAGAGCTATTCTTTTTGCTTAGCAAGTTCCTTCTCCCATTCTGGTCACCATTCTGCCTTCAGCCCAAACATCTCAGATTTTGAGGGTATGGCCTTGCTCTAAATCAATGCTTCATCCCCAGGACTGAGAATAGTGCTTGGTATACAATAGGTACTCAAGAGATATTTGCTGACCTAATGGAATAGAAGGGATGTGAATTCAGGGGCTATTTTTCACCCTTAGTGCTCAGTGTCCCATAGTAGGCCCATGGTAACTATTTTTTTAGTGAATGAAAACATGTTTGTTTGGTGGGGGTTGCAAACTGAACTTGGGTAAAGAAGCCAGTATGTCTTTTGTGTTCTCCACTTAGCTTTCATGTTGTAGCCTCTGGTTTAGAGGAGACAGATGCCCCTAATTTTCTAACATTCTCCTAAAGGATGATCTTTCTCATTCCCTGCTCTGTGTCAGTCAGGCTGCATTTCAGTGGTAAGCAGGGCTGGGAAAGCTGGAAATGGGGCCACCTTTCTCTCTGGGGAAAAGTTACCGTTTGTTCTGGCTACTGATTCCACTCCTGGCCATAGCCTGGTAATTTCAGCCCTCAGCGAAACAGATGGACAATGGTACTGATGAAGTGAAGATATTCATGGAAATATTACTGAGCAAATTGATGCTCAGCTGAATTAAAAGAAGGGAAACAAGACGGGAACACGATATTAACAGCTGGGAAGATAATTTACTGCATTAATGACTTTTCCTGACAAGCTGTTCTTGGGAGGACAGAGATCCAGGATCGAGTTCATTTTCTTGATGAGTGAAGCTGAATGCAGAGGTGACACCTGGTACATGAAGCCTGATAAATCATATAACTTGTAAATCACCTAGTCCTGATACGAAAATCCCAGTGCTCACATCAGATGCTTTTCCCATGGAGGACCGGCTTTCAGTAGGATTTAAATAGTCTTATTGTTCTCATTCATCACTTTTTTTGAAAGCCTACTATGTGTCACTTTGCTGGGTGCTGAGCCTAAAAAGATAAAAGGGATGCAGCCACCCTTCTGTGACTGTAGTCTGTCTAGAGGGACAGAGTTGTAATGCAGATGGCACAGGAGACATTGCTAGAAATGCCCACAGTGGGAGTACAAAGGAGAAGGTGGTCAGTTCTTGCACTGGGCTGGGAATCATGTAGGCTTCATAAAGGAGGTGACACTTATGAACATTAATAAGAGCTCAGCATAGATGAACAGGTCAGTCTGGGCAGAGGGATCAGCAAGAATAGTAGGGAAGCTGTCCACCCTTGAACTGTCTATCACCACCTGGAACAGTCACCTTGACCTGACAAGAGGAGAGGATCAGGAACAAGAGGATGTGGTGTGCCTTTGAGGAGTAATAGCCATGAGAAGCAGTAGAATGAATGAAGTAGAATGAAGTTCGGACAGTTATGAGTAGTAGGATAATAATTGGACTTAGGGATGCAAGGGATGTGCTCTGCGAGATGAGACTGGAGAAGGAGCCAGAGCTGGGTGTGGAAGGGCATGTCAGGCAAAGCAGGTGAGACTCTCTCCGGCAGGTCTGGAGAGCCCCTACATGATCTGGTTTACATATAAGAAAACATCTGCATGTGGAGTGTGGATTCAGTCTTTAAAAAAAAACCAAAAACTCAAAACAAAACAAAAACTAGAGATGAGAAGAGGACTAAGAGGCTAGAAATAAGGCAATAGCTATAGAACTAAAGTAGAAAAGCGGATGCAAGAAATGTAAAGGGGGAAAAAGGACGGAAACACGGCCACCAATGGTTATTACAATAGCAAACAGAGTTGGGATGACAGTCATGCCACACAAGTGGACACAACACTCAACTGAATAAAATGGCATTTGTCAAACCTTAAGTAAAACAGTTTAACTCTCACATGGAAGGGGAGGCAGGAGGAACGTCTGTTTCTCGAGCTACACGATGGACAATACTGAATGGATAGTGTACAGTTCTCTCTCTCCAAAGTCACTCAGCAAGGGTATCAGGTTATGTGCTCTGCCTGCAATGGGCTCCCTCTCCTGGGGTGACTAGGGACTGTCCAACCTACCCCTTCTTCCTGGTCTACACACCAGTGTGAACACCTTCCTGTCAGCTACCTTCCGCTGGAAGTCTCTTAGATACTCATGCTCACTGGTCCAATATTGAAGAAAGTACGAAGCTCTGGGTCCACCTCCACTGGCCATGTCTCCTAACCCTCATTTCCAATCTTCTCTGAGTCCTGAAGTTTCTATTTCCTAAATACGGTGTATCCTCCTCCATCCCATTCTTTTTTTTAAAAAATTTATCTAGTTATTTTATTTTTGGCTGCGTTGGGTCTTCGTTGACGTGCGGGCTTTCGCATGGGGTTTCTCTAGTTGTGGCGAGCGGGGGCTACTCTTCGTTGCGGTGCGCGGGCTTCTCATTGTGGTGGCTTCTCTTGTTGCAGAGCATGGGCTCTAGGCACGTGGGCTCAGTGGTTATGGCACCCGGGCTTAGTTGCTCCGCAGCATGTGGGATCTTCCCCGACCAGGGCTCGAATCCGTGTCCCCTGCATTGGCAGGCAGATTCTTAACCACTGAGACACCAAGGAAGCCCCATCCCATTCTTGATTACTATTTCCTTTTGTATTAGTTTCCTTGGGCTGCCATAAACAAAATACCATAAACTGGTGGCTTAAAGCAAATGAATATATGTATAACTGAATCACTTTGCTGTACCCCTGAAACTAACACAACATTGTAAATCAACTATACTCCAATAAAATTGAAAAAAACAACAACATGAATGTATTCTCTCGCGGTTTTGGAGGCTAGAAGTCTGAAATCGAGATGTGGGTATGGTCATGCTCTCTCTGAAGGCTCTTCCTTGTCTATTCATAGCTTCTGGGGGTTGCCAGCAATCCTTGGCATTCTTTAGCTTGTAGGTGCATCACTACAATCCCTGCCTTCATTGTCACATGGCCTTCTCCCTGAATGTGTCTCTGTGTCCAAATTTCCCAGTTCTTCTAAGGATACCAGTTGTTGGATTAGAGCCCCTATCCCGTATGACTTTGTCTTAACTTGATTACATCTGCAAAGACCTTCTTTTCAAATAAGGTTATGTTCACACACAAGGGATTTGGACTTGTACTTATGTTTTTGGGGGACATAATTTAACCTCAAACCCCTTGGTTCCAACCTTCCCTATCTCTTGAATGGGCAAATGGAATGGTTTGCCAACTACTGTTCTTGTCCCCGGTAACATTTTGCTTTCCACTTCACTTTGGAATTCATTCAGCTGCCAGAGGGAACTTTCTAAAATACATATCCTGTTCTGTCATTCTCTTGCTTAAAACCTTTCTGTGCTTTATCAAGTTCCAATGCCCTATCAAGATAAGGCATTTGGTTATCTGGTCCTTACCAGTCTTTCTAGATTTGTTTCTCAAGTCCTGTGCTCCAGAAAAGATAAAATACTTGCTACTTCATTGATACTATAGTCTCTTTATGTCTCTGGACCTTTCTTCCTCCTGATTTCTCTGCTGGAAATGTTTATCTTGCTTCATCTTCCTAGCAGTATCTAATCATCTTATACATCTTAGCTCAAGC
Source organism: Mesoplodon mirus (assembly GCF_964341445.2). Lineage (NCBI taxonomy): Eukaryota > Metazoa > Chordata > Mammalia > Artiodactyla > Ziphiidae > Mesoplodon > Mesoplodon mirus. The sequence goes on from NC_138992.1 coordinate 7,378,071, forward strand.
ATCAAATCCATTATGTGCAAGGTGATATTTCCTCACTCTACGTGTAGAACCGACCACTCTATTTTCTGTGTTCCCACTAATCCTAGTAGAAACTCATCAGAGCCCTTGTTACACATTATTGCACTCATTGGTTTACATATTCAAGCCCTTTGCTAGATGGTGAAAGTCTTGTTTTTTTGTGCCTAGCCCATTATAGTTATCAGTAAATATTTTTCACATGAATGCATGGATAATGCATGGATAAATGTACGAATGAATGCAAGAGGTTCCATCCCTCCCTCTTCTTCAACCAAGCATTGGGAAGAGGTTGGCTAAAAAATTATTCTGGGTAACCCCATAATGTACACTTAACATATGTCGGGGCTCTTGGTCCAGACTAGAGCAATAATTGAAGGCTTATTGGGTGCTGGATTTTCTGTCATTCTCTGCTGAGGCTTTGTGGTGTTGGCCGTTGGCTGCACAGAAAACTTGCTGATCAAGCAAGATTAAGCTTATTAAGCTTATTACAATAAAAGAACATCAAATAAGTCTCCGTAGCGCCTCCAAAATAAAAGGTAAAGAGTGATTACTAGTACTATTTTAGGGTAGGTGATCTTCACGGTAGGACTTACAAGATGCGGAACTGGTTGGGTTTGGGCAGAGTTTATGAAATACAGAAAGTTTCATTCAGGAGAAGCTGTACTGTGGATTTTTAATTTTGGTCTCTTTTCAGGCAGTATGAGATGCCTCCCAGTCAGCCATGGGATCATAAACAGCTGACACTTAAAACCGTTCTGTACCCTTACAGCCATTCTGATTTTCACTTTCAGTACAGTATTCAATAAATTACATGAGATATCCAACACTTTATTATAGAATAGGCTTTGTGTCAGACAGTTTTGCCCAACTATAGGCTAATGTAAGTGTTCTGAGCACATTTAAGGTAGCAACTACCATTCTACTTTTTGATTTCATGAATCTGGCTATTTTAGATACCCCAGTACTGTAAGTGGAATAATACCATGTTTGCCTTTTGGTGACTGGTTTATTTCAGTTAGCATAATGTCCTTAAGGTTCATCCATGTCGTCATGTATTTCAGAATTTTCTTTTTTTCCCCCAAGTTTTGAACAGTATTTTACTGTGTGGAATACACTAGGCTGCTTTTTAAGCATTCAGATTCCTGATCACCAGTCCAGATGTACGGAGTCAAAATTTCTTGGGATGGGGCTCAGGAATCTACATTTATAGTCTTTCCCCAAATTCTCATGCTTATTTACTTTTGAGAACTACTGATTAACACCATGAGAAATACTCTGCTTGTTGAGACCATTATAAACTCCAACTTCGTCCTAATAAGGTGCAAATAATTGCTGGAGGAATAAACAAATATGATTAAATAGGGAGGAGCAAAGATGAAAGGGCATTTCAGAGCTCACAATCTAGAGCAGTGGTGTCCTGAGTAGAGACCAGTGTATCTGGCTCTGCCACGTCCTTGAAGTACCAGAATATCATTTCCTCTTCTTGTTCACACTGGGATGAGAATTAATTTTATAATTATCTCCACAAGCCATACAATTCTCATGGAAATCAGCCATGGGACAGGGTGTCCTGACTTAATCATATGCACATGAGAAATGTCAGATTTCTCACTGAGGTTAAAATGAACTGGAACAGCCTATAAGAGCTCTTTATTTTTTTCTTTTTAATCCAATTTTAAGGAAATCTCTTTTTTCCCCCACTGAATAATTCAAAAATTTTCAACTTGCATGTTTTAAATGTCTATTTAGCATTCCATTTTCTTCTCCAAATCACATAATTCTAGAGCCCTTTCCAAGTTATTATCTACTGGGCCATTTTCCAAAGAACAGGTTTGAAATGTAGCCAAGCTACCGCACGGCAGAGCATGAAAAGTACCAGACTAGAAGCCCTGGTTCTGGGTCCCAGTCTCACTGCCTCACTAACCGGCTGAGTGATCTTTAGTAAGTGTCTTTACCTGTCAAGTTTGTTTTTTTCTCACTTTTCTTTAGCAGAGATCATAACCCCTCCCTCAGGATAAGGGTAACTCTTAAATGAGATAATGTGTGTGATGTGTCTGGTTTTATCACTGACACGAAATGAGTGGCTAATAAATATTGATTCCATTGCATGATAGGTGCCTTTCTTTATGTATTCAATCCACATCACTTTTGAGTTGGGAGATGATAGTTATAGAAAACCGTTAGTGATTCAAATTTTTTTGCTGTTTTGATGGGTGCAACAATTCTGATGGTGATCAGAGGTGTGGGTGGTCTGGGGCAACGTTTCTCGAAACAAGATCACCTGGGGACCTTATTAAAATATAGTCTAAAGCTCAGGCCTGGGCTTCCGTATTTCTAAAAAGGATCCAGGTGACGCCAGGGTTGCTAATCACAAATCAGAGAGGAAAGGAGGAGTCTGGGTGTGTTCTACGTGTGGCAGAAATGGGCCAGATGCTCAACCACCCCATCTCCTCCTCCTGGACAGTCCAGGGGTGCTAGAGTCCGTTTCCAGATGGACCATTTGGCTGGAATCTAGCCAATGGACTAAAGGAGGAAGTAATGGACTCCTGATTATACAATGTCCCATGATATTCCTCCTTCTCTCTCTTTGCTTATCAGTGGGCTGTATGTAAAGGATCCAGTGGAGGGTTCCCAAGAGGGTCTAGAGGATGGTATCACCACAAGACAGAAGGAGCTGTGATCCCAAAACCAATACTTAGAATGCTGCTTACTGCTTGGAGTGCCTAGGTAGGCAGTGACCCAAGTAAGAAATAAACTTCGAATTAGAGTTTTCATCTTTTCTGGATATAGGAAACTAACACAGAATTGTAAATCAACTATATTTCAATTAAAAAAAAAGAAATAAACTTTGGTTGTATTAGCCCACTGAGGTTTTGGTTGTTTGTTACAACAGCTGGTATAAATTCCCTGATGGATACAACAGGGAACTAAGCTATGGATTCCCTTAGTCCTTGAGATGAGCTACATGGACGGCACTTCTGGGTCCATCTCCTCCAGCTTCACACAGTCTCATTTATCAACTCCATTGTGTCAAACGGCAATATTTTTCTGTGTGCCACAACTTGAAGAAGTTGAGAAACATTTTAAGTGAAAACAATCTGAGCTCAAGCGTTAGGAAGCCCTGGCATTCCATTCTAAGCACTGTTGTGTTTCATTACATCACCTCCATTCATTTTCATTACCTCCCTTTGCCGCAGTTTTCTCAAGTGTCCCGGTCTACTTAATGTGACCATTTTATAAGCCAAATGTTAGAAAACTCCAGTATGCTTGGTAGTTTCAAGGGAAAGTAGATGGAGGGTGATCGTTTGATGGGAGCAGAAGAAATTTAGCCATAGACACAGCATAGTGGATGGCGGAGGCGAAAGAGAGACCAAAGACTCATGGGCTTGGTTTACAAATGAGGAATGGAACTCATTTTGAGATATCAGTTGGGTGTCATGGAATATTTATGGGTCCCTACTCCTGGCAAGCATTTCATTCAGCTAACATGCCCTTATTTACAACCCAGCTCCCAGAGCTGGTGCATGCTGTCCGTCTCCTTCTCCTTCTCACGATTACAAGCAACGTTGCTGGCTACTTTCTGATGGCATTTTTCAATTCTCCTTGAATGTTCTGGGGTAATGGATTTTGTTCTCAACCATCAGACACCCTGGCATTTAGCCGAGTTTTGGTGCTGTCCTTATAGGTGGAATCATTCAGGGACTGTGCTTCAGAGGCAGAAACATATTTCATAGAAGTTGTAGAACTTTAGACTCACAGTGCTGGAAGCTTAGCGCCTCTACGTTTGACCTCTTCATTTTACAGATGGGGCCCCAGAAGGGAAAGTCACTTGCCCAAATTCATCTTACAATAGCACTAGACCATCTCCTGGTTAACCACAGAAGGCAGTAACCATTACAATTCAATCTCTTTCTAGGGAGAACAGTGACCTCCAATGATGGGCTGACATTCAGTGGCTGCATATCTTATAATTACCACTGTGCATAGCCAAAAAGGTGCTCCATAAATGCTGCTGAAATTAAAACATCTGCCTTTATTTATTATAAAGCAGGTCCTCTCAAATAGATATCATGAAACATTTATGAGGATGTAAGAAAAAAAATGTATGCTATATTATATTGAGCCAAGGAAGGAGTGCATCTCTTCACTATTTGATTTTCACCAGATAACTTTTAGACATGTTCTCATTTAACTCTATATAGAAGTTATTATTTTAAAGATTATTCACATTATTGAAAGATTTTTCAAAGTGGTATCATAAAGTGAAATAATAATGTAGGAATTGCAACCAAAAGTAAGATTGACTGTGAAATTCTTTTTTGCAATTTGGGACTTTGGATTTGAATATTGGGACTTGGGGGACCAAGTTCTCTGTCTACCTATAAAATTACACTCAATTCAGTATTAGTGTTCTTTATTAGTATGCAAAAGCAGGGAGTTCTCCTTTCCTTTCTTGGGGAGAGCCAAGAATGCTTGCCTTTGATGAATAAGCAACAAGTAATTCTTTTTGATAATTGAAAACAAATGATCTTTCCTTATAACTCTGTGGGAAAATAATAAGCTTTGAAACACAGAGTCCAAACTAATATATATGACAAGGACAAAAGCATTAGATTCTTTAAATTTAAAAAGGTGCGTTGGCACGTGGAAAGAGCAATGGGCTCTTAATCCTAGGTTCTTCATCTCTTAAATAAGATAGTTATATGAGACAAGCTTTGCAGTTCCCTCCAACTGGAACATTCTATGATTGAAGGTCAGTGATTCAGGTAAGCAGTAGCACAGTAAGATGGGTTTTCATTATAGGCATGGGAGCCACACAGACCTGGATTTGATTCCTGCTTCCATTGCTTGTTGAGAAATCTTGGGTAAATTGCTCAACTTCCCTAAATCTTGAATCTCCCTCTTTTATTTTTCTTAAAATGTAGGGAGAGTATTAGAAATGCCTATCTTGCAAGGTGACTGTAAAACTCAATAACAGAAGGTTACTTTCCTAAGTAGGTATTATGGAATACCTAATAAATGGTTTGTCCAAAGTCACAGAGTCTATTAGAAGCAGAGTAAGCACTTGAACCCAGTTTCTTGGACTTCCAGTCCATTGAGCTTTGCATTATACTTAATTGCCCTTAGGTGATTTTAAGGATGTCAGAAGTGACACAAATTAAGAGTGTTAAGAACTTGCTGAGGAAGTCCTTGCTCACGTTCTCAGCTTAGCCTGCCATCTTATCTGCTCTGGTTCAAGCCCTAAGCATTGCTCACCTGTGCTCTTGCATTATTCTCCCCGCTAGCCTCCCTTTCTCCAGTATCTTTCGTTGTAATCCACACTCCATCCTGTAGCCAGTGTCATCTTCCTAAAGTGATTATTAAAGGTCACACCAATGTGTATGGCGTGACCTTCTATGGCTTCCTTTCAACTAAGAATAAAGTCCAAGGTCTTTGTTGAGGTGTCTTAGGAAAGGTCTAATTGGAAAACAGAGACCACTTGAACATTTAATACAGAGGGTTTTTAATGCAGGGAATTAGTTACAGAGGTGATTGCAGTGCTGAGAAGGCAGACAAGGGACAGAGGCAACACAAAGTTTAGTGACAGGGGGACCCTAGCACCAGCCCAAGGCCAGAGGTACAAAGGGAGGAGGTGGCATTACTGGCACTCAGGGACCAGGATAAACTGAAAGCTGGAACCATCATGGGAAGGTCCGTCTGATGATGGAGGGACCCATGGAGGAGACACACCACATGAAGATACCACATGAAGCAGAGGGTAATGGGAAGAAATCCTGGTAGCTTTCCCCATCTCCTTACTGTTCCTAACCCTCCTCTCCCATTGTCTGAGGCCAGCTAGAAACCAGTTGATATAGGAGCCTGCAGGACCAGCCTCCCTGTGATTCAGAGCAGAACAAGAAGGATGAGGACTGGGTTTGCCTAGAACCCACACTATGGCCTTTATCCACATCTGTAGACCTGGCCTCCTAATCTGTTTGCTCTTTGTTGCTCCACACCTTATAAAATCTCTTCCTGAAAGTTTCTCTTCCTTAACACTAAGATGCTTAGCAAGCACCCACTCAATATTCATGACCTGTTTTTATTTTTAACTACATCAGCTCCGCTGCAAAGACTTTCTTGAACACTGAAGAAGCAGCCAATCAGCCTCACTGAATGAACCTGTCATAATGCGCTGTAATCATTTTTCATTCACATCTGCATCTCATATTTGAAGTCAAGGACTACATCTAATGTCTCTTGCATTCTCAGCATGGAGCACAGGAACTGGTACATAGTAGGTCCTCAACAAGTGTTTATAGAGTGGACAAATGAAAGACCACTCTGACTTCTGTGATCCAGAGTCAAGATAATTGGATCCATATAAGATTAGTTATTTGTCTAAATCCAATAACCACCTGTATTGGTCAGCTAGGGCTGCCATAATAAAATACCACAGACTGGGTGGCTTAGAAGGTAGAAATTAATTTCTTGCAGTTCTGGAAGTTGGAGTCTAAGATCAAGGTGCCCGCAGGTTTGGTTTCTCCTGAGGCCTCTCTCCTTGGCTTGTGGATGGTTGCCCTCATCCTGTGTCCTCACATAACTTTTTCTCTGAGTGTGCCTCCTTGGTATCACCTTTCTTCTTCTTACAAGGACATCGGTCATGTTGGATGAAGTCTCCACCCCTATGACCTCATTTAACTTTAATTACCTCTTTAAAGACCCTATCTCCAAATACAGTCACTTTGGAGTTGGGGCTTCAACATATGAGTTTGTGGGGGGGCACAATTCAGTCCACAAACACCACTCCTCTAGGAAGCCTTTTTTAAAGGAGACCCAGATGAGTCTTGATAGGAAGTCTATTCTTTGAATGGTAGATCTCTGCTTTGAGAGTACCCCAAGCCCAAATGTTGGGAGCGTCCTTTGCCTTTCCACTGTCCACTGGCTGCTTGGTCAGAAGACCAACCCTCCCAGGTCACTCCTGTGCTCTGGGATCCAAGAAAAAAAAGGACCTTCTCCATGATGTTCTAAATTTCCCTGTCTGGCTATTCATTATTTCTTCAGACTTTAATAATGATCTCAGCTAGAGATGGGAAAGAATAATGAACCATTCATTCACATTCAAGACACTAATTAAAAAGGCACAGTTTTGTTTTTATGAGTTGTGCTGATGACTTAATTATAGCAAGACTGAGAAAACAACATCTCATTTTGAGGCTTAAAAGTGACTGTAACGTAAAAGCCCATAGTGGCCGCTGTGAGCCTGTGGGAGGAGAGAGAGGGAGCAGGTAGAGAGAAGAAGGGTAGCGAATGAGGTCTGGCTTCTAACTCCAGTTCTCCTTGACTTGGCTGAGTGACCTCAGGCAAACCGCTTCACCTCTCTGGTCCTGTTTCTTCCTAAAGAAATATAGGTGAAGTTGCCAGAACCACTTCACTTATTCGCTGTGGGCATCATATGGAGCCTCCACAGTGTCGTCACTGAAGGATCATAAACTATGCCAAATTACTGACTGTTGAAGGAACCTGGCCCATTTGTTTGCAGTAGACCATAAATGATGACACTATGGTTGCATCAAATAATCTGAATTGCCATCATTTGGAAGAGAAGAAGGATAGTGTTGGATGCTAAGCCTGAACAAAGTAAATGGTACAAATTAAAGAAGGGATTGGCATGTGTTGGAGACCTTCCTTAAACCAAGAACTTCCTCATTATTTAATCTTTTCATTGAGGCAAGCATTATTTCCCCCATTTTATAGATGAAGACTCTCAGGCTCTGGGAGTCCTACACTTACCTAAACATACCTAAAGGCACGGCACACACCTGGTAAATGAAAAGTTGAGGTGAGAACCCAAGACAGAGGGACTCTACATAAGGGTTCTTTCTATCACAGTATATTGTTAAGTGTTACTCAGATGAATACTTGATAAAAATAATTTTCTAATAATTCCAAGTATTCATGAATAAAATGGAATTCACATAATAGCAAATCAATGCCCTTAGGTGCATTTGATGAGATGTCTGGTCTACCATGGTCAAGTGTATTGGAAGGATTCATGCCTCAGCATGTGATGTGACAGATATTGTCAGGATGTTCAAGCATGTTTCATTGTCTCACTAGGCACTCAACTAGACCACATTCTAGGTTAGGTGAAGCATATGACTGGATTCTGGCCAGTGAATGTTGCTGGGACTCCAGCTCCAGGCCTGGACCGTAAGACCTGCACATACTCCTCACCGTTCCTTTTTTCTGCATGGTTTATTAGGCGACTATAGGGGTATGAGGTATAGTATAGTCTTAGATGAAAAGAGCCTTTGTACTTTGTACTCTTTGTACTTCAGTGAATAATTTTTTTGTAAACATCCCTTCATTTATTAGTTCACTAATTTATTTAACAAACATTTGTTGTGTGAAAGGTTCAGAAACTCTGTGCTCTACAGACTTGAAATACAAAGATGAATTATATAATCTTTACTCTCCAGGAGCTGGCAAGACCTTGGGCTTTAAGAGATCCCAGACGATATTCTGTTTAACTACTTTCCTCTCTTAAGATGTTTTCCCTGAGCAATCTTATCAGCAAATAGATTTACATCTTCATTTACAAATTGTATCCCATTTCTACTTTTGTCCTTGAACTTTGTGCATGTACAAAGGCAAAAAGATACAGGGATAGGATAGAACTTATCAACATCCAAATTATAGAAATAGCGAATGTTTGTTCTTATACTGGAAACCCTTACATTTCAAACTAAAACTGGGGAAAAGAAGAGGGTACAAAAATTGTTATAATAGCATGGGATCCAGAAAAAGGATGCGGTGAATCAGGAGAAGATGATGCTCAAGAAAAAGATGAAGACAGCATCATACATATACATACATATATATGTCATATATACATATTAATCATAATATTAATTATAGTAATAATAGTAATAAACATGTATTAAATGCACTTATTATTCCAGGTACTGTTTCAAATACTTTCATCTTAGGATCTGCCATATTAGGGCTCACACTTCTCTCTAGCTCAGGCCACATTCTGATTCAATTTTAAAAAATGACAGTGCAACAGAAATTTCATTATGTCAAAGGGATTGAGAACAATAGGACTCTGAATACGCTTTACTTGCTAATAAACACAGTGTGAAGCAATATTGAGATATTACTTGCACTGCTTCCAGCCTTCATCCTAAAGGTAAGACTCTTCAAAAACCCAAACCATCCCTTTTTGGTGACTGGAGGTAGATAACAGAAGGCTCTCCTACAGTCAAGTATCTGCAGAGTTAACAAGTCTTCCATCCAAAGGGAGTGGGGTCCAGGGAAGAAATGAGGGACTTTGAGTAACATCTCATCCTATGTTTATTGCCTCCCTCCTCATGTTTTTCCTTATTCTTATATAGCAACATAAAAAGTTAGCAAATAAGCATGACTTTTAACAAATATAGCCTTTCCTCTTGTGTTTAGAGTATATATGAGTTAATATGTATGGTAATAAAATGAACACCCATAAACCCACTTAACAACTTATCAGCTAGAATATTCCTGGTACCATTGAAATCACCTGTACGTTCCTTTCTTTATGTGTCTATCATTGTCTTACCTATTTTAAAATAATTTTATAAACCACAAATGAATCCCTTCAACAATGTGTTTATTTAGCATTGTTTAGTTTTTAATTTTTACGGAAAATAATATACTTAAATGTGTTATTTGGTGATTTGCTTTTTTCTCCCCCATTCAACAACTCTTCATAAGATTCACCTTTCTCTAAATGGACTAAAGACTTAAATATATAAGACCCGAAATTGTAAAACTCCTAGAAGAAAACAGAGGGGAAAAGCTTCTTGAAACTGGTCTTGGCAATGATTTCCTGAATTCGACATCAAAAGCACAGGGAACAAAACCAAAAATTGACAAGTTGGGATGACATCAAACTAAAAAGCTTCTGCACAACACAGGAAATAAAACAGTGAAAAGGTAACCTAAGGAATAGAAGAAAACATTTACAAACCATTTATCTGATGAGCTTAATACCCAGAATATACAAGAAACTCCTACAGCTCAATAACAACTACAGCAACAAAATAACCTGTTTTTAAACATGGGCAAAAGACTTGGGTAGACACTTCTCCAAAGAAGACAAAAAATGGCCACCAGGTGCATGAAAAGTACCCAATATCACTAATCATCAGGGAAATGCAAATCACAACCACAATGATATACCACTTCATACCAGTTAGGATGGCTATTACTAAAAACAAAACAAAAGATAAGTGTTAGCAAGGATATGGAGAACAAAGGATCCTTGTGATACTGTTGGTGGAAATCTACATTGGTACAACCCTTATGGAAAACAGTATGGAGTTTCCCCCAAAAATTTAAAATAGAACTATCATGTGATTCAGCAATCCCACTTCTGGTTGTATATCCAGAATATTTGAAATCAGTATCTCAAAGAGATATCTGCAATTCCCTGTTCGTTGCAGCATTATTCATAATAACCAAGATATGGAAACAACCTAAATGTCCATCAACAAACAAATGGATAAAGACAATGTACTACATACATTCAATGAAATATTATTCTGCCTTAAAAAAGAAGAAAATCCTACCATTTATGAAAACATGGATGAACCCGGATGATGTTATGTTAAGTGAAATAAGGCAGTTTCAGAAGGACAAATATTGCATGATTCCAGTTATATGAGGTATCTAAAATAGTCAAATTTGTAGAAGCAGAGAATAGAATGGAGGTTGCTAGGGGCTGGAGAGAGGGGAAAATGGGAAGTTTTTGTTCAGGAGGTACAAAGTTTCGGTTATGCAAGATGCATAGGTTGTAGAGATCTGCTCTACGACAGGCACCTATAGTTAACAACATGGTATTGTGCACTTAACTTTTTGTTAAGAAGGTAGATCTCATAATAAGCACTCTTACCATACACACAAAAAGCAAGACACAAGGAAATTTTGGAGGTAATGGATGTGTCTATATGTTTATTATGTTGACTGTGGTGGTACTATCATGGGTGTGTGCATATGTCCAAACTCATCAGATTGTATTCACTAAACATATGCAGGGTTTTGTGGGGGTTTTTTGGTATAGAAGTTATACATCAGTAAAACTGTTTTTAAAAAGATTCACCTTTCTTATTGTCTATGATTGCAGTTCATTCATTTCACTGCTAAAAGTATTCCATTTGGTGAAAAAAAATATTTATTCCTATACCTGTTGTTTGGTATTTGGATTGTTTCCAGCTTTTAATTGGTGGATATTTGGAATGTTTCCAAATTTTTGTTATTATGAGCAATGCTTCCATGAGCATACTTGTGCATGTCTTCTGGTGTATATATGCAAGAATTCCTCTGGGGTCCTTGAGTGATTCCTCTGATGTCACCCCAGGGTATTTCTGGTCTCTATAGTGCGTTTATGCTCGAATTTGTAAGATATGCCAGAGACCTTCTAGCTGCTCATCCATCTCATTTCCTTTGGTTACACAAGAAGTCTATAACTCCCAGCCTCATCTGCAGATAGGCTGAGATTATATGACTGTCATTTGCTAGTGTAATGTGGGTGGAAGTACTTTAGCCCATTGCATGCTTGGGTATGAAGCATCTCATACAATCTTTTTTTTTTTTTTAATTTGTATTAGGGTATAGTTGATTTACAATGTTGTGTTAGTTTCAGGTGTACAGAAAAGTGAATCTGTTATACGTATATCCACTCTTTTTTTGCTTCTTTTCCCATATAGGCCATTACTGAGTACTGAGTAGAGTTCCCTGTACTATACAGTAGGTCCTCACCTCACACCGGTCAGAATGGCCATCATCAAAAAAAAATCTACAAACAATAAATGCTGGAGAGGGTGTGGAGAAAAGGGAACCCTCCTGCACTGTTGGTGGGAATGTAAATTGATACAGCCACTATGGAGAACAGTATGGAGGTTCTTTAAAAACTAAAAATAGAACTACCATATCATCCAGCAATCCTACTCCTGGGCATATATCCAGAGAAAACTATAATTCGAAAAGATACATGCACCCCGGTGTTTATACAATCTTTGAAACTGGAAGCACAATTCTCTGATATGGACAGAGCTTGGGTCTCTGGGTCACCACTTGGAGGAGAGCCATTCACACAGAAATTTTAGAGACTTTTCATAATATTATACCTGTATTGTGTTAAGCCACTGAGATTTAAGGTCTGTTTGTTATAGTCACCAGCCTAGTCTAATACACATGATGATGGCAAATTATTTTCTAAATTATGATCTTGCCTGATGTTTATAAGAACTTTGCTGAATTATATCCTCAACAACGCTCGAATTGCAATTCAAGGCTTCTTAATTTTTGCCCATCTAATGAGTATAAAGTGTTATCTCATTCCAGTATTGATTTTCACTTTCTTAAGCATTAATGAAATATGTTCGTTGCTCATATATGTTTCCTCTTGTCACTTGACTTTTTTTTTTCTCTCGAGTTTCTTAATGATTTGTAGGGATTCTTTCTAAATTATGGATAGGAATCCTTTGTTGATGAAATATATGGTAAAGAATCAGGGAGAGAGGTGGTCTGTTTGAAGAGTAGAATCACAGGTATGCATGATTGATTGTTCCTTATTTGACTTTCAATCTTCCTGCTTTCAGCCCACCCGTTATACCCTGCCTTCAGAGCTATTTCATGTTTCTAATTTCTGAGCCTCTCCAAAGTTCTGTTGCTCAAAACTGCTTGTTGTTGTTGTTGTTCCAAACTGTCCTCTTTCTGTAGTCTGTTAGTTTAGTTGTAACCCACAGATTTGATTTACACCTTAAAAATTAAAATTGTGGGGCTTCCCTGGTGGCGTAGTGGTTGGGGGTCCGCCTGCCGATGCAGGGGACACAGGTTCATGCCCCGGTCCGGGAAGATCCCACATGCCGCAGAGTGGCTGGTCCCGTGAGCCATGGCCGCTGAGCCTGTGCGTCCGGAGCCTGTGCTCCGCAACGGGAGGGGCCACAGCAGTGAGAGGCCCGCGTACCGCAAAAAAAAAAAAAAAAAAAATTAAAATTGTGATCATTTAAAGAATATGTCCTATTTTTTTTCCCATTCTCTTTGAGTGGACTTATATATTTACATCTCTTCATTGATAATTAGGAATTTAGTAGGGGCTTTATGAGGAAGTAAAAAAATGCATTTCACTCTATGTTGTTTTACCAGACGTTCCCTATACCTTACTTACTTTATTTAAGAGTTCATTTTTTAGAACAGCTTTATGCTTACAGCAAAGATGAGAGGAATGAACAGAGATTTCCCATATATCCTCTGCCTCAGTTTCTGAGCCTCAGGTATTGGACAAGCTAAGTCCACATCTGTCTGCCTTCTGAATCTATGCTCATTCTCTTACATCATGGTACTGCAGAAATTCAGAGCAGTCTCCCCAAGTAATCAAGAGGTTCTTAGGAATGTGGGGAGTTCCTCTTAGAGATGGAAGGTCAAAAAGTTGAGACCAAGTCTGGAAAAACCAAAGTTTAAGGTTGGTAGGTCTGTGTCTATAAAAGTATAAAGGAGTGGAGAAGATTGATAAAGAAAGTGAAAAACATAACTTGGACTTGGAATCATACCAAGATTCAAGGGGTTTCATCTATTTATTCATAAAGTATCTACTATGGGCCAGGATCTTTTAGGTGGTGGAGGCAAACCAGAAAGCAAAGCAAACAAATGTCTTGCTATTGGAGGGCTTTCTAAGATAGAAGGTGAGGGGCAGGTGCAGCTAGTTAACAAGGCAATGGCTAAATAAGGTAATTTTTGGGAACAGAAAGTTTTATGATATAATTAAAACAAAGTGTTATGTTAGAGAATAAATGGGGAGCTGGCTGCTTTAGTTTGGATTGTCAGGAAAGGCTTCTCAGGGCCTTTGAATTTGAAAGGTGAGATTGGAATAAAAAGAAAATATAAGCCATGTAAAGATCTTAAGGCAAAATATTCCATGAAATGGTTCTCAGTCGAAGTGTCTGTCCCATCTCTCTCTCAGGAAGCTGTCTCTCCTCTCCACGTGGTCTCCAGGCTGAGTCCTGCAGTGAATTAGTTTTGGCTTTAGGGAAATTGGGTCATATAATGCAGCCTGTCTTATTAGGGTTTTGTGTTGGGGCCTGGGAACAACCTAGCTAAGGAAAATGTGCTTTGCTTTGCCAAGTGTGTTTGGTGCGTTTATCTTCCTTGGGAGCCTTGCAGGGTAGAGCAAAATGCCCTGGCAGGACTGGTAAATTCCTGGCCCCTCTGAACAAAATATCACTTAGCAGCACCCCTATTTGCCTCAGCTTGTAACAACAGTCTAAAGTCAGATGCTCAAAGGTCCACCTCCGGGTTCTGGCCCTTGCTAAGCATGGCTTTCCATTCTAGCTCTGCTTTTTCTAGTTCTGTGATTTTAGGTAAGTTGCTGTGCTGCTCAGTTTCCTTATCTGTAAAATAGGCATCAAAATGCCTAATCAGTTGATGTCACAGTGACATCATAACTGAGATAATGTATAAGAAAATGCTCTATAAACCCCAAAGTACTATACTCAAATGTAGAAGAATAGTATTTCATATCGTGTTTTAGGTTTAGAACTGATTAGAGGTATTATTATTTAAATCAAGCCTTTTTTGTGAACTGCTAAAAAAAGAATACAGAAAATTATAACAGTCAGTTTGAAAGTCTACATTTGTACTGAGTTGATTTTTTTTAACAGTGTCTGTTAACTACCAGTGTTAGTATTAGGTGGGGAAGCAGAACAAAATAAGTTTAAGGTCAGTTGTATCTGAAGTAATTAACAAAGAGTAATTTATAAAAATTATATCTTCTCTGAGGGTTATGTTTTGTCACTTTATATAATTATCTAAAACTTTTCACAAACTTTAACATCTGTACAAACGTAGAGGTTTACATTTCAGATGGGTAAAGACAGCGCTGTAATAAAACAACTTAACAGTAAGGCAGACCTTATCTCTTTTTACACTGAATAGTAGGAAATACACCACAGAAAATCTATATGAGTGATACAAGGTCTTTGTCATAGTTCTTCTTTCCAGGAACTTTGCTTTCCTCTCCTTAGTTAGAAAAGAAGTTACCTCTTTAGATCTTTAGATCTTGTGGTCAAAGAACCTGGGTATTTACTCCATCTTTGTCACTAAGAACGCAACTACAAATCAGCATCTAAATAAGCAATGTAATTTATCTCCCAGTCACAAGCCTTGTGATTTATCTGTCATTAAACTTGTCATGTTCTTAAGGGGAGAATCCTATGCCTGATATTGTATTTTCTCTTCCAGGGAATAAGAGTTAGCATCACCATCATAGCCATCAATAATCATCATCATCATCTGTATCAATTATCTACTATTACATAACAAATCCCCTCAAAATTTAGTGACTTAGACAATAATAAATATTAATTAATGTCTTATAATTTCTGTAAGTCAGTGATCTGGAAGCAACTTAGCTGGATAGTGCTGGATTTAGGGACTCTCATGAGGTTGCAGTTAAGATGTGGTTGGGGACACAGTTCTTTAAAGACTTGACTGGGACTGGCCTGGAAGACCCATTTCTACCGTGGGTCACTCACGTGGCTGGCACATTGGCTGTTGGTAGGAGGTCTAATTTCCTCACAATGTTGATCTCTTCATAGAGTTGCTTGAGGGTCCTCATGACAGGGGGCTGCTTTCTCATAGAGTGGGCAATCCAAGAGAGCAAGGTGGAAACTGCAATGTCCTTCCTGTCCTAACCTTGGAAGTCACACTGGTTCATTCCAACAATATCCTTATGGTTATACAGGTCAGCCCTGTTTAATGAGGGAGAAGTCCAGGAAACATGTGTTTTTGGAGACCATTTTGGAGGCTGTCAAGCACATCATCATATAATTTCGAATGAAGAAATGACTTAAGAAATGAGAAATACACAAACATTTAAGAAAAGTGCTCTCTAGATAGATTTTCTTAGAGGGGAAGATTATATTTGTAGATTGGCTTTCTTCCCTCCTGACATGCCATTCTTTAGTATTTAGTTGGAAGGAGGCAACAATAATTTCTATATAAACTTAATGTCATGGTAATTACAAGACAGTAGCTAGTCTCACATGATAATTGATGGTAATTGCTTCCTGCTTTAACTGGTATACAAACAAGGCTCTGCAATAGGAATCCAAACATTCCCTCAAAAGGAAAAAGAAAATCAAAGAAGAAAATTTGTCAAAGTCATTTGTAAGCTGATAAAGAGCTAACAGATCCAGCCTACATGTCTGCAAGTCATCAAAGCCACGGCTGGCGATGCTTGGCACTTCCTTGGAGCTGGCAAGGATTACAGTACAAGTGAGAGCACCAGGCTGGCTGGCGTGAGCTCCAGGATGCTGCTGAGATGTGTGCCAATGCTCAGCTGTCCCAGGCTGTTCTGCCAACGCGCTGAAATGCATGAGGTTGCCAATGCAAGAGACCAAAGCAGGTTCATCAGTGAAAGATGGGACGACGTCTCTCCTCCATCGCCATCTGTGCATTATGGAAAGTTGGGTGCAAAGCAAAATGAGGAGGGGATGAAGGCTAGTGTTGTTTTTGAGATGAAACACTCTGGAAACCTATATTATAGTCTCTGAAAGCAAGGGGAAGCACAGGTAGGAAGGTACTGAATTCAGGTAAAACAGGTTAGCCTACCTTTGTTAGAGAGGGAAAAGGGCCAGCGTATGAGGTAGTGAAACTCCCAGAAGCTCAGCTGCATCCCCATAGAACAGTAGGCGAATGGCAGATGGGAATTAATATCTGTGCATCCAAATACAGAGGAAATAAAGGAAGATATAGAAGAAAGAAATGTCACCCAAGACTAAGAACTTTGAAAAGCTGAGGAGCGACAACATCTTGAGGGCACGTGTCAGAGGTATTTGTCCTCCCTATGCCCTTGGGGGCATGGAGCTTAGTGACAAGTTTCTGTTCAGAGATCCACTGAAGATGATTTCTCACAGGGAACAAACATGGGAACTAGAGGGGAAAAAAATACCCTAAAAGTTGGTATCTCACAT
The DNA here is from genome assembly GCF_964341445.2 of Mesoplodon mirus. Taxonomy (NCBI): domain Eukaryota; kingdom Metazoa; phylum Chordata; class Mammalia; order Artiodactyla; family Ziphiidae; genus Mesoplodon; species Mesoplodon mirus. The sequence continues at coordinate 7,395,080 of NC_138992.1, forward strand.
CTAGGTAATTCCAATAAAAAAGCAGAGTCAACAACCACTGGGACACAGGAGGAAAGAGCTGTCCACAAGAGATTTTGGATGTGATTTCACAATGATTAGTTGGAGTGCTTATTTGACTCTAAACTAGGGGTGCCAGACACTTAAGGCTCAGAGGGGAAACAGAAATTGAGATTTTTGAAGGTGCAGGAAGGGAAGGGAAGGAACCTGAAGTAGGATCTGATGACCAGGGATGCCACCATTGTGAAACTTGAACCTTTGGTAAATAAGCAGTAGTCTCTCAAATGCTCTTCTCTGGGAGGTGAGAAAGTGAGCATAGGTGGGTCCCTCCCCAGCATGGCAAATGGCGGCATAACCTGATTCTATAATCACCCTTGCCGGGAGATCACTCCAATTGTGTTTAGTTTTACCGATCATGATTCCCCTAGACAACCATCATGAGACTGAACTGTAACTTGGCCAGGATGAATTAAAAAGAGATCCCCTTTGCTCTCCACTTTCCTTCTGTCAGTTTCGTCTTTGGTAGCTATGTCTTTCAGGTTCTGGGAACATCATCTTCCTAGGTAAAACTATCCTAGAACTGAGGATTTACTTGTTTTCTAAATTTCATGGGTGTGGGGCAAGGATGGTGATAATCTTATGCATCCTTTTAACAGTTTGAACTTGACTAATGAAGCCCAAAAGAGATTTGTTTGGTGTGGTCCTGAATCAGCAGATCTATGAATGAACAGCCCAGACTGAAATCCTGAAGGATCCTCAACTCTACCTATACCTCTGAATGGACATATTGGATGAGATTGAGCATAATAAAACAGAAATGAGGGATGCTGAATTTTAGACTTTAATTTCTTTTTTAACTTTCTCTTAATTAAGTTAATTTTAGCTGCTGTAACAAGCAAACCCTAGACTTTTCACATGAAATACCATTTGTGGTGGCGATGTAGAATGTCTGCTCCGTGCAATCATGTGGGAGCCCAGATTGATGGAGACATTGGTAACGTCAATGGATGGTCTTTAGGGTCACCTTTGGTGTTGACATCTAGCAAGCAGAGGGGAGAAGTGAGACAGACAATGGAAGATCATATCCAGGCTTTCATGAGCATGGCCTGGAAGTGGGGCGGGGTGAGGGTGTCACGTATCACTTCTGTTCTTATTTCATTGGCCGGACTCAATCATTTGGCCACACTTAGATGAAAGGGAACCTGAGCAATGTAGCTGGCAGCCATTTACAAATAACAACTATATATTATAAAAGGAGAGTTTGAATCTCTAATGGGGAGTTTTGTCATGATCTATAGACTTTTAGCTAACCATGGCAAGATAATTTGATTTTGGTCTTTAATTCTTTTAGATTTATATTGCAAAAGGATTTTATCTTGGGAGCTTAATTTTTTTTTCTGCTAATATGATATTGGGGGTGGTTTTTATCAACTTCAGGACATTCCTGTGTGACTGGTTTTAAGTTATCAGAGTGTCTCCCTGAAAATCTTAAATCTTATCACAGAACCTCCAATGAGCTACATTAGACAATTTGCCGGGACATAATTGGAGGTGGGAAAAAGAATTAGGAGTATATTTTCAGTTTACATATGAAGAAATTTTTAGAGTTCATATAATGAATTGATTATTCAAACTATTTCTGGGAGCAACATCCAAGCTACCCATCTGTAGTTCCAGAGTGACTCTCAATGGAAAAGTGTCTGGTATTAGAGCTGAGGTCTTTTCCTGAATGACAGAGCTTCCCTCCTGCAGATGATAGGTTAAAAAAAAATCAAACCCAGTGGATTAAGAGAGCCCAGCCCCAGGGCATGCTAGGGTGGATCATTTGTTTCTCTCTCCTTCCTTTTGTTTTTAGAAGACTTCCCTAACCCAGTACTATCGGTCCCCCTGGTTCCTTACTCACTGAACCCTGGGCTTGAAGGGCATTTTCTCTCCTCTCTTTGGGGTACAACTGCAAAGAGAAAGCATTCCAATGTGGGTCCTTGGGTAAAGGGCATTGGGTAGTAAGGGCCTGTGTTTTGGAGGGAGGGCAGCTTCATTTCAGAGGAGTATCATTAAACTTGTTTCTTCACACAGCTTAGCCATGTCCTCCTTCCAAATTTTACTGGTAATAGAGCTGGCATTGTGATTTCCATCTGTCTGACTCCATTGTGATTTCCATCTGTCTGACTCCATTGTGATTTCCATCTGTCTGACTCCATATGACCATATGTCAGTTGGTTCGAACTTGAGGGGTATTTTTTTTTTTTTTTTTGCGCTACGCGGGCCTCTCACTGTCGTGGCCCCTCCCGTTGCGGAGCACAGGGTCTGGACACGTAGGCTCAGTGGCCATGGCTCATGGGCCCAGCCGCTCTGCGGCATGTGGGATCTTCCCGGACCGGGGCAGGCAGACTCTCAACCACTGTGCCACCAGGGAAGCCCGAGGGGTATTATTTTTTGATCCCATCAAACAGCAACTCTAAACTGGGTTGGAATCCTGGTTCTCCTGTTGACGATCTGTGTAGTGCTCTGAGCTTTAGTTTTCTGCCCATTAAGTAGGGGTAATAATTACCTCTTTACAATAGTGTTGTGAAAATTAGATATGATAATGGCTGTAAAATGCTTTGTACAATACCTGGCACACAGTAAGGATGCAATAAATTATATATTTTATTATTATGACACTTTTTTTCAGGGTGATCTTATGTGTGTATTGTGTATATACGTGCTGGGAAATAGTTAGCTTTACCTTTTCTTTTGGTTATTCATGGTGACATCTAATGATCAGTACCTTTGTTATCTGCCAGTACCAGACATTAAAAATTCAGTGGAGGCAGTGACAACAGACTCAGAAAGATGGGGGGGCTGGGAAAGGGTTTCTAATATTTTAAGAAACATTTAAGCTGGGCAGTTTTCCAACCAAACCCCGCCCAGCCCAATAAAAAGGAGTACACTCATATAAATGGTCCCTACGAGCCTACTTTAAAAAAAAAATTTATTGAAGTATAGTTGATTTACAGTCTTGTGTTTAATTTCTGTTGTGCAGCAAAGTGACTTAGTTAATGTTTTGCTTTGTCATTGTTCTTTTCATTTACAGGTTTGCCTGCCTTAGTTAACTCTAATCTCAATGAGGACCGAATCTCTTGAAATCTTGGAACCTTGGGTACTAGCCTACAGCACTTGGGACCTGGTATGTTCTCAGCGTGTCGGTTAAATTGAGACATCCTTCATCCTCTTGTGACACTTATGTAAATCAGAAGTCCTCAGACTTTGCTTCTCTGCTGAAACACACCTGAGGACTAGGATAAAACTCTGATCTGTACCTGCTGATTGTTCTGGGAATGGACACTTTCCTGGTGGAAGGGATGTAAAAATTTGGGGCTGGGTTCTGTAGGAGGAAGAGGAGGGAAGTATATTATAGTTTGAATCAAAGCTTCCTGCATGATTTCAATTTTGCTCTTGTGTGCCCAGCTGAGAATTGCAGTGTCTAATATGTTCAACTCTGGGTGCTTAGAGCCTAGCATAGGTCTACAATATATATTTATTAAATGAATAAGTGGTTTTCAAATGCTGAAGAAAAATGAAGACATGGCTGGGGTCCAGGTGGTGGAGATAAGACAAATGAAAGTCATGTATTGATCATTGACACCGGAAGGCTATTACATAAGCTAAGTTCATGCTCTTCCTTGACGTTCCCAACCATTTTCTATAAATCCCTGACTTTGGGCATTTCCTATTTTTCTTATTCATCTTCTTTCCATTCCATGCTTCTTCAAAATTTTCACTGCTTTATGCAACATCTCTGTCACAAGAGCTAATCTTAGGAATTAAGTTAAACTTAATTCATGACTGTTGTCCACTTTCTAACTAAATTGTTTACTTTTTTAGTGTTGAGTTTTGAGAGTTTTAAAAAATATATCCTAGATACTAGTCACTTGTCAGATGAGTGGTTTACAAATTTTCGCAGTCTGTAGTCTTCTTTTTATCTTCTTAATGGGAACTTTCAAAGGGGAAATGTTTTTAATTTTAATGAAGTCCAATTTATCAATTTTTCATTTTATTATCATATTTTTTGGTGCTATATCTAAAGAACACTTCAACAAGTCCTGGATCATAAAGATTTACTCCTATATTATCTTCCAAGACTCTTTTTAGTTTTATGTTTTATATTTAAATCTATGATATATTTGAGTTACCATTTGTACAAGATGTGAGGTTTGGGTGGAGGTTTATCTATTTATCATCTATGTATCTTTCTATCTATGACTTTGAATGTCCAGTTGCTCCTGTACAATTTCTTGAAAAGACTATCCTCCCTCCACTGAATTGCCTCTACATCCTTGTCAAAATCAGTTGGCCATACTTGTGTGAGGCTATATCTGGGTTTTCTATTCTGTTCCATTGATCTGTGTGTCTGTCTCTTGCCAATTCCATAACAATCTTGATATCAGATAGAGTGATTCCTTCCATTTTATTCTTTTTTTAAAAAAAATTCTAGCTATTTGTATTAGTTTTCCATGGCTGCTATAAAAATTGCTATAAATATAGTAGCTTAAACAATACAAATTTATTATCAAAGTTCTGGCAGTTAGAAATTAAAAATAGATCTCTCTGGGCTAAAATTTAGGTGTCAACAGGGCTGTGTCTCTAATGGAAGAAGCTCTAAGGAAGAATCCACTTCCTTGCCTTTTCCAGCTTTTTGAGGTTACCCATATTCCTCAGCTCATGACATCCTTTCTCCAACTTCACAGCCAGAAACATCAGTCTAAATCCTTCTCAAACTTCCATCTCTCTGCCTTCTTATTCCATTTATAAGGATCTTGTGATTACCATGGACCCGCCTGGATAATATGGGTTAATTCCCTTACTTTAAGGCAGTGGTTAGCAATCTTAATTTCATCTGCCTTAATTCCCCTTTCCAAGTGAACTAACATATTTGCAATTCTTAGGATCAGGACATGGACATTTTAGGAGCAGGCATTGTTCTACCTACCACACCATTCTAATTATTTTGCCTTTCCAAATAAATATTAAAATAATCTTATATATCTACAAAAATAATTTGCTGGGATTTTATAGGAATTGCATTAAACATGTATGTCAGTTTGGAGGGAACTGATGACATTTACTATGTTGAGTCTTCCAATCCATAAACATGGTATGTCTCTCCATTCATTTTGGATCTTCTTTGATTTCTTTCATCAGTTTTCAGCATATATCCTGTACATGGTTTGTCAGATTGGCACTAAAGTGTTTAATATTTATTTTTTAGCAATAGTAAATGGTATTTAAGAGAAAATTCTGGTGTCTATGTGTTCATTGCTAGTATGTAGAAATACAGCTGACTTTTGTATGTTGATCTTACATTCTGCAACCTTGCTGAACTCACTTAATTCGTTCTAGGAGATTGTATGTAGATTCCTTGGGATGATCCTATTATAAAGGCAATTAGGCCATCAGCAAATAGAGACAATTCTTTAATGATCTGTATGCCTTTCATCTCCTTTTATTACCTTATTGCATCAGCTAAAAATTTCAGCCCTACATTGAAGAGTGTGGTGAGAGATGTCTTTACCTTGTTCCCAGTCTCAGGGAGAAAGCATTCAGTCTTTCATTGTTGTAGACATTCTTTATCAAGTTGAAGAATTTCCTTTCTACATTTATTTTTTAAGAGTTTTGTTTTATATCATGAGTGGGTGTTAAATTATGTAAAAGGTGATGGATTTAATTTACTAGCATCTTGTTAAGGATTTTTGTATCTATCTTCGTAAGGGATATTGATCTGTGGTTTTCCACTATAATAATGTCTTTGGTTTTGATATGAATATGAATGTAATACTGGTTTCATGGAATGAGCTGGGTATGTTCCTTTCTCTCCTATTTTTATGGAAGGGATTGTGTAGAATTGTTAATTCTTCTTCAAACATTTGGTAAAAATTTCTAGCGAAACCATCTGGACTTGGAGATGTCTTTTCAGGAGTTATAAATTATGAATTTAGTTTCCTTAATAGTTATAGGGCTATTCAAATGATCTGTTTCATATTGGGTAAGATTTGTTAGTTTGTACTTTTTGAGGAATTGTCCTATATCATTTATGTTGTGAAATTGATTTGTGTAGAATGCATAGTGCTTCCTTATTATCCTTTTGTTATCTACAAGGTCTGTAGTAATATTCTTGTTTTATTCCTGTTATTAGTAAAATGCTTCTTATCTCTTTTTTTTCCTTTGTCACTCTTGCTAGAGGTTTGTCAATCTGACTGACCTTTTAAAAGAAACCAGCTTTTTGTTTCATTGATTTTTTCTTTGTTTTTCTGCTTTAAATTTCATTGATTTCTGCCCTTATCTTTGTTATTTCCTTACTTCTGCTTAGTTTGAGTTTATTTTGTTCTTTCTTTTTCTAGTATCTTAGGGTAAGGACTTAGATAATTGATTTGTAATTATACTGATTATGTAAACATTTAGTGCTATAATTTCTCTCTCAGCACTGCTCTGAGACCTGTATATTTTTATACATAGTGTTTTTATTCTCATTCAGTTCAGTGTATTGTTTTATTCCTCTTTACTCACAGATTATTTAGAAGTGGGTTGTTTAGTTTAAAAGTGTTTGAAGATTTTCTTGTTTTTCTTTTATTGATTTCTAGTTTGATTCTGTTTTTGTCAGAAAATATAGTTTTCATGATTTCAGTTCTTTCACATTTGTTGAGGTTGTTTTATGGCCCATGATATGCTCTATCTTGGCATATGTTCTGTAGGCACATAAAGAGAGTGTATTCTGCTGGAGTTAGTGGGAAACGTTCTATACACATTGATTATAACCTGTTGGTTAATGGTATTGTTGGCTTCTTCTGTATCTTTGGTAACTTTTTGTCTAATTGTTTTATCAGTTGTTGAGGGATGAGTGTTAAAATCTCCAGTGATAATTTTGTATTGTATGTGTCTATTTCTCCTTTCAGTTTTATTAGTTTTTGCTTCACATATTCTTCAACTTTATTATTTGGTGCATACACAGTTAGGATTTCTTTTTTTTTTTTTTCTTTTTTTTTTTCTTGGCTATGCCATGCAGCATGTGGGATCTTAGTTCCCCGACCAGGGTTCGAACCTGCGCCCCCTGGATTGGAAGCGCAGAGTCTTAACCACTGGACCTCCAGGGAAGTCCCTAGGATTTCTATGTCTTCTTTGTGGATTGACCTTTTTATCATTATATAATTCTCTCTCTATCTTTGGTAATTTGTTTGACTAATATGAATACAGCAACATCCTTTTTTTTTTTTTTTTGGTTTATGTTTCCATGGTATTTTTTTCTATTCTTTCACTATCAACTTATAAAAATTATTATGTTTGAAGTGATTTCATGTAGACAGCATATAGTTGGGTCATATTTCTTTTTTAATCCACTCTCTTAATCTCTGTGTTTTAATTGGTAAACTTAGACATTTTCCATTTAATGTAATTACTAATAAGTTAAGGTTCAAGTTTGCCACTTTATTTTTTGTTTTCTGTTTGGCCTCTCTGTTTTGCTTCTCTGTTTTCTTTTTCTTGCCTGTCTGTGGTTCACTTAACTTTTTTTTCAAATTCTGGTTTATTTGATCCAGAGGAGTGCTTTTGAGTCTGTATCTTTGTACAGCTATTTTAGTGTCTAGGTATTACACTGCATATACATGATTTATCACAATCTACAGATGTCAACACTTCACCCGTTTGAGTGAAGGGTAAAAATCTTACCTCCATTTATGTCCCTTTACCCTCTCTCGTTTTTAATATAATCGTCTCAGAGGTTTCCTTTACACACATTGAGAACTACATCAGGCAGAGTTAACAATTCTGGCTTGAGCCATCACACGTAATTTAGAAAACTCAAGAGAAGGAAGACAGTAAACTGTATTTGCTCTTATATTGCTCTTTCTGTGTTTCTCCCTTCTTCCAGATGTTCCAAAATTTCTTCTCCCAGATATTCCAAGATTCCTTCTTTTATCATTTCCTTTCTGTTTAGAGAACTTCCTTTAGCCATTATTTATCTTTCAGCTCTAAAATTTCTGTTTAGTTCCTCTTTATATCTTCTATTTGTTTGCTGAGGTTTTCTATTTCTTTTCTGAAACATTCCACTTTAACATTTGTTTCAAGTGTCTTCATAGTTGTTCATTAAAGCATTTTTATAATGATGACTGTAAAATTCCTGTCCGATAACTTTAACATTGTTGTCATCTCGGTGTTGGGTATCTATTGGTTGCTTTTTTTTTTTAAGCTCATTTTGAGATCTTCACTGTTCTTGGTATGATGAATCATTTTCAGTTGAAACTGGGACATTTTGCTTATTATGTTAGAACAGTTTTAAAAGGATGCTATTTATTCTATTTTGGCAAGCACCCTCTGAAACTAGTCTGATGGATGTGGTACCACCTCATTACTGCCAGATGGGGTGGAATTGCAGCTTCTCCATTCAGCCTTCATTGGCATTTGTGGGTGAAAAAGGGGTTCCTTACTGCTGCTGGGTGGGTGTGGGAACTCTGGCTCCCACTAGGTCTCTGCTGATACTGCTCCATCTGGGAGGGTGAAGGATACCTCAATACTGCTCCCCCCTAGGGCCCTCCCTGACTCCCTGGGTGGAATGCCTCAGTACTGATGGGAAATGGTATGAAAGTCCTGAGTGTTCACTAGATCTTCTCTGACACCACCCTAGTGGAGAGGGGATGGAACTTATTACTACCAAGTGGAGTGGAAGTCCAGCCTCCCATGTGGTCCCCACTGACACCTCACAAAAAGGGAGAGAAAGGGGCTTGGAGAGAGGCCTCCTTACTGTTGAGTAGTAGTGAAAATCTCAGCTCCCCACTCAGCTCTCCGGGTCTGTCCCAGCAAGGGAGTTGGGTGCCTTGCTCCAGCCCGGTAAAGGTGAAGTCCATGCTCTCCACTTGGCCTTTGTTGGAGAGGCTGAGGGTGGGGTTCAAGGTTGTTTCTGCGGTGTTTAGCTAGAGTAGAGAAATTGTCTAAGCGTTTTCTATCTTGCTAGGCTACCCCTTTTTGACTCCTGGGGCTTTTTTTGCCTGTACCCATTGACATTTCTGGATTGCTGGGTTCTGCAGTATCCAGTCTGGATATACAAGGAAAAAAAAGAACCAGAAAACAAGCAATAAAATAGGGAACGCATCACCATGTCATTTCTTGGGTCCTCAGGTTCCTAGCTTGTCCGTTTGTCTGCCTTCTTTCTACCTTGCAGTTTTCTTTTGTTTGTTTTATATACAATGTCCTGGGTTCTTAGTCGTACTTAGTGGATGGAATAGGATAAAGTACATCTACGCCATCTTTGCAGAAGTGAAATTTCTGGCCTTTCTTGATCATTATAAATAGGCTCCAGATTAAAACTTCAATCTGAAATACATTTTCAACCTTTGTATTGAGTGACCTGAAATGGGGAGGGATGTGTGATCTGCATTCATTTCTCCCGTCACTTTGGTACCATGGAGTGTGTGTGTGTGTGTGTGTGTGTGTGTGTGTGTGTGTGTATGTGATGGGAGATTTTAATCTTCCCTACCCTAAGATGAGAAAATACTTCCTCCCCTCTTCCCAGGGGCTGGAGGAGGCAGGGATTCTGTTTTGCAACTGATGATATGTTAGTAGTGGAAAGACATTCCTAGTCTGTCTCTTGACCTCCTCTTAGTAATTTCCCGAGGATGGGAGCCTCTGAGGAGGATTGTGTGTGGTTTTCTATGTGGTGCTCAGCTCTACCCTTGCCATCTCAGAAGGGACAGAATCACTCTTATCAAAAACACCACTCTTGGGCTTCCCTGGTGGCGCAGTAGTTGGGAGTCCGCCTGCCGATGCAGGGGACACGGGTTCGTGCCCCAGTCCAGGAAGATCCCACATGCTGCAGAGCGGCTGGGCCCGTGAGCCATGGCTGCTGAGCCTGCGCGTCTGGAGCCTGTGCTCCACAACGGGAGAGGCCACAGCAGTGAGAGGCCCGCGTACTGCAAAAAGAAAAAAAAAAACAAAAACAAAAAACACCACTCTCCTCACAGTAGGATTTCCAGGTTTAGCAAACGAAAATACATGACAGCCAGGTAAGTTGGAATTTCAGATAAACAACTAATAAGCTTTTAGTATAAGTATGTCCCATGTAATATTTGGGATATGCTCATCGTGAATTATTCCTGTTTATCGAAATTCAAATTCAAATTTAATTGTGTGTTATGTATTTTATCGGACACCTATACCTGCAAGGACAATTTCTGTTGCCCTCTCTCTGTTTCTTTCTTCATTCCTCCCCTTTACAGCATGGGGAGGAGAGGGGGAGGCTTGAAGGCTGTTATAGGGCATGTTTTGAACCTCTTAGCAAGCCTGGGAGAGAAGTCCAGCCTAATTGTTTACAGTCCTCTGTAGAATATGGGGTAATTTGGGCTTCCTTGTTCTCAGTTCTAAGGCTTAAATTGTAGAAAATAAGAAAAAGTCTTATTCAGCATCCCATTATAGAGAAAAGGATTAGACACTCTGTAATCAAATGCAGTCATGTTCCAAAATATATAATTCAGGTAATGAATGTTGTGGACACTGAGACAGGGAAAACACAGTGAAGGTTGGATATGTCTCCCAGTGCCTCTGCGTCTCTATTTCCTCAATAGAAGATGAGGTGGTTGAACTAGGAAATATCTGAGTGATACAGATATTAAGTAGGTTATATTCTAGTGCTTCAGAGTTTTGGCTAAGGACCCACAGCTGAGGACAATAATAAAAGTAATAGCTAACATTTACATTTATGGGCCAGACACTGCTCGTAGAGCTTTACACATATTTATTCATTTAACCCTTACAAAACTGGGGTTAATACTATGATCATAATCCCTATTTTGCCAATAAGGAAACCAGGGGATTGAGAGGTAAAGTACACTGAAAAGGTCACATGGGTGGCAAGGCCCCATGCAGCCTAAGATCCCATTTCACCATGAGATGCAGGCACAGATCCAATGAGCATCACTCTTCATGGAGAAAAGACTGGAGAGCCAGTGAGGAGGTATCTTTGAAGGCAATTTGAAAAGTGGAGGACCCCCTAAAATAGGAGGGGAATGGGGTCCCCCAACCTAAGTCAATTATGAGGAACACTTAGTAATTTGGAGCGGTCCAAGATGGAATGGATTGGCTTGATGCTTGGTGGACTCACAGGCTTTCCCTGTGCTGTAAGCGGGAATGCTCAAAAACCCTCAGAGTCCTCCCACAAGAAAGAGCTTGCATTGGAATGTCTGCCATGATAAGACATTTAACAATCAAGAGGGCCTCAAATACTCAGGCTAAATAAAAGGCACCGTTTGCCTCTTCCTCTTCTCTTTCATTCCTGTTGGACATGGAGGAGCCCAGAAGGACAGATGAAATCGGGGAAGAGTAGGAGCAGGGGGCTTCCCTGGAGGCGCAGTGGTTGAGAGTCCGCCTGCCGATGCAGGGGACACGGGTTCGTGCCCCGGTCCAGGAAGATCCCACATGCCGCGGAGCGGCTGGGCCCGTGGGCTGTGGCTGCTGAGCCTGTGCATCCGGAGCCTGTGCTCCGCAACGGGAGAGGCCACAACAGTGAGAGGCCCACGTACCGCAAAAAAAAAAAAAAAAAAAGAGTAGGAGCAGGGAGGGAGGTATTGATGGAACCAGCCATGAGTCTTACCCTTGCTTCCCTCCCACCCCACCTCCCTGGTGGCCAGATCCGTGGAGAAGAAAGAGCTTTAAAGAGCATGCTGAGATTAAAGGGTTGATGTAATAAGTTTAGGTTTTTCTGATATCTAAAAATGGAACTGTTATTGTAGCTGAAAATAAGTAAAAATCTTTAGTATGTGCTTGAGATGCTGTTAAGGGGAGGATGAGGGAGATCCAGTGGAACAGAGGGAGGCAGTGCTAAAACGCTAAACAAACAAATAAAACCTCTTTACTGTGCTCATCAAGTGTACCTTGCTCAATAAGCTAGTGAACTGTTCAAGCTGCCCATAGCTCTGGGTCTCTATTTTCTCATTATCAGAATGAGGTGGTTGCAGCTGATGATCTCTGGGCTTCCTCCTCAATTCAGATTTTAGAAAGAATAGAGATCAATTCAGAGGATTCCAGAAATCTGCCTCCAAGTTTAACTTCTTCATATTTTGGGGACTTTCTTGCCATTAAAATTTAAATACGGATGTATAACTGATTCACTTTGTTATACAGCAGAAACTAACACACCATTGTAAGTCAATTATACTCCAATAAAGATGTTAAAATAGAAAGATTTAAATACGGTTATCTGAGGCCCCACAGCACACATTTTGTCCCTTCACTACAATTTCTGAGACTTCCGTGGTTGCGGATGTACAGGGGGTTACATACTCATGCTTACCTCTCTCATTTCCGGTTTCCCTAGGGTTATAGACGGCCCTGTTCACAGACTTGTGTCCTGGAGTAAAAGCCCTCTTTCTGCACCATTTTCTCATGTTGTTGGATTTTGCTACTGATTCTCTCTCTCTCTGTTTTAATTTCCCCAGTGCACCCCCTTTATGAAGCTACTAGTTATGACAGACTTTTAAGGAAGGCTTTGGGGATACAGATTATCGCTGAGGGGCATAGAACAGTAGCAACATCATATTGGATGGCAGGAATCACTGCCCTCCAATTCCTAGCAACTGATTTCTCTTTGACCCCTTCCTGGTGTCATACGGTTTGGGTCTCTAAGTCTACCACACTCCACTTCTCTTTTTCTCCCTGTCTCTCTTCCCTCCTTAAAAACTCTTGCATCTCCCTCTGTTTCTTAATTTCCCAGGCTCAAAACTCCTTCCCAGTAGGATTTAGAGCAAGTCCTCTCTCTCTCTTTTTGTTCCTTTCTTCTCATTTGGGCTCAGCCTAGGGAGCTTCAGTTTCTCACCAAAACATCAAGATGCTTTCACAAACAATTGCACTTTCTCCTCTGAAGATGAATTATGTCACTCTCTTGGAAGTGAGAAGTAGGTGTGGTGGGTTTCTGTCTTAAATAACTTTCCCGTTTCTTCTGCCCTAGCATATTGCATAAGCCTGATAAAGGATAATAATAATGGCAACTATATCCTCAGAGCCGTAAATTCCATAAATGGAGTTACTTTAAAACTCCTGATGCCTTGCAAACTGACTTTACCAGGAGAAGACAGTTGGTTGCACACGTTGAAACAAGCACAGATGGCATCAATTTTCTTGAGGTTTGAGTTATTTTAAGCTAGAGTGCCCACAGAGACGATGGCTACCCACTTCTCGTTAACCTAGGTTCACTCTTAACACAACGTTGCTTTTATAGCACTTCCTTGTTTCCAAGTACCTTCCTGTGTATTCTCTTGCGTACTTCTCAGTGCAGTGCTCCAGATGCATCTCATCGTCCACAGCCATCTTACATATAAAACAACCAAAACATAGGTCAAGGATCTATAATTGGCAGGCTCAGTTTGGGAACTTGGATGTCCTGTCTTCAAATGCCACTCCACTTCTGAGATAAAATACACAAACAGATATCTTTTATGCACAGGGTAAAATGGGGAGGGTATGGTTCTATAGGACATTAGGTGATCTACAAAAATCTTTGTAGAAGAGAGTACATGGGTGCAAACCTTGAGAGAGGCGTATACAGCATGTCAGTTATCTCAGATGGGACATATGTTACATACAATTTGGGAGACCCGTCCTGGGGCGCAGTATTTGTAGAGCATCTTCTCTTGTCTGTCGGCAAAGCATAGAGCAGAGTCAACATGCCTTTCTAAGAATAACACGTTTTAACTAGGGTGGGGAGGTAATGTTTACTGAGCGCCAGCTATGTGCCATGTGATTTATATACATTTCCTTATTTAACCTGTACAATTATTAATGGCATTTTAGAGACAAGGATACAGAGAATGAGAGCTTATGTGATTTTTAAAAGTGAAATATCTATTAATAATTACAATAGCATACCTTTGAGCCCTATTAATGAACACTCCACCATAACTCTAACCACTCTGAGTCCTCTATCATCATGGATGGGTTTTGCCAATTTCTGAGCTTCTTATAAATGAAAATACACTTCCGATACTTTATTTACGTCTAGCTTTTTCACTCAATGCTATGTCTGTGAGATCATCCATATTGGTTTTGTGTACCAATAATTCATTATTTTCATTGTTATGTACTATGTTTTTTGAATAGATCAAAATATATGTGTCAATTCTAGTATTAAAAATAATAATAATAATAATTACAATAGCAAACATTTACTGAGCATGTACTATGTTCCAGATACTTTATGTCTTTATTACCTCAGTAATTCATCCTCAGCGGGATTGTGCAAGGGAGGAGCCGTTACTGTAGGAGTTTGAGGGAACCAATAAGGAATACAAAGCAGAGAGGCAGATAGAAGTAATGGATCAGGTAAAATGTCTGTTTTTTAGAATTAATAAGAAGGTTCCTTCTTCGAGATACAAGGTCAGCAGCAATTGGAAAATGAAGTTAGATCATACAGTAGGAACAGCGAGTAGAATAGCAGTGCCAGGGACTGAGGGTGGGTAAGGGGAAGTGAAGAGATGTGGGTTAAGGGTACAAACTTGCAGTCACAAGCACTGGGGAGTGGGAGTCTAATGTACAACATGGTGACTATAGTTAATGTTATACACTTGAACGTTGCTAAGAGGGCAGATCTTAAATGTTCTCACCACAAAAAAAGAAATGGCAACTATGTAATATGATGGGGGCATTAGATCAGCTAAAATATTAAGGAAAAAGCTGAATTAGAGAACAGGACTAGATGAGTGATAACACCACGCTGCCTAATGCTCCTGTCTCCAGGTTGGTCCTTAGAAAAGCCCACTCAATGGATTTTTGGGGTCTGCAGAGTGGACACATGGATGGCGAAGTCCCTTCACTTATCCAGACAAGGTAAGAACCGAGAAGAGATGGAGGGCTTCCCTGGTGGCGCAGTGGTTGAGAGTCCGCCTGCCAATGCAGGGGACACGGATTCGTGCCCCAGTCCGGGAAGATCCCACATGCCGCGGAGCGGCTGGGCCCATGAGCCATGGCCGCTGAGCCTGCGCGTCCGGAGGCTGTGCTCTGCAACGGGAGAGGCCACAACAGTGAGAGGCCCGTGTACTGCAAAAAAAAAAAAAAAAAAAAAAAAAAAGAAGAGATGGAAACGCTCGTGCTTAGGACTTTTGGTAATTTAGCTCCACTCAGACAAAATATGTGTACCTATGACTGTCGTTCCTCTACCAGGTAACTCCACCCCTGATGGAGAGGAGGGAGGATGGGGCAAGAGACCGGGAGATTTAGGGTCAGTCATTTCTCCTGGAAACCACAGACGAAGAGAAGGTTTCTCTACATCCCTCCCACACATTTTTCTTTCCATTTGATTGATTAGGAAATGGAGGGAAACAAGAGGTGGAGCAAGTTGCCCAAGGTCACAGCACTTCCGTGGCAGAGCCAGGGTGTCTGACATTGGGGCCAGCTCTTAGGGACACTAGGCTGATTCTGTAGAGCTCACACCCAGGCCTGTCTGGCCCTGGGTCCTTCCACCGTAGTGTATTCCCTGTCCTGGGGGCTAAGACCAGAAGTACATTGGCGGTTAAGTCTCTCAAAGGATCCTGGTGCAACTCTGTCCAGGGAACAGGATACAGCTCTCCCTCCTCTGCTTTTTAACTTTTATGTTCCCCCATTTTCACAGATTTGGACTCCAGCTGCCAGCAATGATCTGAGCCACTCTGCAGATGTCACTGCCACATTTCACTCACTCTCTCCATCTCGGCTGTTCAGGGCTTTCCAAATTCGCACGGTCCTTCCAGGTGTCACCAACAGCCCATTAGTCCCATCTACAGACAGCACCCAGAGAGCACACAGTGAAAGATTTGGTTCATGTTTAATCTGATGATACTTTCCATATCTAGACGATGTATAATAATGGCAATTTATTAAATGCCAATGATGTGAATGTTTTGAGGAATCAGCTCATTGATGCAGTAGATCTGTGGTCCTCTTGTACTATCATTTTTCTCTGTGCTGGGATGGTGTTTCAATATGTTAACAAATGTGATTCTTTACTTCAGATTTCCTGCTGCACTGAGACCCCTCCTGCTTGCTGCAGGGAGATCTCAGCCATTTGCTGCCTCGGGGAAAGGAATGGCTTGGGAGGAATAGCAAAAGTCACTGAGATATTTGATGTGTCTGACCCTGAGACTCTGAAAGAGTCCTCAGGATTTAGGGAGGATATTAAAGGGAGCAAGGAGAGAATAAGTGCTGGGTTCCCTGAAAACAAGTGACCTTTTGCTCTACAGAACATGTAGATATATAGGTACAGCTATTGCTCTCCCTGCCTAGCCAGCAAGAAGAGTGATGGGAGAAATAACCCTCTTTGCTGTGTGAGATTCAGGTATAGAGGTGACTTTTCTCAGCTGTGCCTGGGGGAGGTGATGGCACACCAGAGAAGATGTGGGTTCAGGGCTGATCTAGGCAGAGAGGGCCTGCGAGTACTTTGAAGAATCCTCCACTCAGCTGTGTGTGCAGGGCTGTAGCTGCAGGGCTGTAGATATTCCCGTGTCCTCAGAGAGGCCCTGGTGAAGCTGAGAGAGAGGGTCCAGGCTGAAGAGACCTGGATGCTGGGGAAAAAAGTGGCGCAACCTATGTGGGCCACACCGAGGACCAGGCACGTCCCAGCAGAAACCAGCATGGACAAGTGGCCATGAGAAGACCTCCCACCATCTCAGAAAATGTGGGGTAATGTAGCACAACCTTCACCTCTAAATGTTATATAAAATCTCAGGGAAATAGAATGGCAGAAGGCCTGAATTGGCTGAGATTATGTTTTTGATACTACATAGAATGAGAGTTTGAAATAATTAGGTTAGGTTAAAGATAACAGATTAAATAATTTATTTAAGGTAAGAGAAAACAGAATAATGATTCATCGGAGCAGTGGAGGTTGACTGGGAAAGTGTTCAAAGAACTTTCTGAGGGTGACAGACATATTCTTTATCTTGAGAAGCATATGCATTACACGAATGTCTGTTGATCATAACTTATCAAATGATACACAAGAAATGAGTATTTCACTGACTGTAAATTATACTCCTGTTAAAACATTCAAGAGATTTTTAAAAAATGGCACATTTTTTGCCTGCCTGAGTTTGTGACATTCTGAGAGCTAAATGATTTACTAAGGTCACACACATGGAACCCCATTTGTCTGATCCTGAAGTCCATGTTTTCCTGATTGAGAGACAAGGGAGCCTGGTGGGTGGAGCCCAGTCCTGCCACTTGCAGCTGTCCTGCACTTGTCCAGGGTCAATGCCCTAGTTTCCGCATCAGCAGCATGCGGGTAGTAACAACCCCCTACTTCAGAGGGTGGGTGTGAGGACTACAGGTTTTATTACATGTAAAGTTCTGAGAACAGTGCTGACAACAGTTAGCTACTCCTTGACAAAAAGCTGAGGAATCTCAAAGAGCAGAGGGGAAGTGGAAGCCACCCAAATCAGTGCTCTCGGCCGGCCACGGGTCCCAGGAAAACCGAGGTTAACACACATGAACTTTCGGCTACTCAGCTCAATGGGAACTCCAACTGCAAAGGCTTTGAAGACTGTTTACCAGGCAGGGGAGTTCGATGGGAGACTTTTCTCCCGACAAACCTGCAATGATGTTATGAAGCTTCCTGAAAGATAAGTGGTGCTGGGGAAAGCATATAACCTTTAAAAGCTTGAATAAAGTCCACTGAAGTTATGAAAGATTCTCAGGGAAGATGGAAAAGAAATGTTACAATGGCTGCAGGCTTTTTAAAGTTAGATCAAGAATTCTGATATGCTTTCAGAAAGCCTCTTTTTTCAGTTTTCTCTCAAGATGTAAACTATGAAAATGACAGATATATATTCCCCTTTGGGGAATAAAGGCAGGTAGCATTCGAGTAATGTTAAATTAATGTTCCTTCAACACATTTATTGAGGGCCTATTATGTCCTAGGCAGTTCTGGGAGCTCAGGAGATGCACATAGAATAGAAATTTCCTGGGGGATTTAAAGTACGGGAGAGGACAGTGCCAAGTACACGAATCAGTGCAATACCAGGGAGTAAAATGTAGGTTGCATTGGAGGTGTGAGCAAAGTGCCATGACAACCCGGTTGGGGGCATGGAAGTCTGAACTGGGGAGTTGAGGGAAGGTTCTTGGAATTGGCCTTTTAGAGGAGAGTGGAAGTACTGACTGCACTAGAGGTGAGGGTCGCAGGTGGTGTTGTGACAGACAGTGTACAGCAGTGACTGAGTCCTGCCCTGTCAATCATCCCAAGAGCCTCCTTTGCATTTCCAAGACAAATACACGTCTAGGAGTCAAAACCGTTTTATTACGAGCTACACAGTGTGCAACACCCAGTAGTTCAGAGATCACTCTCCAAGGCTGCATTGGAGGATGCAGCTAAGGCTCAAGGCAATGATGGGATCTCCATTCTGCCCTTTTTCACCATCCTCCCTGTCCCAAAACCATACCTGATTCTTGGCACCTGCATACTCAGGTTATTTGTGGAGAGAGGCTGATGGTATTCAAGTGGACTTGGGTCCAATTACCCATCTAACAACATGGAATCTGGAAGAGGGAGAAAACTGTACAGGCAGCCTGCCCTGAGAGACCAGGGTCTGCTTACCACAAGGTCTGCTTCCCACATCCGGGTAGGAATTGTAAGAGAGAGAAGGGGTGAGTGTGCCTGACTGCAGTGATGACACCTCCTAGTCAATGTGGCTTAGCAAACACCTCGAACATTGACCCATGCAATTGACAAGTTCTGCCATGGCTGGGAAAGGCAGGGCTGAGGCTAGGACTTTCTCCCCATAAGGAGCTGGAGAAAAATGTTCCCATGTGTTTCAGCCTAGATGTGTAAAAGAATAGATGATGTTTGGAGGCATGTGAGTGTCCTGTTATCTGAAGGAGAGGAAATACACCGAGATGGTGATGGGAGCTGAGCCTGGAGATACAGGTTTAGCTGGAGAGAAAATCTTTCCTGCTCATCAAAGCTTGTCTGCAATTCAAAGACTCTTTGAAACACATTATCTTTTTTCACTCATATTTCACATGTTATGAGCCCCCTTTTGCAAATAAGAATGCTGAGGTTCAGAAAGGTTAAGAGAGTTATCCGAAGTCACACAGCTTATCATTGGTTGGGACCAGCCGTCAGGTTGCTCTTTTCCTAGTGCAACATTCTTTTCACTCACTTGAGATTGGTTGCAGTGCTACATAATTAAAATGTTATTCAAATAAGTGAGGTAGAATTATCACCATTTAATATATATAATTTCCTTCATTGCTACTCAGACTTGATCCAATTTAAAAACCTTTGAAACTTTGAAGAACTACTTCCTAAATACACCTAAGTGTCTCAGAGTACTTTAGAACTTTTATTATATGCAAGTCCTCTAAATTGTGGTATCATTTTGTTAAAAAACAACTTGGGAATATTTATTCAAAATACTGAAAACCTTAAGCGTTTGAAGCTTAAAAGCAAATGCAATTACTGAAAACAAAGCTTGCAAATAAGATGTTAAAATGCAAAAACAAGGGAAGAACTGGAAAAAAATGAATAATTAGAGCCCAAAGGGTGTGCTGTATTTTGGGTTTTTTTGCCATACGCGGGCCTCTCACTGTTGTGGCCTCTTCCGTTGCGGAGCACAGGCTCCGGACGCGCAGGCTCAGTGGCCGTGACTCACGGGCCCAGCCGCTCCGCGGCATGTGGGATCTTCCCAGACCGGAGCACGAACCCGTGTCCCCTGCATCGGCAGGCGGACTCTCAACCACTGTGCCACCAGGAAAGCCCATGGGTGTGCTGTATTTAACTTTCAAATGTTAGAATTGTTCAATTTGAGAGAAAAAAATCTTTTGACATAACTCCTGTTTTTTAATTGGATAAATTGATATTCTGTACTAAAATGGAATAAGATTGAAAAAAAGCCTATAATTTTGCAAATCTAAATTTAGCAAAATATTCAAAGAGAATCAGAATACAGTCAACTTATTTGATATAGCCTGTCTTGTAAACATATATGCATTGTAGAAAAGCACTCTGTATGGAGGCAAACTGGCTGTACTGATAAAAATACTTATGCCAGCATTTTTCCATATTTGAGTATAAAAATGGAATGGAGAATATTCTTCATTTAACTGAATTTCCCCTGAATTTACTAGAGTATCTCTTTACCTATGGCAAGAGAATCTTCTCAATTAAAATTATAATGGTCTTCTGAAAATAGTCAGTTTTTAGGTACATGTAATCTCAAATTTATTGTCCATACAGTGCATCTTTAAAAAAAAATTGGGGGCAATTTTATGAAAAAACTATAAGACTTAAAAACACATTCTTCAGAAAATATCAGTGATGCTGTATTAAAGTCAGATAGGCAGTTGATTAAAGAATGTGAATAGCAGTATGAGAAATTATTTTATTCTTATTTTAAATATTTAAGTAATAAATATAAAGAGGTTTTTTATACTTCCCTTGGACTACATGGACACTTGATAGTTAAAAAATTTTAGAAAGATTTTTGTTTCTGAAAATAGTTTTGATATAGAAAATTTCATAAGTCTACCAATATAAAATCTTTCTTCATATATATACATTTATTTCTGTAAACGTATGAGTATGTGTACATGCATATATATATATATACCTATAAATATACATATATTATATATATATGTATAGGTATATGTGTAAGCTTTTAGAATGCCCTTTGGAATATTTCAGAGACTGGAAATTATGAAATATCTTCTCTTTAGGTGGTTGTGTGGTATTGTAAAAAGAATGGGCGCTTTCGAGCTTCCCTGGTGGTGCCGTGGTTAAGAATCCACCTGCCAATGCAGAGGACACGGGTTCGAGCCCTGGTCCGGGAAGATCCCACTTGCCGCGGAGCAACTAAGCCCGTGCGCCACAACTACTGAGCCTGCACTGTAGAGCCCATGAACCACAACAAGAGAAGCCACTGCAATGAGAAGGCTGCACACCACAACGAAGAGTGCCCCTGCTCGCCACAACTAGAGAAAGCCCTCGCGCAGTAACAAAGACCCAGTGCAGCCAAACTCGGGTTTAAATCAAGGTTCCACTAGTAAGTAGTAGTGTCTGGAGTTAATTTCTCCTTGCAAGAGAGAACTCTTCCTTATCTATCTATCTGTCTATCTATCTATCTATCTATGTATCATCTATCTATCTTCAGAGCATCTCTCCTTTTGGGGAACTGACTATATAGCAACGTTTATTATAAAGATAATAATATAAAAGTAACCATTAGACAAAAATACAATTTTTTCTAAGTAACAGAAAATGTAAGAGAGAAAGAGAGGGATAGATTGCAAATAAGATTACCTATATAATAAATTGCTATGGCTTGACGTCCAGGATAAGGAATCACAAACGTTGATTGTATATTTCATTATTATTACTTTAAGATGATAGTTTGCATATTGTGTAATAAAGCAAATGAGTAATTTTGTGATATTCCAGTGCTATCTTTTCTGATCTTATTGAAAATTTGTATTCTCAGCATGTAAGAAAAGAAGAGCTAGTGTAAATTAAGAAGTTTAGGCAAAAACCCTGAAGCCTGGAATTTGAGTCAAACCCATGAGTATGTATTTATAATGCATTTTATTTAAAAAATTATTTCCTAGCCCAGTCCTCTGAAAAAGCATAGAAGTAGTCACCCATTCAGTGGCAATGAGCATTCCTAGTGCCCAGATTGTGGTTTACAAATACTATTTCTTGTTAAAAGGAAACAGAAATGTCTTTTTCCATCCCCTCACTTTCAATCTATGTGTGTCCTTTGCCGTAAAGTGGGTCTCTTGTAGGAGCAGAAACAGAGGTTCTTGGAAATGTTCAAGGTGAACTTTAAGCATTTCAAATGAGAAGACAAGGAAGTCATCCTATTACTAGGGTAGTGTCTAAAGGACATAGGACCCAACTTGAAGAGGCTCCCACTGGCCATAGATGAGGCATTTGGTCAACAGTAGGGAAAGTCAGTGGAATGAGACACCCAATATGTTTAAATCCTTGAGTTCACAGTGACATAAAACAATATCCCTAATAGGTTACACGTTGATAGATGCCAGTGAGTCAACTCATTATTTGAAAATTGATAAAGGAGAAGCATCAAGCACTTATTCTGCCTTTACTCTATGACTATATCAATGAATTACCAAATGGTTGATGAGGGAAAGTTTCTCTGTAAAACAATTCCAGCTAATACATGAAGAACAAAGGACAGAATAGAGTATCACCATTTTGCAAGCTGTAATTAATCTAGGCACTGAACACTGGTGGCTGCTTACATCATAAAAGAGGCCATTGGACATGATGTGTCCACTGATAGCATAATACAACACGACCTGTGGAGCAGTCTTGCCAAAACTATCAAATCTGATTCTGATCAAGCTTTCAGATCCAGCTATAATTTATAGAAAACATAGAGGACAGAGGAAAATGTTGATGGTTATCATGGGGAGTGGCCATCAAAATCCAGACTCTGAGACACTCCAGAGGATAAATGACCTGGCTCCTTCAACAATAATTTGCCAGGGTGGGTGTTGAAGATGGAGGGTAAGCTTATAAGTGATTTGTCAACCAAATGAAATAGGTGGACATTGTTTGTATCCTGATTTAAACAAGTAACTTGCAGATGGATTAGATAGATAGAAAGATAGATAGACACAAAATTGGAATTGACTCTATACTTGATGATACTAAAGAATGCTGCTAGTATTTTTAATATGATAATACTATTGTTATGGGTTTTTTTGATTTGTTTTTTTGGCCTTACCATGCGGCTTGCAGGATCTTAGTTCCCCGACCAGGGATTGAACCTGGGCCCTGGCCAGTGAAAGCGTGGAGTCTTAACCACTGGACCACCAGGGAATTCCCCTGTATTGTTATGTTTTTAAAAATATAGTTATTATCAAAATGTATTCTTATGGAATACTTATGGATAAAAATGGAAAAATGCATTTAAACATATGCTTAAGCCATGACGCTTAACAAGGACGAAAACATATGAAAACAAAATAGTCTTGGAAAATCAAGATTCTAAGTTTTTCAGGTAAGTTAGCACTTGGATTTCTAGACAAATCCTGACACTTGAGGGGTTTTGATATTGGGTCAGCCCATATAGAAGAGATCAGGACTGTGACCGTGCTGAGTGACAATTCAGTAACAGTCATTGAATCTGAATTTTTGAACTTCAGCTTTTCTGCATTCATACCTGATTAACTCTGAGTGGCTTCCCTATGCTGACATTCCCTGACTCTAGGCTAAAGACTTGTGGCCTGATAGATGTTAGTTATAAAACATAATTTGTGCGTAGTGTGTCTCTACTTTCTCAGACAAAACAAAACATTATGTTTATTAATTTTCTTGATTCTCAGAAATCACATGTAGAAAGTCAGTATAGTTCATCCCTTGTCATAGATGACAAGGAAACAGCATACTGTTCAGACTTGCCCAAAACGATACAACCAGACCCAGCTCTCCTGACCTCTGTTCAGCCAGTAGTCCTGGTGTTGAGATGCCCCAGGGGACCATCACAAACACTCCTTTCCCCCTCCTCACCTTAAGTCCCAAACACTATGTTTAATCAAGGGAGGCAACTCACTAAGACGTTTCCTGGTCTATTCTAATCTTGCTTCTCCCTGAAAGCATCACTGTGAAGAAGGAAATAGTCTAACAAGGAGGAAGAAAGAAAGAAAGGAGGAAAGGCAGGAAGGAGGGAGGAGAGGAGGAAATGGGGAGGAGAGGAGGGAGCAAGGAAGCATGTTGTAGGCACTGAGGAAGACATTTAAAATTATTGCACTTTTTCAAACACTGGCAAAGACCTGTGACTTGAGTTTACTCCCCCGCTTTATAGATGAGGGAATTGAAGCTCTGGGGTAAGCAAGTTGCTAAGAGTTCACACAGCTCTCAGCAGAATTTGAACCCAAACAAACATCCTTACTTCAAATCCAAGTCTCTTCTTCCTACCACTAGTATAATCTGGAACTCGAAACCCAGCTTGTCCTCACATCCCTGCAGCTGGCACCCAGACACTGAGATCATCTGAGTTTGATCTTCACACCCTCTGGGATTGGCATTCTGCTTCGAGTGTCCCTTCCCTTGCTCCTTGGAAACAGCAAATTCTGTTTTTAGAAAAAGATCTGTCAAAGGCATCGTGTGGCTGGGCTGTCAGCAGAGAGAACTTCTGTTGGCTTCCATCTGGGAACCAAGCAGTTACAGATGGGAAGACTTACTGCAACCTTGAAGATTAAAATAAGAAGGCTTTTCTCACACAGTTAATGCACACTGGGTTGAAAGACTAATTATGCAACATTCCTGTTTCCAAGGAATTTGTTATCAAATGTAGAAAACCATCATGTACACAACTAAATACAAAACAGTGCAATAAATTACATTAGAGTGCTTACATGTTACGGGGTACTGTACCAAGTACTGTACACACGTCTTTTGGTCTTCACAACAACCTATGGCATAGATGTTAATAATACTCCCATTTCACAGATGGGGGGAACTGGCTCAGCAACAGCCAAGGTCACAGAATTACTAAGTAGTAGGGCTGGACTTTGAGCCCAGTGGCCTCACTCCTGAGCCTGAGTCCTTAAGGGAACATTTATGACAGAGCCAGGCAGCTGCAGAGAACAGAGGAAGGGCAGCTGGAGAAGAGATGACAGATACAGTGGAGGAGAGGCTGGTTGAACTGAACTTGGAAAGAAGGTAGATGTTTATCAAATGTCTTATTTTAATTTTTAGTCATATATTTTTATTTTGACTAGAAATCCTAGAAATTTTAGAAATTTCTAGGATTTAGCTTGGGGTTCTCATTTATTGAACAAATATTCACTTCCGGCCTCCTCTGTACCAGGCAGGGACTGGACATGAGCATGAAGTGGGACAGGCTGGACTGGGGCGTCAGAACTGGAGTGGACCTATCCTCTGGGTGCCCTCCTTCTCGATCAGCATTTGCCACCTACAGCTTCTAAAACGTCTCATAACAGGACATTGCCTGAGTTAACTCAAAGGTCACAATGCACCCTGCACAAAGAATCCTTTCCGATTCTATTTTCCGTCTCTAATATGTCAAGCACATTGAATAACATAGATGACCGATAGATGTGGAATGGCTGCAATGACGACAAAATATTCCAAATACTGCAAGGCCAGCAACATAAAATACAACCAATTTAAGCTAAGCAAACTTCTCTCCATTATTGCTTTTTAATGGAAGACTAAAAACCCCAAATTAAATTTCCTTCCACCTAAAAGTTAAACAGTAATGACACTAAAATTCCACAATTATTCCCTTCTTAATTTTTTGTTTTGCTGTCTCTAGGCTGGATCTGCAGGATGGGGATGATTATCGTGCCTAGGAGCAGTGGTGAGAATTAAAATTCAGCCGAGCTTGGGAAATGTTCACCTTTGTGTCTCTTGAGAGCATACTCGATGTACGGTAGGGATCGTGGTAGCTGTATCTTCAGGAAGCAAATTAGGCTTGTATCAAGGTGGTCTTTCAATGAGTATGTAAATCCATGAACTGAGATCTAGTTCAAGGATGAGACTAGATTCTAGCAGAGGAATTCTAGATACACAGCACTGAAAGCTGGTTTGATGTGGTCTCCCAAATAGGGACTGAGACCAAGAAGACATGACTTAAGTCCAGGTACCAGACCAGGCTTGATGGTCATAAAGGTGCTTGAATGTGGAGTACCTGATTTTTCCCCCAGCATTGGGACCAGCCTGGGTACCAGTGTAGAGCTGAAATGCCATGTGTGGGCCAGGTCGCCAGCCTTGATTAAAAGGGAGCAAGCTGGAACGAGGAATCAGGCAAGCCCTGAAAAGATTTTACTCGTGTTTTTTTTCTGGAGAATGAGCGTTTGTTTCAAATTGCAAGGTGGCAAGCTCAGCTATGAAACTGTCCGACTTCAGGGTGACCATGTGGCTTAACCTTCCATGAATAACCCAAAGCATTCACACAGCTCAGTGAATGCCCCCAAGGCTGAAGAATCCCCGTGTCACAGAGGGAGGGGCCCAGGAGACCTGCTAGGGTGCAATTTTGAAAGCAAATGTGTCAGCAGCAAAAGATGGTGCTCCAGGGAACATCTCAATCCCCAAAGCCGGGATTGGCTGAGCCACTGCAGCTTTCATATTTCCATGGAATCTTGGCTTTTCCAAGAAAAAAATGAGAACAGCGCAGTATGACTTTGGTGTCTCAGACCTTCTTTGCTTTTTTAGATCATGCCTGTTCTTTCTCGTCTCATGCTTGTAATGTGCCCAACACCAGGAGTGCCTTTCTCCTCACACCAAAGTAATAACTGCTTGTTCTTTCATCTGTTTGTTTATTTATTTACTTACTAATTTATTTCACCACAAATGACAGCTTCTCCATGGAAACTTCCTTCTCTGAGCCATCCAGTAGAAAATAACCTTTCCCATTTTTGAATCCCAAAAGATAATATTTACCCCTCATTTAAATACCCATCACAGTCTTAGACAGGAAGGTCTTAGAGAGTAATCTCCATGCATATCCATCTGACCTGCCTGATCTACCCAAACCCATCTGATAAAGGCACTGACAAGGCCACACCTGGGATCCATTGTCATCATGTTGGCAAAATGTGGGTGACTTGGTTTATGCTATAGGTAGACATCCTTGTGGAAAGCCAGGCAGTGAGGAAATCCACCTGCTGATGAGGGTCTAAGTAATTATAGAATAAAATACCTCCCTCCCTAGCTATCTCACACTCTGTGTGAAGGGGAAAATGGAAAGGAGACAGATATATGAATTTTTCCTCGGGCACAGCATCTATGCTGCTTTCTGCACAGTGTATATCTGCCTGACGTATTAAGTGCTTCATTAATGTTTGCTTAACAAATGATTCAATGAATGGCTCTCCACTCTTCAAATTCCCAAAGCATATGTACTACTCTAGACATACGAGGACCCAATATTAAATTGACAAACTTACATTTACCCTTCCAGGCAGATCCAGATAGATCTTTTCCTTCTTTCCAGTGTCTCTTTTAACATGCCCATGCTAGTCCTTTTTGGAGGAAAGGAAGAGAGAAGGAAGAAATGAAAATAGGAAGTGAACAAGATAAGAAGACAACCCAGAGAGGGAGAGGAAAATGCCTTTCCTAGGGCATTCATTTATTGAGTTCTTGTCTTGTTTCAGGTACTCTGTTCAGCTGCTTATTTTGCTGGATGTGAGTAGTTAGAATGGATAAGTGCTTATCATCATAATTTACTGCAGTTAAAACAGGCTGATTCATTTCATCTACAAATACAGGAACACAAAAGTCTCAATTCATAAGACGTAATTTTTGAGATTTAATCCCAGGACTAATAAATAATGTACACAACACCCATGTTCACTATTTCATAGAGGATGTATACAACCATTTGAGTAACCATCATTTAAAGTGATGACTTTAATAATTATCATAACGAGTTAACTTACACTCTTAAAAAGCCTTATAGTTTAAATTACGCTTTCACAAAAATCTTATTTTATCTTCTTTAAGACTCTGTGAGATGGAACTTTTAAAATTCTCTTTTAAATATTAAAACTGTGGTTCAGAGAGGTGAAGAGATTTACTCAAGACAGTGAAATAATGTAAGAGACAGACCAGGATTAGAAGTGAGTTCACTTAACTCTAAATCCAGTGTCCTTGTCTGCTATACAAGAGGATTATAGCAGGCTTATTGGTTATCTTGAGTGATTATTTGGAGGTAATTACTAAACCAATTTTCTTTAGAAGAATTTCTTTCTTCCAAATTTCTTATTGGCTTATAAAACAATTATGGGGCTGAGTGCTCTCTCCCTGATAGTAAATGTCTATTACTTTGTTCTCCACTCCATCTGATGCTATACCAAAGTAGAACCTATGCTTTTAAATTCATCATCTCCCCATTTTTGGATTGGGTTGTTTGTTTTTTTGATATTGAGCTCCATGAGCTGCTTGTAAATTTTGGAGACTAATCCTTTGTCAGTTGCTTCATTTGCAAATATTTTCTCCCATTCTGAGGGTTGTTTTTTTGTCTTGTTTATGGTTTCCTTTGCTGTGCAAAAGCTTTTCACTTTCATTAGGTCCCATTTGTTTACTTTTGTTTTTATCTCCATTTCTCTAGGAGGTGGGTCAAAAAGGATCTTGCTGTGGTTTATGTCATAGAGTGTTCTGCCTATGTTTTCCTCTAAGAGTTTGATAGTGTCTGGCCTTACATTTAGGTCTTTAATCCATTGTGAGTTTATTTTTGTGTATGGTGTTAGGGAGTGTTCTAATTTCATTCTTTTACATGTAGCTGTCTAGTTTTCCCAGCACCACTTATTGAAGAGGCTGTCTTTTCTCCATTGTATATTCTTGCCTCCTTTATCAAAGATAAGGTGACCACATGTGCGTGGGTTTATCTCTGGGCTTTCTATCCTGCTCCATTGATCTATATTTCTGTTTTTGTGTCAGTACCATACTGTCTTGATTACTGTAGCTTTGTAGTATAGTCTGAAGTCAGGGAGCCTGATTCCTTCAGCTCCGTTTTTCTTTCTCAAGATTGCTTTGGCTATTTGTGGTCTTTTGTGTTTCCATACAAATTGTGAGATTTTTTTGTTCTAGTTCTGTGAAAAATGCCAGTGATAGTTTGATAGGGATTGCACTGAATCTGTAGATTGCTTTGGGTAGTATAGTCATTCTCACAATGTTGATTCTTCCAATCCAAGAACATGGTATATCTCTCCATCTATTTGTATCATCTTTGATTTCTTTCATCAGTGTCTTATAATTTTCTGCATACAGGTCTTTTGTCTCCTTAGGTAGGTTTATTCCTAGGTATTTTATTCTTTTTGTCGCAATGGTAAATGGGAGTGTTTTCTTAATTTCACTTTCAAATATTTCATCATTAGTGTATAGGAATGCAAAAGACTTCTGTGCATTAATTTTGCATCCTGCTACTTTACCAAATTCATTGATTAGTTCCAGTAGTTTTCTGGTAGCATCTTTAGGATTCTCTTTGTATAGTATCATGTCATCTGCAAACAGTTTCCCAAAGAAGATATACAGATTGCCAACAAACACATGAAAGAATGCTCAACATCATTAATCATTAGAGAAATGCAAATCAGAACTACAATGCGTTATCATCTCACCCCGGTCAGAATGGCCATCATCAAAATATCTACAAACAATAAATGCTGGAGAGGGTGTGGAGAAAAGGGAACCCTTATACACTGTTGGTGAGAATGTAAATTGCCACTATGGAGAACAGTATGGAGGTTCCTTTAAAAACTAAAAATAGAACTACCATACAACCCAGCAATCCCACTACTGGGCATATACCTGAGAAAACAATAATTCAAAAAGAGTCATGTACCACAATGTTCATTCCAGCTCTATTTACAATAGCCAGAACATGGAGACAACCTAAGTGTCCATCAACAGGTGAATGGATAAAGAAGATGTGGCACATATATACAATGGAATATTACTCAGCCATAAAAGGAAAGAAATTGAGTTATTTGTAGTAAGGTGGATGGGCCTAGAGTCTGTCATACAGAGTGAAGTAAGTCAGAGAAAAACAAATATCGTATGCTAACACATATATATGGAATCTAAAAAAAAAAAAAGAATGGTCATGAAGAACGTAGGTGCAAGATGGGAATAAAGATGCAGACCTACTAGAGAATGGACTTGAGGACACGGGGAGGGGGAAGGGTAAGCTGGGACAAAGTGAGAGAGTGGTAGTGTATACATGGACATATATACACTACCAAATGTAAAAGAGATAGCTAGTTGGAAGCAGTCACATAGCACAGGGAGATCAGCTCAGTGATTTGTGAACAGCTAGAAGGGTGGGATAGGGAGGGTGGGAGGGAGGGAGATGCAAGAGGGAAGAGATATGAGGATATATGTATATGTATAACTGATTCACTTTGTTATAAAGCAGAAACTAACCATTGTAAAGCAATTATAGTCCAATAAAAACATTAAAAAATAAAAATAAAATAAATTCATCATCTCATTGAACCTCTACAAAGCCTCTGTGAGGTTAGTGTGGCAAGGTATTTGATTTTCACTTAATAGAGGAAGAAATTGGAACAGAGGCTGAATCCATTGTCTCAAAGATGCACAATTAGTTAATGATAGAATCAAGAAAATAACAATGCACTCCTTGTCCCATCCTCACAACCACAACTCAGTTCAGAATCTTTTCATTTCTGGTGGTTATTGAGTGAACTCTCTGTTCACAGACTTCTCATCCTACACAACAATTACCAGAGTGATACATCCCAAACTAAAACGTTCGTAGAAGAAAAGACCCACAGATTTGACCTCATAAAGAAATAACAAATTCTCTATGGCACAAGAAAGCTGAAAAAGTTGACAAGGAAAAATATTTGTGATACAAAAAGTTAATAATCACAGGATACAAAGAGCTCCCACAGAACACTAAGAAAATGAAAAAGAGCTCATTAGGAAAATAGGCACAGGAAAAGCCATGCACTGAATAATAGAGACACATTCCCAAGAAATTAGAAAAAAAAAAAGTCCAACCTCACTTATGGATTAATAATCAAATCTAAGCAAAACTAAACATACTGATATAACCCAATTCTGGCATGAATAAGCAAAATAGGCAACACTGGTGAGAATATAAACTTTTCTGAAGGAGCAACTTGGCAATATCTATTAAATGCCCATTTCTACTGACCCAGCAATTTTTCCTAACTCATGAATTCATTCTTTCATTTAATTAAAATTTATTTTTTGAGTGTTATGTGCCAAGATAACATTAGATGTTGGAGACACCGATGTGAATAAAACAAACCTTAAATTATGATTCTTTTAATGTTGAAAAATATTTCTATAATCTCATTTGATTATCATAAAACTCAGGGAAGATTAAATATGATAATGTGAAAAGGCTCATGACATTGAGAATGAAACTGAAGATTGAAATGGTTTTCAGGGATCCAAACATGAACCAAAATTGTAGGAATGTGGACCTTCTCCAGAACACATCTTGCAGGATGGTGAGATTAAAGTCGTGGACTTGCTGTGAGCCTCAGATTTTTTTACCTGTGGAATAGGAATAAGTATGTTGCCGCCTCATTCAGTAGTTGCCATGACCCTTACTAAATGCCAACTTCAAGACTCATCTCAGCACCTGTGTTCTTATGTATATATCTATTCCACCATTTTGAACTCCTGCAACAAGGCACTGAGAACCCAGGTGCTGGCTACAAAGACTGGCCACTCAGAAACTGTCAAGTCCACAGTAGCTCCTGGTCCACTAGGGGAAGGGGGCTGTAAAATACCACTTGAGATAATAATGCTGAAAAACAGGGAAAAAAAGGGAAAGGGGATGGTCAAGGAAGAGGACTCTGCTTTAAGTGTTGAAAAGGTTTCTGCAAGCCTGACGTAGAATAAGGAGAAATTCAACAATAAGGGAAAAGAGAGGAGGCATTTGAAGGCAGAAAGAGTAGAAGTGATGGCATTGGGATGACCTTGACTAATCAACATTTTGTCTCATTCTGTTTTTATCTCCATTTTTGTGATTGCTACTGGAATGCAAATTCTGACACTGAGTACTTGGAGTTAGACCAAGTTTCAGAGGAGAAGACTGCCCGCATTTCAGACTATGGGGGCTCCCTTTACCCCTTCAGTCTCAATAATTCACTAGAATGACTTACAGAACTCAGGAAAGAGCTATACGTATGATTACAATTTCATGATAGCAAAAAAGGAACAAATCAAAACCAGCCATAAGATGAAACACATGAGGTGTGAGGTCTGACAGGGTCTCAAATGATAGCTTCGGTACCCTCTTCCCCTGGATGTCACCCTCCAGGCGTATTGATACATAACAGTATACCCAGAGTTGTGTTAACCTGGGAAGCCCACCCACGTTTCAGCATCCAGTTTTTTTTTTTTGAATTTCATTATGCAGGCACAACTGATTAAATCATTGGCCATGAGGTTGAACTCAATCTCCAGCCCTTTCCCCTTTTCAGATGTTAGGCTGATATCATGTAGCTCAAAGCCCCAAACCTCACAAATTTTGTTGTAGTAAAATTAATCAATGTCTTCTTTGTGAATTATCTTTTTGTCTCTTGTCTAAAAAATAACTCCCTATTCCAGTATCACAAAGATATTTTTCTGTACACTTTTCTACTATATTTTAAGTCATATATTTGTCATTGATCCAGTTGGAATTTACTTTTCATTTGCTTTTCTGAGCCTCAGAATCCTCCTCTGTAGAATTAGTGGGTTGGATTAGTTAATCTTTAAGATCCTTTCCAGCTTCAAATTCAGTGATAAAAATATCTAGCTTTGGGCTTCCCTGGTGGCGCAGTTGTTGAGAGTCCGCCTTCCAATACAGGGGACGTGGGTTCAAGCCCTGGTCCGGGAAGATCCCACATACCATGGAGTGGCTAGGCCCGTGAGCCATGGCCGCTGAGCCTGCGTGTCCGGAGCCCGTGCTCTGCAACGGGAGAGGCCACAACAGTGAGAGGCCCGTGTACCGCAAAAAAAAAAAAAATATATATATATATATATATATATCTAGCTTTTACACATACTTTCTATATGCTAGGAATTGTTCTGAGAACTTTATGTTTATTACCTTATTGAAGTCCATTTTTCACTCTTTTGCAGGCACAGTAAGGTTGAACACACGAGCTAATGTTCAACAGCTACTGAGTGACACAGATCTGAAGCCAGAGATCTAGCTCCAAGATTTGCTCTTAACTGCTTCATTATATTCTTCTTCTAAACAATATCACTCTATGCTTCAACCTTCACCATAGTTTTTTTCTCCTTCAGTTCTCAAGGGTTTAGCACATACTCAGGCACAGAAGAGTCTTAGTGCAGCTTTATTGAATTTAATTGAAAATAATACTTTCCGTCTGTTCTTGATGTTTATGTCACTTATGGGTAATCTTCAACTATTGAATCCAGCACCAAATATGTTCAGTTCAGAAGTAAATATTGGGACTCACACCTGGAGACTATAAGTCCATGGTCACAAAACCGGCAGGTAATATGCCTTTTCTTACACCTCAGTTTGTTTTACAGAACTCTAACTTGGCTGCCTGACTGGCTAACTTGCCTGTGGATGAATTTTCTTATTGTCACCCTCTCTTTAGCACCTAGACTATGTGGTCTGTGGAAAACAGAGAGGTGATATATTTATCAAAAGCCCCAGGTAGTAGGAGAATAGCAATAAATGTCTAAAAATATGAATTTAGAGTTCCCCTTCATCATCTTTTCATCCCTTTCATCATCATCAAATTTCCACCTCAAACTGTAAAACGGCCAGTGCCCTTAGACCCCGAGAGCTGTCTCCGTCCCTTCAGTGACATCTCTCCTCCCTAGGCACGTGCATCATGCCCTTCCCCTTCCTCTCTCCGATGAGGTCCCACCAGAGAATGGCCTGAGGGAGGGTTGGAAGGGTGTGAGAAAGATGACCGACAACAATAATGACTTCTTCCATTTACTAAGTGCTTTCTGTGTTTCCCATGCTGTGCTAAAGCTTTGCCTTCTTCATCTCATTGAATCCCAGGTCTCCCTGGAGTGAGGATTATTGTTCCCATTTTACAGTGATAACACTGAGGCCAAGAAAGTATAACTAGCCCAGAGCTAATAAACTACAGCTACTGTGCAGGAAAGTGGAGACTGCTTCAGGTTCACATCTATTTGACTTCCAAACTCATTTCTCTTTCTTTCTCAGTGTAATGCTGCCTAATAGTCAACTCTTTGCAGTAGAACTTGTACATACCTCAAGCTGGAAAGAAAAACAAAACAAAACAAAATGCTGTATGTGTTTCATCATCAGTGGTAGGTATATTTGGGGGTGAGATGCTATTTCTTGGTTGCCCTCTTTAACAGTATTTGAAAGTCTCTGCTAAAGGAAGAACGTGGGCTTTGGAGTGAGGGAGACAGAGTTGGGGCAAGGCACTTCAACCTCGGAGCCTCGGCTTCTCCATCATAAAAAAGGGATAATAATATGTGAGATCAAAAATGGAGTCTTATATACAGCATCTGGTAGATAAGACAGGAGGCCAGAGGGTAGCATGATTAAGCACCGGTTACCCAGAATTAGACAGGCTTGATTCCAGTTCTGCTATTTACTAGCTGTGTGATGACCTTAACCTCTTCTGTAAATTGGGGGCAAATTATAGCACAGACTTCACAGGGTGGTTATGAGTACAGAGCAGTTCCAGGCACAGAGTAACCTCTAGGTATGTTTATCATTGTTACAGCAAGTGGTCACAAATGGTGGTTACCTTCCCTCCCCAGGTAGGAAATGTCCAGAAGGCACTGTCTGACCCACTTGTTGGTCCCCAGGATATTCTCTGGGCATCCTGGAATCCCTCCTGGTCTCAGCAGCTAGTCCCACCTCTCAGAGTCAGCTCCAACCCCATCTAGTTCTGGAGCTGCTCGCCTCCAGTGGTCTGAAAGGCTGCACAATTAACCCTTCCCTGCCCGGACTGAATGTGAGCTCAACCACCTAATTCTCAGCTCCTTGCTGGTCATTAACTGTTTAATGTGTGTGAGGAATGTCTCTTAACCTTGTGCCTCATTAGAATGAGTGATTTTGTAAGGCAATAAATCAAACTCGCTTCTAATGGAACCCAATTCCAGCACCTTTTTTTTCTAAGAGCCTTACAAAGAAAGCTATTACAGGTTTGGAAAGATTGATTTTATTTAAAACCGAATATGTACGAAAGCAGGCAGAGTGGTTATGACATAAATTACTTTGATATATTGAGTGCAAAGGCAAATGCAATTTCTTTCTCCCTTTTAGCTTTCTGTGTTCAGCAGGGGGGTGGTGATTTATCTTTTCACCCATTTCTATCTGACTTAGGTTGCTTTTAACTCGAGGGAAGAAGGTTCAGATGGCCTATGTTGGAGGGACTTCCAGGAGGAGGACAGGAAAGGAAAAAGGAAAGAAAGAAGATGTCTCTTCTAATCTCTGGACCCTCAAATGATACTATTCAGCCTTCCCCCCACTTCCCGATCTAGCCTGGTCCCCTGCGGAAGAAAATAAATAGCAAATGGAAGAAACATCTCAAATGGAAATCAATACGCAGTTTACCATGTCATTATCTTAGGCTCAATTTTTGTGCTAATATAACAAACTAGAGCTACATATAATAAATATCAAACCCTCTTCATTGAGAGAGAGATAAAGAATATAGTCTATCATAATCTAATCTTCATTTCTTTTTCCAGGTGCTATGGATCCTCTTTCGGATGCTTCTAGTTCCAGTAAAAGAGAAAAATAGGCAGTAAAGGTTCATTTTCTGAGGTCAGAGCCCTCACTACTACCCCTGTTACTTGTTCAAGAAAGTTATTCATCTTTGTTCACGTCGATACTAAACATTTCTTTAAGGCTCTGCCTCTAGCCCCGTGTTGGCAAAGAGCTTCTGCCCTCACCAGTATGGCTCTGCAAATTTTGACTTTCTGGCTTAATTCCTGAAAACAAAAATCTGAAGTTCTGGATTAAATAGAACTGAAGATATTTTATTGCTGAGGCTTCTCAGAGCTTTAAGTGTGCTACCGCGAGCTGTAAATCTCTGAGAGTGATACAATGCACCGCTTTCCAAACTTTTAACAAGGGACACTTTCTACAGAGCATCTCGAAGTGATCCCATTGTTAGAGATATCTGGGGAGATGTTCATCTCTTTTACAAGGGTTTACCAGGCCTTTCTCAAGAGAATCTCATTTGCTCATCTAAACTCATCTCCTCTCTCTGGCCTGCATCCCATTCTGAGTTAAGGCTGCACAGAGTTCGTCATCATCTTGGAACACATTCTGCTTTTTCCTCCCATGTTCTTACACAGCACAAACAGGCTTTTCTTCCTCAAAAGCCATTTCTCCTCCTCCTGCCCCGGGCAAATTCTGACATCTTTTAGAACCCAGTTTTGCGGTCACTCTTCAGTGAAGCTGCCCCAGGTAGAGTTATGGTGACTTCCTGGGGTGTCAATATCAGCTTCAGAGACAGACTGACACAGGCACATGTGTGACAGTCTAGATGGGCATTGACTATTACCGCAATAGTAGAGTATTACTGGGGTATTGAAACTTTGGTAAAATAGTGTTTTAAAAACAGAACAAAACCGAAAACTTTCTGTCAGTGAGAATACTTTCTGAGTATTTTTCCACTTTTCTATCCACACTCCCCTTATACTTTCTCTGCCCTTTTTTTTATGTTGTTCTGTGCCCTCAGAGCTTTATCTCTGCACACTGCATTGCCTAGATCTCTTTGCCAGTTGGTGTTTGCCAATGGGAGGTACCAGAAATGTTGGAGCACCTCACTACCCTCCTTAAGGGTGCACCTGATAGGCAATAATTGGACACTGGTACACATTGGCAGTGTTTCATTTTCCTTTGGAGGAACAATCTTGAGGAGGGTTGATTTGAAGGCAGTTCCCAGCTCCTCCTGCCTTGAGCAATTCAGCTCTCACCCCAAACCTGCAAACATTGCAGAGAAAGTATAAAGGGAGTGTGGATAGAAAAGTGGAGAAGCACCAACCTGCCTTTCTTAGAGGTTGTATTAATTTACATTCCTACAGCAATATATAAATATGTTTATTAAACTATTTCTTCTCCAACATAGTGCATTTTCAAAGTATTGGATCTTTTCCCGTCTGATAGCTGGAAAATGTAACATTATACTTTTAACAGCTTTTCTCTTTTAATATGTGTGTTAATGATATATTTTTCAATGTTTTAAGGATTATTTATAGTTTTCTTCATTGAACATCAATGATTTCACATCCTTTGCCCATATATTCTGTTAGAGGGCCTGTTTTTTTCTTATCAATTTACAGTGCTCTTTATATATTAAGGGAATAGACCTTTTATGTCTGTGCTTAATTTACGTGCTTTTTTCAGCTTATCTTTTTCTTTTTGCATTGTTTATGTTTTTTTCCTGTGCAGACTTGTTTTTGTGTTGTCAAATTAATCACATTTTCAGGGAGTATGGACTTTATGCCATACTTATGCCTTCTGTACATTGAGATTTTATATGTATATTTTTTCTAGTAACTACATGATTAAAAAAATAAGTCTTTGAATCATCTGAAATTTCTTTAGGTACAAGGGTTGAGATATTCTACTCCAAATCACTACCATTTTCCCTAGCACCATTTATTGAATAATCACTTTTTATCTCCTGACTTATAATTTCATTTTTATCAACTGCCAAATTCTGAAATATATTTCAGTTTAATTCTGGACTTTATACTCCACTCTTTGTGCTGCCTGTCTGTTCATGCACCAGTAACACTCTGCTTTAATTATACACTTCATGGTGAGACAGGAAATGTCTTACCTGACCCATAATTTATTTATACATTTTCTTACTATTATTGCATGAACTTGTGTGCGCTACTTCAAATTAATTATGAAAGCTGATATCAGTTATTCTTCAGTTCTTAAAAAAAATCACAAAGAAAGAAGAGGAGGTAAGGGAAACATTCAGATTCTTTTCCATTCACAAACATGATTTTCAGTATTTTGGAGGAATCTTTTTAGTTTTTTGAGATATTTTTCATATTCTTGATTTTATTATTTACCACCTAGTATAATTAAGAAAAGAAATGAGATTTTGGAATAATCAATACTTCTGTAACAATTGTTGATATACACATTCACTTAAGGATCAGAGAATGATCTTTTTACAGAAATTCAGATTTTCAGATCCCTCATCCTAGAATAGAATCTAATTCTCCATCCTCTTAGAGTTGGGATTCAAATACCAGTTTTGTGCTTTAATAGTTGAGTAATCTTTGGCAAAGTTATTTTATTTCCTCTGTGTCTTTTTTTTTTTTTTAATAAAATGGAGATGATGTTGTGGGGTGTTCCCATTTGCAATTATCCAGTGGTCACCAAAGGCTGAGTAGGCCAGCTCTGCCACTGACGGATGTGAAAACTCTTTGGCTCAGCACACTATGTCTATAGGAAGCTACATGTATTAAAAATAAAGACTCACAGCTAAACCAAAATGTTCAATTTCTGGGCCCCCTTTGAAGAACAAGAAGATTTTCCCCATTTTCTCTTTATGGCAGGAGAATTAAATTTGATTAAGCCCCAGTGAGGTTCTGGAGGAAGGTTCTTAGAGAAGATGGGTCTTTCAAGGAGAGTCCTTCCAAGGGTGAAACTTCATCCACATCACTGTGCTAGTTCTTAATGGTAGAAAGCTGCCTACCTACCATTTTCCTACTATTGGAATGTTCATCTTCTCCCTCCTCCACCTAGTGCTGAGGCTAAGACAAGGAGCCACAGGGGCTTCAGGCCACCAACGGGCATCCACCAAGGTTTGTCCCAAAGCTGGTCATCACAGACCTATAAGCACTGCCCTTCAGAAGCCACAGTCCCCTGTGAAGTGTGCTGGTTTCTGAATAAAGGGAGTGAGCATTTTAGTTTGTGAGATGTCAGGATTCAGGAGAGCGTGTGAGACATTAAGCAGTTTGGTGTGGTTGGATGGACACCTGTAGGAAATGGGATGAGGAAGATGAGGACCAGATGGGACTGGGTCAAAAATGGCTGGAAGTAAAACTAAACCCAACTAGCTGATTGGTCACTTTCTTCTTTGTGTCCTTACCCCACACTGCATGGATTTCTATCCTGGTACTTTTCAGAATTGGTTATACTTATAAAATATAAGTTGCCTTTACTTCACTATAAAACCCTGAGGAGGAAGAATGTTTGTTGCATTCCTTTTTATCCCAAATGGCCAATACAATGCTTGGCTCCACAGTACTATATGGTATTATATGATTGTAGCCCAATTGATTATTATGAGCATGGATAATAGAATGAAATAGACTTGGGACTGAGTCATGACCTGTTACTACCTACCAAGACCTTGTACAACTTAACTGCTTGAGCACCAGAATATTAGTAATAAAATAATAACTAATAATAATTATTATTTTTAGTTATTATTATAACACTTCTTTAGAGTCAACTATGTGCCAGGCATTGATAAACATTTTACATGCATTATCTTATTTAATTCTCATATAAACATCATAGGTATACTTTTATTCCAATTATTCAATTGATAAATAGTAATGCATACATATTATTACTGACAGAAGTTATAGATACTGAAAAATATATAAAGTACTTAAATTGTTGCTTGTTTGTTTTCCATCTCAGTCTGAACAAGAAAACTAATGCCAAAGCTAGATAAGCAGAATGTAAATTGTCCCCATGCATTAGTTATCTGCTACTGTGTAATTACTCCAAAACGCAGTGGCTTAAAACAGCAGTAAACATTTATTATCTCACACAGCTTTTGTAGGTCAGATGTCCAGGAGCAGCTTGACTGGGTATTTCTGGCTCAGGCTCTCTTGTGAAATTGTAGTCAAGATTTTGGCTGGGATGCAGTCATGTGAAGGCTTCCTTGGGCTGGCGGATCCACTTTGAAGATGGTGCACTCATGTGCTCGACGAGTGATTGCTGGCTGCTGACAAGAGGCTGCAGTCCCTTGCCATATGATGTCTCCGTAGGGTTGCTTGAGTGTCCTCATAACATGGCAGCTGGCAGCTCACAGATTGGGTGATTCCAGAAAAGACAAGGCTAAAGCCACACTGACTTTTATGACCTAGCCTTAAAAGCCATACTCTGTCATTTTGAAATACTCCTTTAGTTATACGCCTATTCAAGAGCATGAAAATCAGGAAGCAAGACTCATTGGAGACCATCCTGCAGAGTGCCTACTGCCATGTGGGTTAAGAGGACAGGTTGGGATGAGTAGTTGAAAGCTAAAGATATGAACAATGCAGAAGTGAGAGAAGCCAGATTTTATGTGGCTATGTGTGTGTGTTTAAGGATGGGGAACGTGACTTAAGTGATCTATCTGTGTAGAGACAGACTTTCTTTGAAAACTTGAATACCCTTTTTGAAAGATTGGGTGGGGGAAATGTAGAGAGCATGGATAACATTCATCTCAGATACACAAACAGGGGAAAATATATAAACAAGACACATCCTTCAGAATAAAGTCTGAAGGTTAGTGATCTTTTACCAGACTCTTGTGTTTTCGATAAAAGAGAATGTGCTTCAGATGATGCCTGTAACTGGCCCAAAAGATGATGTCACTGAATTGAACCTGCAATTTAAGTAAAAATAAATCATGACAGTAAAGAAGTAATAAAGACCTGGTTTGAAAAACAAAAATTCCTATTCGGCAATATCTTGGGGAGAAAAAAATGATGGTATTAAATCAGCAAATCTGGGTCAAGTGCATCTCAAGGAATTAGCAGAAAAGAGCGGAGGGGGAAAAAAAAGAGATTTTTGAACAAGAAATGTATGGCTCCTGCAAAGAAGTTATATACTTTTTATTATTTTCCAGCTCAAGTGGTTGACCTGCATTCATGGCCAAGTTCAGAGGTCAATTTTGCGGTGGCTCACCAAATTATATCTAAAGTCCAGAGTCATGTGGGCTCTTCCGTGGGGATCCCTTCCCACCACCCCCGCCCTGCAATCATGCTGAGGAACAAAGCCAGGTCTGCATTCCAGCATAATGTATTCTTCATTAGTCTAAGCTGTGACTTGTTCATGATTACATTCAATTTGAATGTTTACATTCATTTTCATAATATTTCCTCTGGGTTTATTATTTCCATTTGTAAAAATTCACTCAGTCCTCTATGTCAGAGAAAACCGATGTAATTAGCCAAGTGCTGTTGCACTGACACACGAGGCCCAGAGCTTTTCAAGAGCAGATAGACGATGCTCTACTAGAGAGAACTTGAGTTTCCCACTCCTTTGCTTGTCTCAGACTTCTAAGACATTGGATGTAAGACGGTGTTGGGGGGTGAGAGAGGGCTTTGAGAAAACAGGGGCATTGTAGGTGTGGCTTTGGCATCTCATGGATAACTATATTTTGGTCTTCGTGACACCTTATTTTCCAGGGCACTGCCCTCTCCTGACTCGCACACCAGATCATCCACATGGGTACCTTGGGGATTACCATGTAAGTAGATTATAAAGCTTCCTCATGGTGGCTGTGGGCTGGGAAAATATCATATTCATTTCTCTGTCTTTGAATATGTATTGATTCCAAAGACCTAGGTTTGGAAAAATGAGCAGTTGTAGGGTAATATATTCAGTCACTCATTTGTTCATTCAATTCACATTTCCTAAAGGCACATTATGTATTAGGTACCAGCTTATGTTCCAAGAGTGCAATGGTTTTATTCTCCAGTTCTTGAGAGGCAGTCCACTGTTGCCTCCATGTAGCATCTTCCAATCTTATATATTTGATCTATCAACAAAGGAAAGATTAATTTCTGTTACTAATATGCCTATATGAATGCCATTCTTACAAGTTTTCTTGAAGGTCTCTGTGGACAAATCTTTGGATTTCCTCTGAGAATGGACATGAAGTACCCATTTTATCCAAGTCTAAATAGACTCAGAAAATTGCCTATAAACTTGCACCAGAACCAAGACAATCTTTAATTTTCTTTCCCAAGATCTTGAATGGACTCCAGTCTATTATTAATGGGGATTATTTCAGTCTAAAGTAATAAAACACCTGATTTAAACTGACTTGACTACAGAAGGGAATGTATTGCTTTATGTGACTCATCAACTTGACTTCAGGAATCAATTTGACTTCAAGTGTGGTTGCACAGGTACGTAAACAATGCCAGCAGGATTTGGTTTCTCTTTTCCTCTGGATCTTGGCTCTGCTTTCTCTGCGCTGATCTCATTCTCCAGTAGGATCTCAGAGGCACCACCTAACTCAATGCAGTTCTTAGGCTGCATCCTACTCGGTTTAAATCCAGCATAAAAACAACCATGTGAAGTGTGACCAATTGAAGTCATGAAGTTCACTCTGATTGGATTGGTTTAGGTCGTGGGCCCTCCACTGGGCCAGTTATCATGGGGTGGGTATGTTTCATATCCTCTTTCTCTAGGACTAGGGGTGAGCTTAGCTTAAACCACACAACATGAGAGTGGGGGAGTGGGCATCTCCAAATAACAATTGGGTCCATCACCTCATGAAGTGGGAAAATACTCTAGGGAAGCAAACCATACATGTTCACTACACATACATTGATTTAATTTCCCTGGATTAAATATTTAAAATATTTTCTTAGATATGTAAAATGATGAAGGAACTAGCAGTTGTATTTTGTTATGTGCTGGTAGACACACCTGACTTATTGTGTTTAACTACAATAATTTGACCCATTTTGGATAAGTTGACCATATGAGAGGGGGCAGGGAATAGACTAAAACATGTCACATAAAAACAGAAGAACTGAGGATGTTCAACCTCAGGGAGTTTTTAGTACGTTGCAGCGTGGTTGGAGGGAGATAGTATTACATCACTTATTTGAAGCACCTTAAGGCAGAAGTGAAAACAGATTTGTTCTTGAGACACAGAGATTTCTACTGATAAATAGCTGTCCAGTATAGGAACTGATGCCTTGGTTAGTACTGTGTTTTCTAGACTGTAATTGTTCAAGCATAGTTTTATCAGACTGTCACGAATGGTGTAGAAAAGAGTCAATAATTGAGTGAGTGATTGTACTGGGTAACCTTTTAACACCCTTAATGCCTGAGATCTAATGACTTTCTATGATTTGTAAGTTAAACATGAAGAGCACCAGGACAGTGGATATTACATTGGTTAGTAAGAGACAGCCTTTTAGATTATAGATAACCTGGAAAAAAGAAAATAGGCAGGTTGTTTTAAGAGGGGATGTGGGAGATGGAGCAGGTTGACAAGAAAGCTTGGAGTGAGATTTTTTTGTCTTGATAAGAAAAAGAGGATTAAAATGGAACCAATGGAGAATGTAAGAAAGGAAAATTGAGTCAACTCAGTATTTTTGCATTGATTATTGAATGTTCTGTTTATTGTCTTTCTTTCTACCATGAATAAACATGAGAAAGTGAAGGCCTAGAGGTATATTCTCAGTGGTCCCTCTGCTTCTGTTTTTGAACAATTCTGGCAAATAATTTTCTGCCTTAAAAATCATCCTAAGAGGGGCTTCCCTGGTGGCACAGTGGTTGAGGGTCCACCTGCCGATGCAGGGGACATGGGTTCGTGCCCCAGTCTGGGAGGATCCCACATGCCGCGGAGCAGCTGGGCCCGTGAGCCATGGCCGCTGAGCCTGCGCGTCCGGAGCCTGTGCT
This sequence comes from Mesoplodon mirus, assembly GCF_964341445.2. Taxonomy (NCBI): domain Eukaryota; kingdom Metazoa; phylum Chordata; class Mammalia; order Artiodactyla; family Ziphiidae; genus Mesoplodon; species Mesoplodon mirus. Next base: position 7,438,189 of record NC_138992.1, read on the forward strand.
CCACAACGGGAGAGGCCACAACAGTGAGAGGCCCGTGTACCGCAAAACAACAACAACAAAAAAAAACCCCATAAAAATCATCCTAAGAGGACATTCTTCCATTTTTCTTTCTCACTGCATTTCACTGTGTCACAGCAGATGTTTAACATCAATATTACCCTGCTCTTACTTTGGTCAGTTTTCTCCTAGAATTTCCTCCTTATCACATAAGTAGACCTAAAACCTGAGCTTTTTAAAAATAAAACCCAGAAGTCACTGTTATTTAAAGGTAGATTGTCCTCATTTGAATTTTGACAGCAGCTCTTTTTCAGCATATCATGAACCATCTTTAAAACTGCTCAATTTAACAATGTCCAAACTATGAGGGTGTACTACCATTTCACCAGCTGTCCTGGACCCTTCAGTCGACCTCTGGATTCTGTTTCCACATGGCACTTATTCGATGCATGGCTGCTGGACAGCTCATTCTTCATGTGTAAATGGAAATAATAATACAGATCCCCTTGGGATGGGGAGGAGTTGAATGTGAAAATTCTTTGTAAATTGTTGAGTGGAACTCAGTTGTAAAGGGCACCACTATTAATAGAAAGCCATTGTCAAATGAAATGACAAAGAGCTGGCTTACTTCACCTAAAGCCAGGAGGCTTCTGAGTTGGTGTGGTACTGCCTGGGCTGTGGGTGGGCCTTTGCCAGCCATGCTCATCTGTAACGGACCTCAGAACTAGAATAGAAGAAGCTGGGCACCATGCTCTTCCAGGGTGGCTTCTGCACGGGGTCATTATGCTTTGGAGAACGTTTCCTTTTTCTATTCCCCAGGCAATTTTCTGCTCTCCCCAGTCCAATAGTTGACTTAACCAGTATTCTGAGCCTGGGATACTCTCTTCCATTCCGCAAGTACTTCCCAAAGTCCTATTATGCCCACGCTTTTCAGAAAACTCTATAGATCCTCCCTGCCTCAGCCCACTCATACAGAAACCTCCAGGTCTTCCTGTATCAAAGACAAGTTTCTTGGTATTTTTTTATTATACTATCCATGACTTGTTTCCATTGTGCCTCCAATTTAAATTCTTGGAAATCTTTCTTGCTATATATTTAATACTTCAAGGGAAAAGACTGTTTTTGTTCACCTCTATATTTCCAGCACTTGGCATGGTTGTTACACTCAAAACATGAATAAATAAATAAATACATATCTGAGTTAATGTCTTTTTCTTGGCCACCCTGAACAATCCTGCAATGAAGAGCATAGTTCTTTACATGAGGTCATGAGGTAGTTTTGCACTGAGGCAGTATCCACCCACACATACTATAGCTTATATCAGCAGAATGTCTTGGAAACATAGTCATCACCCCACACCCTGAGCTTCACCCCAATACCATCCCATTGTAAGAATGCAGTACAGTTCACCTTGAGTTGAGGAACCTCTATCCAGCTGGCTGCACCTTGTACTTAGGTGTAATGGAGCAATCATATTTCATTATTACTCACCCCCCCCAATCTGTATTGCTTTCTGTACCATGAGCTCTGCAAAGGACAGGAATACCTTGTGTACATTTCTTTTCAGTGATATCACTGATACTTCAGTGAAATTTTAAGAAGACAGACAGAGACAGTGACAAGTGGCAGAGGCAAACTTTTAAGAGATATAGAAGCAGAGAGAAAGAGACAGGAAGATGTCACTGGTGTAGGGTCTGACCACTTCTGGTCTTCTTCCCTTCTGCTTGCCTCCCTGATGGGTGTGTATATGCAGGTGTGTTCACATGTATGTGTGCAAGTGACATTTATTGAGGGCCCACCAGGCACAGTGTTGGACCTTTTAGATCAGAATTCCTAGTCTTCACAATCTTATAAGGCATGACTCATCTTTCCCCATTTGTGGAGGAAATAAAAGTAGACCAGAAGAGAGAAGCCATTTTCCCAAGGTAACCCAGTAAGCAACCTCCTTTCTTTAGCCTGAGTGCAACCTGGTCTCTTTTTTCCACCTTGGTTTCTTTATAAATGGACTACTCTCTTCACTTTTTTCTTTCCTCCATAATCCTACTTAGTTAAATCTAGAGTTATCCTGAGAATATCATTGCCTTGGCCCTGGCAGCTTCATTGCGTGTGCAGCTTTGTTACATGTGCCAAAGACATCATGTTAGAAAATTACACATTCTGGCAAGAAAATACCCAGTTTCTGACTTTCAGATCAAATCCACTGAGAGCTTTGCACGTTAACAGATCAAAAGAAAACCCACAGAATGTCAATGAGGTGTCACCCCTATAATATGAAACCTTTTCTCACCTCTGTTGCTGCTCAAATATTTTTAAAGCAAATGAAGACTTCACAGAATATGCCCCCCAAATTCTGTGTTCCCAATTGTTCCTTAAAAAAGTAGAATCTCCATTGGAAGAGGAACAAAAACTGTGCTGTCTTGGTTCACCTCAGTTAAGGACTGGCCAGCCTATGATTATGGAAACGACTCCTGGTTCATAGGAACAAAATTCCCAGGAGGAAAGCACTTCTAATCAATAAGGAATTCCTCTATGCAAGCTGACTTCTTTCCTTCCTTTCCTGTCTCCTTTCCTCCTGTACTTCCTTCTTTCCATTTAGTTTTTCTATTCATTTTAGTTAAAGTGTGCTTAATTTACAAAGTCCTGTAGTTCTCTAAGGCTTATTACAGGGGGAAAAAAAAAAGGTGTTACAGGTCACTCTTATTCCTGTCAACCATTCTGCAGAGGCAACAACTTTCACACCATGTCGCTGATTCATATATCTAAATGATCCATTATCTTAGTCCATTTGGGCTGCTATAACCACATACCACAGAGAGTGTATCTTAAAATGACGAACATTTATTTCTCATAGCTCTGGAGGCCGGAAGTCCAAGATCAGGATGCCAGCATGGTCAGGTCTGGTGAGGGCTTGCATCCTGATTCATTGATGGCCATCTTCTTGCTGTAACCTCACATGGGAAGGGGCACGGGAGCTCTCTGGAGTCTCTCTAAAAGGCCACTAACCCCATTCAGGACAGCTCCCACTTTATGACCTAATTACCTCCCAAAGTCTCCACCTCTAAATCCCATCCTACTGGGGATTAGGCTTCAACATATGAATTTGAGGAGGACACACACATTAGGTCTATAGCACCTGTGTATTATTGATACCTTTACATTATTTAGTATTAGTCCATTTATTTTCCACAATAGAACATGAAGAATTTGTTCACTTTTACACAAACTTTATCCCTCCCCACACATACATACACCACATTTCCCAATCCCCAACACAGAGTGTTTATATTATTAAGGCTACACGGATGTTAAGAGTGGATGCCACGTATGCTGTGTAATATATACTATGCCACCTATATTATGATTATTTCATTTTCCTCAAATTTATTGCTCTGTTTGATTTGCCTGTTTGCTTACTTTTTACATATTGTTCTTAGTAATTTTGCCTGATTCTGCCACTGTTGTAAAAGTCTCTCAAAATGTTCCATCCGTTAGATAGTCTATAAATTTTATCTTTTTTGAAAGAATCCCTCCCACAGCCTTCTAACCTGTTTCCAATTCACCTAGTTGCTCTTTAGAATTATAGTACAGCTGTCAGCTTCAGCTTTCCTGTCACCATAGTACTGGGGACTACCTTTGCCTCTTGTGCTGAATTCTCTGTTTTCTGAATCCCATTCTTCCCTCTTGTGGGTTTATGTCCTTGTTTTGTGGAACACATTTTCTGTTAGCTTCCTGATAGATGCATGGGATGAAAAGTATTTGAGATATTCCATGACAATATTTTTCACCCCCATACCTGATTGATAGTTTTATTATACTTTGAATCCTTAGATGCGAATATTCTTTTTTAAAAATTTTATTGGAGTACAGTTGATTTACAGTGTTGTGTTAGTTTCAGGTGTACAGCAAAGTGACTCAGTTATACATGTACATATATTCATTATTTTTCAGATTCTTTCCCCTTATATGCTATTACAGAATATTGAGTAGAGTTCCCTGTGCTGTACAGTAGTCCTTGTTGGTTATCTATTTTATGTAGAGTAGTGTGTGTGTGTAAAACCAAAGGGGAAACATGGAGAGGGGAGGGATAAAATAGGAGCTTGGTATTAGCATACACACACTATTAGATGAAATATTCTGACATCAGAATTGGAAAGTCACTGTTCCATATCATCTAGATTTCACTATTACTGGTAAAAAGTCCAGTTCCATTCTATTCTTGATCCTGCATATAATTTTTTCCCATATCTTTGGAAGCCAGTAAGATCTTCTGCCTAGACTCAGAGGAGTTGTATCCATTTTCAATCACTGCATCACAAGTTACCATAAATCTTGTGGCTTGAAACAACACTCATTTTTTAGTTCAGAGTTCTGTAGGTCATAAGTCTGTCATGGTATGAACCAGCTCTCTGCTCATAGAGCATCACAAGGCTGAAATTGAAGTGTCAGTCTGCTTGAGTCTTTGTCTTGGAGACTCTGTGAAAACAGTCTCTTTCAAACTCATTTTTGGACTTTGGTTCCTTGCTATGATAGGATGATTTCCTTACTGCTGTCAGCTGGGGGCCACCCACGTTCTTCGACCTATGGCCTCTTTCGTCCTGAAGACAGCAACAATCATCAGAGTAGCTTGTGCTTCCAATCTGTCTCCCTCTTCCGCAAGCAGCCAGAGAAAACTCTGCTTTGAAAGGGCTCAGGTCACATCACCTTAGATCAGGTCCACTGGGATAATCTCCCTATTTTCCTGTTAATTGTGCAGATAACACAGCCTTATCACAGGACTTAAATCCACCATATCCATATTTCAGGGCAATTACACAGGGAGTGGGGGGATCTTGGGGACCACCTTAGAGTTCTGCCTGCCAGAGTGCTGAGATATTATGATGATGTCTTTTGTGTGCCTGTGCTTTCACCCACAGTTCAGAGCTTTAGGTAGACTGCTCCAGTCTGGGGATGGAAGACTTCAGTTCCGGGAACTCCTCCTGACTCATTTCTTCCAAACCCCATTGATTATGTCTTCTACTCTATTTTCTCTGGTCTTTTGCAACTTCCAGGTTGGTCCTCTAATTTACTTATTATTTCTTCCTTATTTCCCTTCCCTTAGTCTTTTTTTAAATTAGTTTCTGCTTTATAACAAAGTGAATCAGTTATACATATACATATGTTCCCATATCCCTTCCCTCTTGCGTCTCCCTCCCTCCCACCCTCCCTATCCGACCCCTCCAGGCAGTCACAAAGCACCCAGCTGATCTCCCTGTGCTATGTGGCTGCTTCCCACTAGCTACCTACCTTACGTTTGGTAGTGTATATATGTCCATGCCTCTCCCTTAGTCTTTTTGCTTTACTTTCTAGGAGAATCACTCAAGTGTGGATTCCAGTTCTACTGCACTTTATATTCATTTTTGCAGTTACATCTTTAATTTCCAAGAGTTCATGATATTATCTTTTTTTGTAAAAAATGTATCTTTCTCTTCATCTATCAGAGGTACAGGGTCTTCTCTAAATCTATCCAGGGTTATTAATGACAGTTTTTCTTTTTAAACTTCCTTCTCCTAGTTGTTTTATTTTGTTTGTTCTCATCTCTGTCTTTTGCGTTGAATGCTTCTCAAATGTCATGAAATCCTTGAGGGGCTGGTCATATTTGGGAATCAGCACATGGGTGAGTCCTGTTGACTATGTTTCACATTATAACCTTGTATGATAAGTGCTTTACGTAAGATGTAACTCTGGCAGATACACATAATTAAGACTTCCCTAATATTTGTTACCCAAAATGTGTGGGACGGGGCATAATAGTTATTTTGCATTCACTGGAATCATTTGTATTTAGCCTTTTAAACAACTGGAGACAGTGTAAAGGACTCCCTTGAGAATTTAGGGATTTAGGAGTAGACTGACCCGGATTAAATTCTCAACCCTGGAATTTATTAGCTGAATTATCTCAGGCAAGTAGATAAACTTCTTGGAGATTCAGCTTTGCCATCTATAGAATGTCATCTATCACATAAAGTTGGTGAGAATCAGGAGATGACATGTAAAATACCTCACACGTGAAAGTGATTCAATGAACAGTAGCCCTTCTTATGGTGAAATATGCTGTATCATGATTCTTACTACTATCCTTATTTATGAATATATTAACATTTATAGCTCACATGGAAACTAGTGTATATATATACATTATAAGCATACATTTCATAATTGTCTCTATTTTCAGAAGGGTAAGCATTTCCTTGAAGCTTAGAGGAGCAAAGTATCTTTTCAAGGTTAACATGACAGTAACGATTTGAATCTTCAAGGATGAATAGAATTTGGTCATGAAAATAAGGGGCAGTGACTTCACAAAGGAACTTTCAGGCTGCAGTCAAGCATCAGCAAAGTCAAGGTGGTGGGCAAGCATTCAAACATCATTTCTCAGGGCAGCCACGCTGTCACAGTAGCCAAGAAGAAGGCTTTTAACTGTTTCTACTACTTACAAAGACACATGCCTTGTAGAGCATATGGTTTGGACTTCACTCAGCTAGTACTCAATTCTCCCTGTAGCAAAAGGATTAGTGCCAAAGGCTGGTGAAAATATGGGCACTACATTTCTCTTTTATTGGTGGAACAACAGTTTTTGGTAACACGTACTTCAGCTATTATTTTATTGTGTGATTAATCAAGCTAAGGCATATAAAACTCCAATTATGTGTCAAGTAGTGTACTCAGAAGTTATGATACACAGATGAATAAGACAGACCCAGTGTCTGCCTCAAGGAGTTCAGTCTGATGGAGACAAGTAAACAGACCATCACGCTGCAGTGTAATAAATGGCCAATTACTTATCAGGAAAATGAATCCTTCTTATAATAATGATGAAACTAGTAAAAGCTTAAGAATTAATCTAAGGGGCTTCCCTGGTGGTTCAGTGGTTAAGAATCCACCTGCCAATGTGAGCCCTGGTCTGGGAACATCCCACATGCCATGGAGCAGCTAAGCCCGTGAGCCACAACTACTGAGGCTGCGTGCCACAACTACTGAAGCCCACGCACCTAGAGCCCGTGCTCCGCAGCAAGAGAAGCCACCACAATGAGAAGCCCGCGCACTGCGATGAAGAGTAGCCCCAGCTCGCCACAACTAGAGAAACCCGCATGCAGCAACGAAGACCCAACACAGCCCCCAAAAATAAATAAATAAGAGGGTTAACATAAATTATATAAACAAAAGAATAAACCTAAGAATAAATACAAAAGTTCATGAAAAAATGATAAAACTTTGTTGATGGTCATAAGAGAAGACTTAGGCCAATGGAGAGATATCATTTTCCTGGATAGAAAGAGTCAATAGTATAACTATGGCATTTCTCCCAAAATCAGTCCATAAACTCAATCAAAACCAAAATAAAATTTCCAGAGGATTCAGTGGAATATGCCAAGCTGATTGTTCTAGTTCAGGTTTCCCAAGAAACAGGTGCAAGATAGACTTGGACTTGTTAAAGATTGATAGGACAAGAAGGAATGCTTATGAGAGATAGTAAGAGAGAGCAGGAGAGGTGGGGTGAACCTTCAGGCCATGATTCACATCTGATGCCCATGAAAGGAAAGTTGGAAGGAAGGATGGTAGGAAGAGTCTCAGTACATCCCACTGTTATATAATAAAGTCTTTCCTAGGGTAACTAGGAACATCTGAGTAAAGGCTGCCCATTGAAAGAAGGAGAAATAGATTAGCACTAGTAACCCTAACATGCTCACTCATTTTCCTAACAGGTTGGTGGTTAGAGCTGCCAGTCAACTACACTTCCTGCAACAAGTTCTCTTGCAGGAGATCTGAGTGGAAACCTTCTGGGCTGCCATAGTCCATGCCTTGTGCCATACAACTTGAATCTCCGTGCATTTTGTGGACCTCTATTCCTGAAAGAAAATTTGGAAGTGGGAGCTTAGTGGGACAAACTGCAGCCTCAGCTGCCATAGTTGATCTTGTGTCTACAGGTAATATTGATTCTTCCCTCCTTCATTCTCTATTCTATCCTTTTTATTGAAAAAACTATTTTAATAGGCACACATTCGCTTTTTTTTTAATCTTCAACTATTTTTTATTGAAGTACAGTTGATTTACAATGTTGTGCTAGTTTCAGGTGTACAAGAAAGCGATTCAATTATACATATATATATATCTATTCTTTTTTCAGATTATTTTCCCTTGTAGGTTTTTACAAAATATTGAGTATAGTTCCCTGTGCTATACAGTAGGTGCTTGTTGGTTATCTATATATCGTAGTGTGCATAAGTTAATCCCAAACTCCTAATTTATCCCTCCCCCCCATTCACTATCTATTCTAAATTCCCCTCATCCTCTGATATCATCTCTAAGGGTCTTGTTAGCTACTTGGTGGGGTGACCCAAACCTTCATTTCTGAGGAGTCGAGCCCAAGGTAAACACTCTTTTAAAATCATCGTTGCTGGACATGTCCACTCACAGTTACAATGAGCAAGAGAATACAGGAGGCACCCAGGTGCATCATGTGTTCTGTACATTTCCTCCCTGCTCCCACTGTGTAGCAGTGGCCCTATGTCCTTTTGCTGATCAGTATTCCCTTTCTTACCTGTTAGTCTCTTGACACAAGAAATCCAAAAATCTCAGTGCCAGCAGTAGCTTGCTATTTAAAATGACTCTTGGGGCTTCCCTGGTGGCGCAGTCGTTGAGAGTCCGCCTGCAGATGCAGGGGACACGGGTTCGTGCCCCAGTCCAGGAGGATCCCACATGCCGTGGAGCGGCTAGGCCCGTGAGCCATGGCCGCTGAGCCTGTGCGTCCGGAGCCTGCGCTCCGCAAGGGGAGAGGCCACAACAGTGAGAGGCCCGCGTAACGCAAAAAAATAAAAAATAAAAAAAAATAAAATGACTCTTTTTCGTGGTAAGAGAGCACCGTCTTTGGTGACTAGAACTGCAAACACTGCAGACCCCAGAGTTTCAGTGACAGGAAGCAAAATACTCCCTGTCAGTCGCTGGGAATAATGAAAATTGGGGCTATTCCTGCTTTTATCCCTTGGTTCCTGAACGTACATACTGTTTCCACTGGGACACAGTGCCATATGGAAGCCTATCCTGTATCTTGAAGAATGACAGCCCATCTTTACAGAGCAGAGCATTGTTTCCAAGTTGGCTCTTCAACTGTGCTTTCAGTAGGTCATTCCAGAAATCTATTATTGTCGGCTACTTTCTTTCTTTCTCTTTTTTTTTTTTTCTGGTGCACCATGCGGCTTGCAGGATCTCAGTTCCCTGCAGCTCAGCGGTGAAAGCGTGGAGTCCTAACCACTGGACCTCCAGGGAATTCCTTATGGTTGGCTTCTTTCAGATAAAACGGTATGTGATATGACCAGTGGACTCCATAGTTATGGGCCCATTCCTGCCTCTCTTTTGCAGTCAAGTAGGTCTTCTGGTCAAATGCTTTATTGCATGGATTCTATACCTGTGGGTCAGGAATTCCATAATCCCCAGGCGATTATGGTGCCAGACCATTGTCTCATTGGTAAGAAAATGCAAATTCATAGCCAGAATTGATATCTATCCCCGTGAGGACAAAACTGGTCATTCCAGGATGGAAGGGGATTGATGTAGTCAACTTTCGACCAACTGGTAGTTGGTCTCTGTATTACTTATGTATTCCTGTGTAACAAACTACTCCAAAAATTTACCAGCCTAAAACAGAAACATTTATGATCTCATAAAATTTCTGAGACTAATAATTCTCGATCAGCTTAGGTGGGTCATTCTTCTGCAGGGTCTCTTAAACTGTCATCTGAGATTGCAGTGATCTGAAAATTTGACCAGGGCTGGAGGGTTCATTTCCCTAAGAACACTTGCAAGTATTCAGTGGGCCAGGCCTCTCTTTTATATCTTTTTTGTATCATTGTCCAGAGCCTAGCTCAGTGTCAGGGAGGTGCCAATATGTATTGATCAAAATACTACATGTTGGGCAGTGTACTAGCTCTTTTGAATATGTTACTAATTGTGTCCTCATAGCTCTACATAAACTACAGAGATTGTTATTTCAGTTTTACACCTGAGGAAATGCATGCTCAGAAAGTGGAAATAAGTTGCCCAAGACACACAGTTATTAGGTGGGAAATAGGATACAGACCCTGATATTTCTGACTTCAAAACACACCCTCCATGAAGAACTAAATTAAGTTGTATTTAATCCTGAGCTCTGGTTGCCTCATAAATGAACTCAGGTTTATAGCCTAAATTTGTTCCCATATGTCTATGCAGTCCCCTGTGTCTGCCAGGCTTTCTCTGATCCCACTCTGTGAAAGTGTAAGAGGTTGTTCAGAATGACCTACCCAATTAGAAGAAGAACCAATGTGCTGTATGTTAAGCTCTGAGGAACAAAAGACCTCTTCTTAGTGTCTTCACAGTATGATGCTGTGTTTAATAACCCTGAATGTGAAAAATCAAGAGCGTAAAGAGATCCTAATTACAACTCTCCAGACATCTGGGGTCCAAGAATTAGCCACTTTGCTTTGGTAAAATGAGAGAACATTAAACGTAACAGGAAATCAGAGATTCACTAGAACCACTAGCTCTTATATCAGATGAGAAAACTGAGTCCCAGAGAAGTAAGATGATGTGTACAAGGCTACATAGCTAGTTAATGATGGAACTGGGAATAGAATCCCGTTTACTTGTCTCCCAGGAAAGAACACTTAGCACCCTGGATCGTAGCCAACCTAAGATGAAATATTAAGCCAACCCAACTCTTAGAAGAATAGACTGAAACACTAAAGGTTTTATCCTATTTTGAACTTCTTCTGTCCTCTCCCCACCCCTCACCCAATACTATTACACTGTCCATAAAATCTTGGTTCAATAGATTGTTAAGTCATGATTTGACTAAACGACGAGATTAGAGTTTGCTTTAGGCATTTATAGAGGGAAGGGGAAGGAGCAATGTGGGAAGGAGCTCCTATTGTAAATAGTGCTGCAATGAACATTGGGGTACATGTGACTTTTCAAATTATGGTTTTCTCTGAATATATTCCCAGGAGTGGGATCGCTGGATAATATGGTAGTTCTATTTTTAGTTCTGTAAGGAACCTCCATACTGTTCTCCATAGTGACTGTACCAATTTACATTCCCACCAACAGCTTAGGAGGGTTCCCTTTTCTCCATACCCCCTCCAGCATTTATTGTTTGCAGACTTTTTGATGATGGCCATTCTGACTGGTGTGAGGTGATACCTCATTGTAGTTTTGATTTGCATTTCTCTGACAATTAGCGATGTTGAGGATCTCTTCAAGGGCTTTTTGGCCATCTGTACGTCTCTGTTGGAGAAATGTCTATTTAGATCTTCTGCCCATTTCAGACAAAGACAAATATCATGTGATATCACTTATATGTGGAATCCAAAAATATGATACAAATGAACTTATTTAGAAAACAAAAACAGACCAACAGACTTAGAAAACAAACTTATGGTTACCAAAGGGGAAAGGTGGTGGAGGAGGGATAAATTAGGAGGTTGGGATTAACAGATACTCACTACTATATATAAAACAGATAATCAACAAGAACCTATTGTATAGCATAGGGAACTCTACTCAATAGTCTGTAATAACTTGTATGGGAAAAGAATCTGAAAAAGAATAGATACATGTATATGTATAACTGAATCGCTTTGCTGTACACCTAACACAACACTGTAAATCAACTATACTCCAATATAAAATAAAAACAAGAAAAAGAAGTGAAAGGAGATCAGAGAAGGCTAAAATTCTATACTTAGTGAAATAAAGGCATTTTCAAAGAAAAAAAAAGGTGGGGGGGGTGCTCCTACCAGCCATGATTCTCTCACAAATAACTACAATCAGTTGTGCAGGAAAACGATAAAACATGACCTAGAGTTACTGGAGAGGGACCAAAAGCAGACTAAGTCTAGAGGAAGGAGGATGGCGTGGAGCAAGTGACTTGAAGTCAAGCCAAAGGCAGTGCCATGTTGCATGTCTACAAAAACAAAACAAAGCAAAAAAGCAACACCTCACTAAACATTTTTTTAAAATTCTAAGATCAAAACCAAATGAAATCTACCATCGTTCTGGGCTGTAAAACCAGAGGACAGAGATAGGAGTGACCACATTGACCAGAAAGTGAGGGAAGATCATTAGAAGGAGGAAGACAGAAAAGGGAGCCTGAATTTCTAAGTATAAACTTCCCAATCTCTTGGGTGACTCATGAACTACACAAGTATGGGACAAATTCTAGCTAAGAAGAAAAAAAAATGAGCTTAAATTTGAACAACCACCCAGGAGGTAGAGTTTGCTGTTTGAGTCTAATCAAATTAAGTGCCTGATTAAACAAAACAAACAAGTAATCAAATCTAGGATCTCCAAATATAACATTAACATCTCCAGGATGAAATTTTTAAATTACTCAATAGATGAAGAACCATGAGTGTCAGGAGAGAAGGAGCCATCCCTGGCTTCAACCAGAAGAGTTCTGATTATTTTCTCCTTCTTATATGGTCTTCCATGGAACATCCCATTAATGCCACTAAAAGATGGTTTGCAGTCCTTTGAGGTAGATGATTTCCAAGGTGGTTTCTATCTCTAGCATTCAGGTGGCTTATTATTCAATCTATACACTTGAAGGGATCCTCAGAAAAGCCCTGTGTTCACCTAATTACTACTCTATAATTTGTAGCCAATGTGTGTAATAGCATGAGGCAGTGCTTCTCAATCTTTAATATGTACTCACATCACCAAGCTTCTTGCTAAAATCTGTTTCAGGAAGACTGGGATGGGGCTTGGGGGTCTGCATATCTAACAAGCTGCACGTAAAGCTGATACTGTTGGTTCAAAAATCATACTTTGAGTAGCAAGTTTCCTAGGGACACAGTTTCACAGTGAAATTCAATAGCCAAGTAAGAGTGGGGACCGCTGAATACTGTAACTGCTCTTATAAATTTATAAAGCAATTTTCTGAGAAATACTGCAGACTTCTGACTGTGTTTTAACTCAGTGTTTCCTGAATTAATTTCACTGCAGAATCTTTTTTTGCAAGAAAATCCTATTACATAACACCAAATAGGTGGTATATAAAACATAGTTTTGGAAAGTTTTATTGTATGGGAGTCTTAAAAGAAATGCATAATTCTGTGTTTTTATGCACTTAATCCCCATTTCTGTGTTAGCAAAGAAACTATTTTCTCAAATTTTTACCTGAGAATAATCAAATATAGGACTTCCCTGAACTGTGCTTGAAATTTCAAATGTGAAATTTTTGGAAACCATTTACAGAAAGAAAAATATATGTGTCAGCAGTTACCTAACTGGATATGTTTCATGGCGTCAGCTACACTTGTCTAATTTGAAGACCTTGGAAAATGCCTTGAGCTAGAAAAATTTACTCCATTGGTTTGAGTACTCCACTGATGATGAATTATTCCTCCAGGTGAACCTTTCCTTTATCTCCTGTTCTTAAATGAGAAGACTCCCAGAGGGCTGAACGTGGGGTCACTAACCCACACTAGTTGGGGGAAGAGTTGCTATGAGCCCTTGCTCCCTCAAGGGCATTGAGAAACCATGAAACAGATGGTGCCGTTGCCTACCATGTATGTGACCAGTCCTTCTCAAAATGTCCCCCTATATCCCTGACTTTCCAACAACCTAATGGTAAAACTAGGGCATGGATTATCACTTCTGTTGAACAGACAAGGAAATGGCAGCGAAGATGATAAGTTATTTGTTTGAAGTCCTCTGTCTATTGGAAGAGCCAAGATAAAGGAAATAGAAAGATGCCTAAGAGCTAGTAAACTTCTCTTCTCTGCCAGGTACTTCATATGCTTAATCATTCAATCCCATTTTATACATTGGAAAACTGAAATGCAAGAAAACTAGCCACTTGTCCCAGTTAGTAAATGGGAAAACTGGGATTCAGGCACCTTTGTTTGACTCTCATGCATGTGGTGCAGACACCTTCAATATTTCTTCATCTGTCTGAGATATTAGTAGCTACCAGGTCTTGAAAATGAGGGAAAAGTCCTCACCAGGATAATGAGGTAGAAGTGCAAGATAAGATACTTGCTGCAGAGTGTACTCTACTGCAGAAGTTTGCCCAAGGTCAACCTAGCGATTTAATTGCATGGTTTCCCTTTTTCTTTTGCCTTTTAAATATATTGTAGGGACTTCCCTGGTGGCACAGTGATTAAGACTCTGCACTCCCAAAGCAGCGGGCCTGGGTTCGATCCCTCATCAGAGAACTAGATCCCATATTCATGCTGCAACTAAGAGTTCACATGCCACAACTAAGGAGCCCACCTGCTGCAACTAAGACCCGGCACAACCAAATAAATAGATAAATAAATGAAAATTATTTTAAAATAAATAAATAAATAAAAATAAATATATTGTACAATATCTTGTTCCAAATGGTGTTATTACCATCTCATTATTCCTTCATGCCTTTTAGTGAAGCACTTTTTCACAGGGTGCATTTTTAATATCATTCATCTGGGAGAAACTCTACAGATTTTTTTTAAAAGCACATGACACAAAATTTCTATTTGAGATTGATCCCGCCCACACCCCTCACCCCAACCTTGACTTTCTGGAGTCTTAAAAACATTCTTCCTGGACTTCCCTGGTGGCGCAGTGGTTGAGAGTCCGCCTGCCGATGCAGGGGACATGGGTTCGTGCCTCGGTCCGGGAAGATCCCACATACCGCGGAGCAGCTGGGCCCGTGAGCCATGGCCGCTGAGCCTGCGCGTCCGGAGCCTGTGCTCCGCAACGGGAGAGGCCACAGCAGTGAGAGGCCCGCGTACCGGAAAAAAAAAAAAAAAAAAAAGAAAAATAAGAAAATTAAACTCTTGATTTAAAAAACAAACAAACAAACAAAAAACATTCTTCCTAAGCAAAAACACCAGACAGCAGAGAAAGAAAACAATGAGACACACCTTGTAATTTTACCCCCAAAATCCCTGACAGATCAGATCTATAAATTCAGAGTAATATGGAGTGAGTCAGACCAAGAGCATGAACAGACCACGTTGTCCAGAATTCCCTCTGCTGCCAACATGGCCCAACAAGGTTCAAGGCAAAAATTCTCTTGCTCAGATTTGAGACATCCTTCTAGGAAGAGAACCTTTCAACTATCTGCCTAGGAAGCCATTTGTACCATGTCCTCATAATGAGATTTGGTATTTTTCATAGAAGTTCACACTTGACAGGCTGAATATGTCTTATAGATCATTTAAAATGTGATCTTATATTTTGTAATCAGCCAAAGTGAAAATACATGTGCTGCCAGCCAGTCAATTACTAAGTCATTTTTACACTCCCACTGGGTACCAGTCTGGACTGCAGGGAACGTGTGGCAGGCACTGGTCTAGATGCCTTCACATGCATCTTCTCCGTTAAAGTTAATAATTACAACAATCAGGACGATAGCAAGCCGTTATTTATCTTATTATGCAATAGGCACTGTGATAAATGTTTGCATGATGCCTGATTTAATGCTCACCATAATCCTACGAGATAGACAAGTCTTCCCAAACCTCATTGCTCAAGAGCATCAGCTGAGGAACTTTATTAGAATGAGTCCTAATCAAGACCTATTGAGTCAGAATCTCTGGGTTAAAAACATGAAATCTCTATTTTTCAGTAACTTTCTGAGGAATCACAAGGCAGCTTGAAGTTAACCAGCACCTGGGAAAAATAAGACAGATGTTGTTATCTCGATTTTATTCACCGGAAATCAAAGCTCAGAGGGAAAAATGTGTGCCCAAGATGTGCTGGCTTGTCACTGACTCACCACTGCAGCCACCTTAAGAGCATCCTCAAAGGTCTCTTACAACTCAGAGTGTGGTATGAAGATTGGAGTCGTTAGCATCACCTGACACCAAATCTGCTAAGCCAAGCATCTGCATTTTAACCAGACACCCCAGAAGACAGGGTGTGAGAAGTACTGCTCTGGACCACTGAGCTGTAGACTGAAAACTGCATCTCCCAGACTCTACCATCAGCGAGCTTATTTAATTTTACCAACGGGAGTCACTGAGGGAGATCGGAAGGTGGAAGGAAGGAGGAACCGTCTTTGTCCACTTTTGCAGAGACATTAGCAGAGGCGGGGGATTTAAGACAGGCTACTGTGGGCTCCAGCCACATGGATGATGTCTGGCGAGCTCCGGGGGTAGTGGGGGTGGTGGGGGGTGCGGCTTCAGGGATCCTGCTGACTGCAGTGGCACAATTCGGTAGCAACAGCTAACAGGTCAGCGTTCACGGGGGCGGGTAGAAAACTAGCTGATTTAGGGGTAACAATCTTTTCTTCTCTTTTGCTCCTTCAGCCCTTTCTGCATCATTGTAAACATTTTCCTGCATTAAGTCCCTCTTTACTTGAAATAGCAAGAGTGGTTCTCTTTCCCTGTGGATATTAGCTGATATTACAGCTTAGTTATCATACAATAGTCATGCTCCTTGTCAAAGGAGCAGGGTGAAGATTCAGCTCCAGGGTCTGAGATGGCAAAGCTCAAGTTCTTAACCAGTATCAAATACAGACGGTCCCAACTTACAATGGTTCGACTTCTGGTGGTGTGAAAGTGATATGCATTCAGTAGGTACTGTACTTCGAATTTTGATCTTTTCCCAGGCTAGTGATGTGTGGTCAGATACTCTCTCATGATGCTGGGCAGTGACAGCTAGCTGCAACTCCCTCTCGGCCACAGACCTGAGGGTAAACAATCCATACACTGACAACCGTTCTATAAGCATACAACCATTCCCTTTTTCACTTTCAGTACAGGACACAATAAGTTACATGAGATATTCAACACTTGATTAAAAAATAGGCTTTGTTTTAGATAATTATGCCCTACTGTAGGCTAACATAAATGTTCTGAGCACGTTTAAGGTAGGCAAGGCTAAGCTATGATGGTCGGTAGATTAGGCTTATTAAATGTATTTTTGACTTGATATTTTCAACTTATGATGGGTTTATAGGGACTTAACCCCGTCATAACTTGAGAAAGATCTGTGTATCAAAAGCACTGCACAATGAAGTATTCACTTCTATAGGGTGATTGAGCTGTCTTCTTGCTATTCATTCTTTTATCTACTAAAAATATATATATATAATAAAACATTCTGTGCCAAGAAGTATGATAAGTTCTGGGAATACAAAGTTGAATAAAACATAGCTCCTGCTACCATCGAAGGAAGATTCACAGGCAATTAATTATAAGACAATGTGGTAAGTTCAAAATTGAACCAGTTTCTAAGGACAGACCAATTTTAACATGACTGTTACTTGAACAATTATGAAAAAAACCAAATGATATTTAAGGCTGATACACCTGGGGACAGGAAGTCTTTTGCGAGAATAAAACAGTTACCTCTGGGTAAGGAAGACAGGTATTGACTGACCTACTTCTCTGAGGTCCCTCCTGTGCTATTCATTCATTCATTTGTTCATTCAATTAATAGCATTGAGTGCTTTATAGCAGGACCTCTCTATACCTTGGGAATAAAGCATTTGAGCAAAATAAGAGGGATTTGATCTCATGGGTCTTCCATTTTTAGGGAGAGACAGTCAATAGGCAAGTAAACAAATAAGGTCATTTTATTCTATGAAAAGTGCCCTAAAGGAAATTAGCAGGGAGATATGAATGAATGCAACTGAGAAGAGGGGGTATTTTAGGTACAGTTTTATTACAGGGGATATTCGTGTAGAAGCCACTGCCCTTGTCCCCAAGAAGGACATAATGAGTCTGAAGGCAATGCTGAAAAGTGGGTCTCAGGTTAGAAGAGCTGCCTGTGAGAACACAGCACATGGAGAGCCCCTCAAAGCTAGCACCTTCCCTCCAGCTAAGCACTGCTACAGCCAGCATTCAGAGTGCATGATTCTTCAGGGCAGGGGCTGGCTTTTCCTTAAAGCTCCATTCTTCACAGTTGACAGTGGAAGAGGCATGGCATGGTGCAATGATCAGACACTGAGAGTCTCCAATCTTGGTTCAAAAGCTGGTTGCAACACTACTAATTAATTTGTATCTCAGTTTAACAGCCCACAAAATGGGTATAATAATTCCCAAATCACAGGATTGTTGTGAGAATTGAAAACTTGGTGCATATCGTGTAGTAGATTACCTGGCTCACAATGGGTAAGCAGTAAATATTCTGTGAATTGATTTGCATGACATATACAAGCACCTTAATGTCAGAAATCATTGTGCTTTTCCCACAGTGATGGATCTCTCTCAGAAGAGATGGTGGAGTTGGATGTGAGACAGGGTTTCTTCTCCTTCAACCTCTGTTTACTTGACTAGAGGTGATGGAAGGAATGGGTGGGTCTTCCTCATGGAATTGAGGGCTTTCTGCTGGCTAAGTCTCAGTGGTTGCCTCTGCCATTCCTCTTACGACCAGATCTGCCAGGAAACCCACTTGCCAATGTCCCTCTGAAATTGTGTTCCCCAGAACTGTACAGAGTCCTCTGTACATAAATAAACAAATATTTATTCACCAATAAAAAAGAATAACTTACTGATACTGGTACAAGCTTCAACATTATGAACCTCAAAAATGTTATTTAAGTAACAGAAGCCAAACACAAAATATTATACATGGTATGTTTCCATTAATATGAAATGGCCAGAAAAGGCCAAATTATAGATAGAAAGCAGGTCAGTGGTTGCTTAGGACTGGGGTTGGGGAATATTAACAGCAAAGAGGCATAAGGTAAATTTTTAAACTGTGGAAATTTAAAAGAAACTGATTTGTGTTGATAGTTACACAACCATGAACATTTACTGAAAATTATAGATTTGTATACTTTCAACGGGTGAACTGTATTTATATAAATTATACCTCAGTAAAGCTGTTAAACAACACATGGGCTAATTTTTGTCATAAAGGAAGTGAGGTGATTAGCCAATTTATTTTGTATTTTGTTAAAAGTAAAATATTTGTAATTAAATAATGCATCCAGTTTTCCATGTTTGGATACTGCCATGGTCACTTTTTATCTGTGCTTTGGGGCATTTTACTTCATCTCCATGATTCTCAGTTCTTTTCATCTGTGGTTGGAGAAGGTTGAACTAGGCCATTTCTAAAGTCTGTTCCATCTCTGATTTTGTAGAATTCTTCAAGCTGGTCTAGTTTTCTCCTTGATCTGTTAGACTCAGTCTGCCAGCAGATTTCCTACAGCTGTCTTTGTTGTCAGGTCATGGTTTGGAATAGACCATCATGTACTTTCCTACTTAATCAAAAACTTTCGGAGAATATACTTCAGCTGATTTCCACCATCCTGATGAGCTGGACAAAGCTGACAAAATTGAGCAATACTTAGTCAATTTATTTTAAGTGGGTGCACTCATTTTAAAACTTATTTTTACATTAAAAATAATTTTACTGGGCAAAATTTAGCTTACCTACACATAGAGACAACATTAAAATTAAAACAGAATTCATTTTTGTCTACCAGGGCTTGCTGGTCTAGTATATGGACTACAGTGTAATATCAGAAATCCAGAAATTATTTTGTTGCCATGGGTTAAAAAGTGTAGATTTATTCTTTTTTCTTTTGCTGATCCTGACATCCTTTGATGTGGATGTGATGCCCTTGTGAAGTACTAATGGGGTAATTTGTGAAACTGCATTAGACTTTAATTTTGTAGTTATAGATCAATGCTTCTCAAACTTTAAAGCCTATGCAGATCAGATAGGGATCTTCTTAAAATATAGATGTTAAGATACAGTTGTTTTGGGAGTGGACTGAGATTCTGCATTTCTTTTTTTTTTTTTTTTTTACATCTTTATTGGAGTATAATTGCTTTACAATGGTGTGTTAGTTTCTGCTTTATAACAAAGTGAATCAGTTACACATATACATATGTTCCCATATTTCTTCCCTCTTGTGTTTCCCTCCCTCCCACCCTCCCTATCCCACCCCTCTAGGTGGACACAAAGCGCCGAGCTGATCTCCCTGTGCTATGTGGCTGCTTCCCACTAGCTATGTATTTTACATTTGGTACTGTCTGTATGTCCATGCCACTCTCTCGCTTTGTCACAGCTTACCCTTCCTCCTCCCTGTGTCCTCAGGTCCATTCTCTAGTAGGTCTGCATTTCTAACAAGCAGTTAGAATTTGCCATTGTTGGTCGGTGACCGGCACCCTGAGTGGAAAGTTGTTAGGATGAAAACAGAAGCTGTGGAAGGGAAGGAGTTACAGGGAGTTGCCTCATGTTAAAGGTAATGAGAACAGTCTGCAAAAGGGATAAGATGCCTCTGGGGGTGCAGTGAATACTCCATCAGTGAGGGTGGTCCTACAGAGGCTAGCAGGAATGTACTAGCTAGAGTACTAGGCTAGAGTACTAGCTAGGAAGAGGCTAGAGCCTAGGAAGGAATTAGTGGATGGGGATAACTGATAGACCGACCAGGAGACCCCAAATGTCTCTGCCTCTCACTGTGAGAATGCATACTTATGTTTTAATAGTGTCTCTTCTGACCTTGAAATGTATATATACCCACAGCTTCCTAATGAATTATTTATGATAATTTTCCATACTAATTATAAGCTTTTGGGGTCATGCTTATGTGTGTGACCACTGTGTTATAAGTACAAGTTTATTGGTTGTATGCCCAACCCCACCTCTTTCTTTTCCTGGATCGGACAATTTTAGTCTTCTTGTCCTCTTGTTCCTGGTCAGAAGCACACTTCATAAGGGCCTCTCTTTGAAAATCCTATAGCTGGTTGGGGACAGAAGCCTTGCATCATCTTTCTCAGCAGTTTGTTGCCCATGAAAGCATGAACTTCAGCCTTTAGGCACAATACTGATCCTCCAAGTCACCTTTCTCTTTCCTGAATATGGCATTTTGGGGAGCTACACAGATAAATAAAGATGCTATTTTACTATCAATCAACTATTGATTCTTATACATGTCCTTCATTCATCAGACCCTTAAAGGGAATAATGGAGGGTGACCATTGGACTTCTACCTGTGGAAAGGGGTCATCTCCCTGGAGGAGAGTTCCCTTCTTAAAAGATGAGGGATCACCAAGCTTCTCCCAGGACAAATGTGGGGATTCTGCCAGCTTCTGGGTTTGTCTATTCCAATTATGCATTCCAGGACTAAGGAGATAACCACAAGATGGGTTCAGGGACCCACTGGGTCCACTATGAGAGGGACCCGAGCTAAACCCCATTGACCACCTGGCCATAAGCCTCATACTCTGACTGCTGGACCACAGTGACATTTTGGATCTCCTGGAATTAGTGTCACCTCAGAGCCCACGTCCAGTAATCCCCCAAATATCAGATTCTTTCTTTTCCCCCGACACAAGTCTCCCTGGTGAAAGGCCGTAAGAGGGAGTAGTTCTCAGTGTGCTAAGAAAAATCACCTTATTTTAGATTGATGGGATTTCTGCTGGACCATCCAGGGGGTAAATCCTCTAGCTCCCTGTGTGGTAAAAGTGGCCCTGTTCTCGGCCTGTAATCACTCCCTGGAAATATTCAGCCTCAGATGCCTAAGAGAGGCCATTCTGAATCCGAGTGTAGGACCTGCTGTTGATTCTCATGTTTGGTCACACCCATAGGGATTTAGAATAAAGGGAGAGTCATGATCATTATCATCCATACATCTGACAGATATGTGTTGAATGCCTCCTGTGTGCTAGGCACTGGGTTGCTTGCCAGCACAGTGGAGAACAAGGCAGACATGGCCTCTGCCTTCCAGGAGCTTGTGGCATTGTGGAAATAGGTCACTACAGCCAAGGGAGAGATGTGCTCTAACTGGTCAAGTGTGAGTACTTTTACGAGGCTGCTGGCCTCATCTTGGAGGCATCAGAAGAAATCCTGAGGATACTGTGTTTAACCTGAGACCTGAAGGGATATCCAGATTAGAGGGAAGGGGAGGAACATGGGCCAGGCCAAGAGGTCATTAGGAGTCAAGTTCTGGAAGCAGAGGGAGCGTGAACCATTGGTCCTACTGGAAAAGGAGTGATATAACTGAAATGTAGGTTTTGGCAGGTGGAAGGTGAGAAAGACTCTCTCCTGGACCCAACTTCAGTCCAGCTCCTCTGAGCTTCCTTCCTGACTAAGCCATACCCTTGGCCCTGTTCTTGCTGGGCCTGCATAGCCCAGTCATAGTGAGAATCCTGCTGAGTTAATTTAGCAGGAATCTCCCACCCTTGTTAGATCACCCTCAAGAGCTGATCAAATTCCTCATCTCCCACCCTTATTATCTGATCACCCTGGTCTGCCTTCAACAAGTTCTGCTTAGCAAGAATCCCCCCTACACCTTGACATCTCCTCTTAGTAATTTTCCACCCACTGACCATCTCCCTCCCAACCCAGATCCTTGGCTATAAATCACCACTTTTCCTTGTATTCAAAATTGAATTCCGTTCTATACTGAAGTCTCTTTTCCTCTATTGCAATAGTTTTGTTTTTTTTTTAAATAAAATCTATCTTTAACTGGTGTCTGGCTCTGGTGCTCTTTACCAAAAAGAAGATACTGAGAGTTTGGGGAGGTAAATAATAGACAGTCTATGAAAGGGCTTCATTCCATGGAAAGCTATTGTAGGATTTTAAGAACTCTGGTGTCACTGTTTATTCACATGTAATAAAAATCAGTCTCATTGAATAACAGAATGAGGAGTGGATGAATGTAGGGGAACAGTCAGAAATCTAAGACAAATGAATACAGATAAAATGATTTTACTGTTTCCTAGTTAAAGATCATCATGCCCCTTTAAGAATCAGTCCCTGATGTTTATTGCAGCTTTAAAATAGGCCTTAAACAGTAAGGTTCAATGACAAGGAGGCCTGGAGAGGAAGTGATAGCCAAGTAAAAATCTGAAATATAAGTAGAAATTAGCAAGGTAAAATTGGAGTGAGTTGGAAGACAGGTTGGGGTAGCTTTAAGCACTGAAGTGAATGAAATGGGAAAATGTGTGATGTGTCCCAGGTGCACGACGGGAAAAAATATCTCCCCCAAATTCAATAAAGTGTGATAACAATATTAGTAATCCCTTCTCACCTTTTGTGATTCTGTAAGTCTAGAACTAAAATAATTTATTCATTGTTATTCATTTTCATCCTAAACACCACTTGATGCTACCTAACACATCACCACTGGTATTGTACAATTGCCGTTCTCTGCATCTGTGATGTGAGCTTCCCAAGCTTCCCATCACCCCTTCCTGGAATGCTCTCCCTCCTTCTTTGTTGCTGGACAGCTCTTATTGCTCCCCAAGGTCCATAAGGAAGTTGATGAAATAGTTAAGCAAGAGATAGTATATTCATCAGCTTGGACTGTCATAACAAAATACCACAGAGTGGGTGACTTAAAAAACAGATGTTTATTTTCTTACAAATCTGGAGGCTGGAGGTCCAAGGTCAAGATGGCAGCAGTATTTGTTTCTGGCTCTCCCTGTCCCTGGCTTGTAGATGGCCACCTTCTCACTGTCCTGTCACATGACCTTTCCTCTGTGCCTGCACGTGGAGAGGTGGGGAGGGGGAGAGAGAGAGGGAGGAAGGGAGGGAGGGAGAGAGAGAAGGGGACAGAGGGAAGGAAGGGAGGAAGGAAGAATGGACAAGAGAGCTTTCTGGTGTTTTGGTGTTTTGTTCTTTTAACCTTAATTACCTCCTTAAAATTCCTATCTCAAATATAATCAATTTAGGTGTTAAGGCTTCAACATATGACTTCTAGGGGACACACTTCTGCCCATAGCAGATGATGAATTCACTAGGGCACTTGGGCACATGAGGAGTGGATCACCCAGTATTCCAGTTGATGATATTTTATACTCAGCAGCATTGTATCTATTTTGGGGGAGAACTACAATGTTAAACTATATTCTTGAACATCTGTGAGGTTCCCACTGGGTTGAAGCAAGAAATAACAATGTGCACACTCAGAAATATTTCTTGACTAGAATAAGAGCTTAGCTACAAAGAAAGTCTTTTTCTGATCCAGCTGGTATCCAACTGATATATATTTAGACTTGGGCTTGATAGGAGAGAATAAAAATTGATTCTGCTCCTTGATTTTCAGAGAAAGTTATTTCCTTAAAGAAGCTGGCCCCCTCTGCAAGCTAGCAGCCCTTTTAAGGTCTGGAATTTCTTTTTTGTTATTTGATTTCATCTCAATTCCCCCCCCCCCCTTTAGAGGAAACAGTATATCAAAGCAAGAATGAAACAATTTGGAGACATTGATGCTGGGTACGTGTTTAAAGACCCTCTGTTCCGAATAATTTAACAACTTCCTCAACGCAAAAATTAAATACACTTGAAAAGTCCAAGAGTGGGATTGCAGAGAAGGATTAATACGAAGCAGAAATGTTCCTATTTGAGCAGATGGAATGAATTCTCCATATTTCCTTTTATACTACAATGATTATTTGTTAGACTTACAGCATCTTAGGTTACATAATTCAACATTTGCATTTTTTAAAGTCCTCTTATTTGTATCATTTCTCAGTTTTCAAAGCATTTTCTGACCTTTTAGTGCATTTCATCCTCATAACAATCATGTGAGTTTAGCTGGGCAGGTTTTTTAAAATTCAAGTTTGTAAATAACAACCACAAAAAATATCAAGCACAGTTTAAAAATATTTATGAATATCCCTTCAATCCTCATTATTTCCTGAACCACATACCAGAGATTTTCTTTGGTTGATGGGTAGGAAATGAATTTTGAGTGAGGCTAAACCCTCACATGATGCTTGAGGAAAAGGAAACTCATTAAAAAATGGCACAGTTTTACTGTTTATGTAATCTATCTCCTTTAAAAGTCTGATTGAATTCCTCTCTTAATTAAACAAAATCTTCTTAAAGTGTTTGATAATATTAATTATTGTATTAATATCATTGGGGAGTAGACATTCTTTTTTTTTTTTTGTGTGGTATGCGGGCCTCTCACTGTTGTGGCCTCTCCCGTTATGGAGCACAGGCTCTGGACGCGCAGGCTCAGCGGCCCTGGCTCATGGGCCCAGCCGCTCTGCAGCACGTGGGATCTTCCCGGACCGGGGCATGAACCCGTGTCCCCTGCATCAGCAGGTGGACTCTCAACCACTGCGCCACCAGGGAAGCCCAACATTCTTGAATCCTACACCATATTTATTCTCCCTATGAAGTTCTTCAGAGAGATGTATGTGCACACAGGAAACAGAAACTGATGGAAGACAGAACAATGTTCCACTTTATTAGAATTCTGGAAGGTTGGCCCAAAGTACATGGCCCGAGTTCAAGGTCTAATGGGGTCTTCACTCTTCTTATTGAGCCATAACCTGAGTCTCATGATTATACCATCTTCCAGCCAATATCACAGAGAGAGAAAATTGAATAACAACAGATCAGAAACACAGGAAAGGTAGAGCCTGGGGCCCGTCTCCTGCTATCCAGTTGCAGAGAAGGATGAAACAGAAGAAAGAGAGTTCAGCCAGAAGTGCTATGGAGGGACAGGTCTTCTGTCTACTTGCCACTTTTGAAGTGTAGACACAAGAAGGAGAAAAGACAGAGGGAGACGGCTGGCATCCAGCACCAGGAAGGAAGCCACGTGTGGCCTTACTGCTGCCTTCTCATGGATGGCAGCAGAAGACGGGAGACCCATGCCTTTGTAGGAGACCTTTAGACCCTGCTCACTACTATACTTGGCTCATCAAAATCCTGGAATCTGGGGGCTTCCCTGGTGGCGCAGTGGTTGAGAGTCCGCCTGCCGATGCAGGGGACACGGGTTCGTGACCTGGTCTGGGAAGATCCCACATGCCGCGGAGGGGCTGGGCCCGTGAGCCATGGCCGCTGAGCCTGCATATCCGGAGCCTGTGCTCCGCAACGGGAGAGGCCACAACAGGGAGAGGCCTGCATACCGCAAAAAAAAAAATAATAATAATAATAATAATCCTGGAATCTGACCAATCAAATTGATACCCTCCGAGAAGCAAAGAAGGGGTGATCTGAGTTTCCTCACAGAACTAGAGTTCTACAGTTCTGATGAAGGATGTTGGGTAGAAAAGAATCAGATTGCAGGGTTTTTTTTCCCCCTGTTTTACATACTTGGTCCCAAAGTTCACTTAATAGTATCAGCAACTGTGCTCCAAACACAGCCATGTCCCAATCTCTGAAAACTAGTAGAAGATAGAAAGAAATACGTATTGGGTTGGCCAAAAAGTTCATTTGGGTTTTTCCGTAAGATGTTAGAGGCCTATCTGTCATCATGGAAGCTGTGGTCAGTATGTAATATTATTTTTTCTTGGAACCAAGAAGAAATGTGAACTTGGAACCACAGTCAGGATTAAGATCTGCTTGCTAGCAATGGACTCTCTTCTAACCACTATTAGTCTTTACAAGTTTCCATTCTTCTATGGTCTAACAATGTTTGCATTGTGTCTTTCTGACAATTCACATCTTGGGGAGCAAGAATGACCTAGTTCTAAAATATGTGTGTCCAAGCTTATTTTAGAATGCAGAGCGAACTGCCGATGAAGAGAAATGGCCCTCTTATTTGGAGCACGACATTGCTGACATCATGAATGGAGAACAAAAGATCAGTATCCCATCCCCTTGTGTCAGAGAAAAGCGAGTTGAAAAAAAAAGCTAATAACACTACCATTTCTAATTGCATTTTGATTCCATTTGCTAGAAAGGTAATATTCTCTTATCTGAAGATGGTTTTCCTTTCCTCATATCTTCAGTACAGATAGTATTATTCAACCCTGGGTCCAGAGATGTGAAATACTGACAATTTTGGATGGCTCTCTAAGCATTTAATACAGGAAATTTACTTTTGTTAAGAATAACTCAGAAGGCATTTTTCAGCGATTTCAGGCTTTAAGCTGGAATCCACAGCTGTTTCATACTACGTTGTGAGAAACTGTGATGGGGGTCTTCTCTGAAAATATGCCAAGTTCTCACAACTTGGCATATAGTCGTGCCCATTGCTATATTTCTTTCCTCTTTTTCCCCACCCCATGTGATGCAATGTGCTATGATGGACAAGCACATAAACTTTGGTTTCATCCAGTTCTAGATTTGTAGCCTGATTACATACACTATTTCTGTGACTTCAGGCCCATTACTAGAACATGTCCTGTTTCTTCATTTGTATGAAGAGAATAAGAATAAGCACATGAGATATTGTAAAGATCAAATAATTTTTAAAATAGAGATATTTTAAACAAACTTCAAGCAGTTATTACCTCCACAGCCCCCATCTGCCTCAGTGAATCTGGTTTATCTACTTGATGTCTTGCTCCTAATTTTCCCAACCAGGACCATTTAACCATGGCATGGGATTTCTTCCAGAACCGAGCTTGTTAGAGGGCTGCCCTCTTGATATGTGTTAATTACTGTTACTTCTAGTCCTGCTGTAATCAGACGGGTGAAGAGTTGGCAAGCAATTACCCATTTGCTAAATCTGGCCCATTGCTTGTTTTTTTGTACAGCCTGCATGCTAACAGTAGATTTTACATTTTAAATGGTTGAAATTAAATCAAGATAAGAATGATATTTTGTGACATATAAAAATTGTATAATATCAAATTTCAATGTCCATAATTAAAATTTTATTGGAACACAACCATGTTCATTTACTTATATATTATCTATGGCTAATTTTGCACTAAACTAGAGTTAAGTAGTTTTAACAGAGTTCCCATGGAACACAAATTCTAAAATATTTACTATCCCATCTTATTCAGAAAATGTTTGCTGACCGCCAATAGAGAAAATAAATCACACTTAGGTAAACCTGGCTACTACTTACTAGCCACATGACCTTGTAAGAATCACCTTTTAAAAATGATTCTCATTATAGCATTTCTTCAAAGTGTCTAGAGAAAAATAAATGGCATATCATCTATGAAAGTGCTTGGTGAACTGCTTTCCTCATGACTTCAGTATAGATCGTATTATTCAATGCTGGGTCCATATAACTTTGTAAAACTGTATGATTTTCAAACCTTGTTTTTATCCTTGAAACCTTTTATTCACCTAAGTCTTACATGAAACCTCTTAAAGTAAAGCAGATGGAAGTAGGACAGGTGGTTGAAATAGGGAAGGGAGCTTGAAACGCTAAACACCCATCCACTCCCCCTGGGTAATTTGCTGAACCCCTACGGCTTGCAAGAGTTTGAAGCCACTAGGGGGATAAGGAAAGCAAGGACTTCTCATCTTTTCCATTACTAATGCTCCTTTTCCCATTTAAAAATTACTTAGTGCAACTCATGCTTCCTGGGCTTCAGCATCCAGTGACTACAAAATAAGAGGATGTAAAAAATGTGCCAGTGATAGGAGAATTTCTAGTTGTTGTCAAGCTGATCAACTAATGGGTTGCTGGCTATTTACCTGACATCCAACCTTGAGACACCACAAAAAATGATAGAGAGGTTGATGGGTTTGAGCAATGACCTTGAAAACCATGGGGAGGCCTCAGGGAAGACAGACAGTCGGGTCTTGTTTTGGGACAAGTAGTATCACAGAGGGCTACAGAGTGAGATTATTCAGATGGGGGCTAGAATGGACTTCCGTTTAAGATATGCTCCCATCTTTCCCTCAAGATGCTCATGGCTGAACAAAAGCAACACAGACATGGGCTGGCAAAGGATGACAAGGAAATAGCAGTGGGGTCTAAGACTTGATTAGGTGAGGAAGACCTAATAGCGTGTGCAGGTAGACCAGCTGGCCCTCTACACTCAGTAAACCATCTTGAAAAAGAGCATGGCCCTGCTCAGAGAGGCAAGGTGCGTCCCTGAGAGGCACAGTCATCTGGAGGAGGGATAGTAAAGAGGAAGTTGTTTTTCTCCCTCTCCCCCTCATTGAAATTTCCAAGGGAGGACTAGGGGTTCACAGAGCTAAAGCAGGTGACAAATGAGGAGTACAACATCAACAAAGTAAAGATAATAGGATAGACAATCCAGACAAAGTGCGACAAAAGGAACCATCAGGCAGAGCAGGCACTTAAAGAACTCTCAAGGAGACAAAGGAAGGTATTTGTAACAAAAAGCAGAGACAAGCAATTATAAAGGAAAAAAAATTGGGGCCATTATGGTCAGGAAAAATAGAGTTGACATAAAGATATCGGTATCTGAGTAGAAAAACAGAACATATATAGTCAAAGAACAGATTATTGATCTGAAATACCAGGCTAAGGACCCTTTCTGGAAAGCACCCAAGAGGAATAAAGAGAAAGTATAATTACACAGCTAATAGATCTAAAACGGTAGAAGGAGAATATCAACCTCTTTAAGATAGGAATTCCAGGAAAGAGAAACATTACAGGAGAAGAAATAGCTAAAGAAATATTGGCTGAGAATTTCTCAATTTTAAAGGGCAGATGGTATGATCCTGGTTTAAAAACATACACGGGCACATTTTGACACAAAAAGGTGAAATTTTAGAAGATCGCAAAGAAAATTCCAAAAGCTTTCAAAGGGAAAAGTAGATCACACACAAAGGAAGGGGAGATATAATAGATTGATGTCATGTCTCCAAAGCAACACTGGATGCGAGAAGCCCCCCCAAATAATACTTTCACTGTATTCAAGGAAATATAGAATTTTATTTCCAGCTTAAACATGGGGAGAAAACAAAGATATCCTTGAACATATAAGGCCACAGCCTTCAGGCCACTCTCCCTTCCCCTGTGATCCTGTCAGCCTGCTTTCCATGCTTACTCTTTTGTTATATATGTCAAGCACCTTCATTTGAAATTAAAAGCCAAGAATTTGACTCTGTATTCTCCAGGCGAAATAATTCTCTCCCATGAATACAGTGAGTTTAGAAGATTATTCTTCGGCCTGAATTGTAGAAAAAAGGGTGCTGGCTACAAGATATATGGAAAAAACAACCTGGATTGATATCTCAAAATATCTTCTCTATAGAAACGCCTTAATGAAGGTGGACACAAAGTGCTTTGGGAACAGGAACAGTAATGAGGGGGCAAGGACTCCAGATCAGCATGGTTTTAAGAAAGCCACAGATCTTCTAGAGTAGGTGAGTTTCTGATAAACCTGTGACTCTTACTATAATACTGGGAGTCAGAATGGGCCATCTTTCACATCTTTATTCTACAGGCATGAGCTTGGCTTGAAATGTTAAGATGTTCCTTGAGATACTGACATTTTATTGCTACTAGAACATGATGATAATTTGAGTAATTGAAAGCAATCCACTTTTTCTTTATGTTCTAATAGCACTCTGATAAACATGGAATGTTTCATGTTTCTTCCTAATCAGCAATGTCTTCAAAAGCAAAAGACCTCCCAGATATTACAACATGAGGTTATTTTTAATATTTAATGCAGAATCAAGGAAGCTCCTTTTGGTTCTGTATTCAGTGGAATAGATGTAGAAATGCTGGTATATAAAAAGCAGGATTGAAGGAATTTTTGCACCATATCTCTTTTACATTTCTGTGCAACATTTCTACCTTGGAAGGAGTTAAGTCTTTTTATTCCATTTCTACACTGTATTTTCAAACAGTGCATTTCACTAATGATTCACTACAGTTGAACCATTTTTATTTCATTTTTATGATATATTTACATGTAGTGCATTTTACACTGGGGGACATAGACTTGTTTATGGGCTCTTTCTCATCTCAGTTTTTTGAACAGTGTTTTTCTATCTTGTGAAGAGTGTAATCATTTCTATGTTATTTCTACACCAATAGATCGTTACAACAACAAAAATAATATGAATAGCTACCAATTACCAAGCCATGTGTGCCAGGTAGAACAGTAAGCAATGGGCATCTGGTTACAGAATTTATCTTTACAAACAAACCTGTGAAGTAGTACTGATTATCATCTCCATTTTACTTATGAGAAAACTGGGGCTCAGAGAAATAAATTAACTTATCCAAGCCTCATATCTAGAAAGTGGTGCAGACACGTTTGAATTCGGATCTGATTTTAAAATCTTCACTTTCTAAAATATGACACAAATGAACCTATCTATGAAATAGAAGCAGAATCATGGACACAGAGAATAGACTGGTGGGTGCCAAGGGGGAGGGGGAATGGGGGAGGGATGGATTGGGAGTTTGGGATGAGCAGATGCAAACTCGTATATATAGACTAGATAAACAACAAGATCCTACTGTATAGCACAGGGAACTGTATTCAATATCCTGTGATAAACCATAATGGAGAGGAATATGAAAAAGAATGTATATATATGTATAACTGAATCGCTTTGCTATACAGCAGTAATTAACACAACATTGTAATTCAACTATACGTCAATAAAAATAAATTCTAACAAATCTTCACTTTCAATATTATGCTTTGGTGCTATGTCATCAGGATGTTATAATATTGTTATCACCATGGTGATGACCATGATCTGCATCACGATCATCGTTGTTACCTCCGGTATTCTGAGACAGTTTCATTGTATCTGGTCTCTCTATCCTGAATCCTCAGTTTATCCCATCAGATATTCACACTTGTATAGTCATATCAGGGTTGATAAATCCTATCATCCCATGGGACATTTGAGTAACAGACTAATTTCACCTACTGTTTCACTTACTGTTCACAAAGTCTTTGCAAAGTACCTAGAGGAGAGAAAGCAGCACCAACATACAGATGAAGGAAGTGAGGCTGAAGGAGGTACCTGACTGAGCTGAAGTGAGCAAGCGGTTGCTTTCAGTCATAAAATGCATGTTTCTGAGCCTGAAGAGCCCAGTTTTCTACCACATTATATTGCCTAGTACAGTGCCTGGGGCAGACAAAGTGCTCAATCTGTATAGGTCAAATTAATGGGTGAATAAATGAAGTAATTATGAGTCCCTTGTGAGCAGAGATATGTGTGTGTGTCTGCGTGTGTGTGTGTGTGAATTCTCCAGTGTTTAGCACAGTGCTGCTTATAGTGAGTACCTAGCAGATATATATCAGTCAGTTGAATGGATGCACAAAAGACCTAATGAATGAGTGGACTGATATGAGTTCTTTGAAGGTAGGGTTATTGTTATTTGTTTATTAACAGTGCCTTGCACTGTACCTGACTTACAGTAGGAACTGAGTAAAAGTTGTTGAATGTTTGGTGAATGGGTAACTTTTCACCATCCCCACCACTCTTACTCCTGGTACTACTGCCAACAAATATAGGGAACACACCATGTTCCAGGCACTGCTCTAACTCACTCATTTCCATAACAACTTTTTACTTATAAGAATACCCATATTTTATAAATAAGGGGTACACAGAGGTTAAGTAACCTTCACACAAATTTCCCAAGATAGAGAGCCAGACATTCTGGATTCAGAGTCCATGAAACTTAGATCTGAGACAGTGTGTTTTTTTTAAAGCAAGAACACGGTACAAAAGTTTTACGTTTCCATTAATAGTATGGCCACTGACTTTAAACTGTTCCTCCTAAATCCTAACCAGCATGTCCCCAATTCCAGCTTTCATCTCAGACAGCATCCAGATTGTCCTGCGTCTTCTGCATTTGGTTCTCAGAGTATCTCCTGAGCAGGGGGTTAAATGGACAACGACAGAGAAACGAGACCATAATCACCCTTCCAATCATCTTCCTAATGTCATATTATACTTTGAAACTTCCATCCTTTCAGGAGGATTTGTTGGAAGAATGTCGGTACGCAGAACTGGCCATGCACTGCCCATTAAGTTAATGAAGGGGGCTCAGCGCATTCCCTTAGAGCTCTCACTGAAAAGGAAGTGCCAGGCATGTCAGAATAATAATCACCATATAACACACTGATTTTCATTCACAACGAGCTTCATGAGCATTAACAAATGAGTCCTAACTACCCACTCTGTGAGGCTGAAAAGCCTACAATCCCCTCCATGGTGAATAGGGGCATAGGATGGAATTAGAAAAATATCTCTTTTCTCCCACTCTCTATTCCCTTACTAAACAAACAAAAAAGAAAAGAAAAGGAAATTTCATTTCAAGCAGAGCTGAAATGGCTCCTGAGTTCTGACATTTCATTAATGCTGACCAAATCATCTTTTTTCCCACCCAATTCGGGCCAGAAGCCGCTGCTTCTGGCTGTGTTTCAAAAGAGGGCTACAAGCTGAACCCAGTATCTTGGGCTTTGCCAAGAAGGCTGAGCCACATTTGTGGTCTGACAGGGGCTCCATCCTTGCCCTGAGCTTCCTCTCAGCCAGTGGTCCCACCATTCTCTTACCTGGAACTTGCTCTTGACTCTTCTTCCTAGTCCCCAATTTCCCATATTCTGTTGATTAGGTTTCCTAAATATTTTTAAATTAATTTTTATTGGAGTATAGGTGCTTTACAGTGTTGTGTTAGCTTCGACTGTACAGCAAAGTGAATCAGCTATACGTATACATATATCCCCTCTTTTTTGGATTTCCTTTCCATTTAGGTCACCACAGAGCACTGAGTAGAGTTTCCTGAGCTATACAGTAGGTTCTCATTAGTTATCTATTTTATACATAGTATCAATGTGTATATATGTCAATCCCAATCTCCCAATTCATCCCACCACTCTCCCTTTCCCCCTTGGTGTCCGTACATTTGTTCTCTATGTCTGTGTCTCTATTTCTGCTTTGCAAATAAGATCATCTGTATCATTTTTCTAGATTCCACATATATGCGTTAATATATTTGTTTTTCTCTTTCTGACTTACTTCACTCTGTATGACAGTCTCTAGGTCCATCCACGTCTCTACAAATGACCCAATTTCGTTCCTTTTTATGGCTGAATAATATTCCATTGTACATATGCAAGACAGGAACACATACTCACCCATCAGCATACGTTTCCTAAATAGTAATTGAATCCATCTCTTCCCTTCAAAACCCATCCCTACTGTTAATTACAGCTGCCATCATCTCTTCTCCTTAACACTGAAAGTATCTCCTAATAGGTCTCCTTGATTCCAGTTTTATGCCCCTCCTATGAATGGCACATATTTCTGAGACTCTTATCTGGCACTCTCTCTCCCCTGCTTTTAAGTCTCTAATGACTCCCAGTTGTTTATAGGATAATGTAGAGGATGTATATTCATACATTGTGGCAGACTAAAGTTATGGTATCTGAAATTTTCTTGATTTAAAGCATAAGGTCTATGCCAAGTGTCCTATTTAAAACATAGTGTCATCCATTAAAACATAGGGTCATCCATTAAAACATAGGGTCTATTTATTCTCCTGTTAAATCTGAGATAATGACCATTTTGACCAATAGAGTATGGCAAAATTATGCTTTCCAAATTTGGGGCATTATTTTAACAAGACTGTTAGCTTTAGCCTATCCTAATGCCATGAGCCAACATGCAAAAAGTCTAAACTCCCTACTGAAGAGACTCTGATCTGTGCTCAGTAGTTACTCATTGAAGGATTAAAAGGGCACATAAATTTGTAGAAGACCAGAAAATTTTGCTTCACCAAGGAGGCTGCTTGGAACTGAAGCCAGGAATCTAAATGACATATTCTTAGAATGATTGGAACTGATGGGTGTATCAAGTTAAGGAGCTTTCTGTCTAATCCCTGGGCAAGATTTGCTCCACTGGGAACCCAGACAGAACACCAAAAAACAATATTAAAGAGTGCCCTGGTGCTTCCCTGGTGGCGCAGTGGTTAAGAATCCTCCTGCCAGTGCAGGGGATACAGGTTCGAGCCCTGGTCCAGGAAGATCCCACATGCCGTGGAGCAACGAAGCCCATGCACCACAACTACTGAGCCTGCACTCTAGAGCCTGTGAGCCACAACTACTGGGCCAGCGTGCCACAACTACTGAAGCCCGCACGCCTAGAGCTTGTGCTCTACAACAAGAGAAGCCACCGCAATGAGAAGCCCACACACCACAACGAAGAGTGGGCCCTGCTCGCTGCAACTAGAGAAAGCCCTCATGCAGCAATGAAGACCCAACGCAGCCAAAAATAAATTAAAAAAAAAAAAGAGAGAGAATGGCCTAGAATATGAAAAGTGATTCCAGCTCCCAGAGTCTCAATTATCCAGAAATTCACACCTGGGCCTCCCCAGAAAGCAGGTCGGCCAAACAAGTCCAGGGTCTTTTCATATTGTAGACCTTGGCTTACACGTTTTCACTTCCTATAGAAAGCTTCTGCTGATATGACTGCCCCTTCCTCCCATCCCACACACATACACTGCACTGCTCAGGGTTCCAACAGCACTCTACACCTCTCGTTATTTAGCATTGTCACACTCCATTAGAACTGCTTACTTAAATGTCTGTCTCCTTTAATACCATAATTGCCATAGAGGCAGGGACAATCTTGTTCATTATTATATTCCTAGCATCTAACTACAGTGTCTGTTGAGCAATATACCCTAAGTAAGTATTTGTTGAGTGAGTTGGCTCAGTCTCTTTGAGGACAGTTGCTCTTTCCTTTCTTTATCCAGTTATCGTCTACTCATCATCTAGATCCTTGACTGCTCATCATGTCTTTGGGAAAGTGTTCTCTGATCTAGCCTTTTAAATCAAACTCCCGTTTTTATACTCTCTTGTCATTTGGTATTTCTCTTATTGCACTTTTCATTATTGCAATTTGATATTTTCACAAAAAGTATTAGGTAGTTTGATACTTTTAGCTTAGGTAAGACTAGGATAAATATATCAATATGTTACTGCACTGACAGATCTGAGAATTTGGCTATGAAATACAAAATAATAGTTTAAAACACATTTTCGTAAATTCTTTGACTTTAATATTTTATGAAAAAGATGGAATTTTACTTTGTTGAACTTGAGGGACTTCCCTGGTGGCACAGTGGTTGAGAATCTGCCTGCCAATGCAGGGGACATGGGTTCGATCCCTGGTCTGGGAAGATCCCACATGCCGCGGAGCAACGAAGCCCAAGAGCCACAACTACTGAGCCCATGTACCTCAACTACTGAAGCCCATGGGCTGGCGCTCATGAACCACAACAAGAGAAGCCACCGCAATGAGAAACCCGTGCACCACAACGAAGAGTAGCCCCCGCTCGCCGCAACTAGAGAAAACCTGCTCACAGCAACGAAGACCTAACGCAGCCAAAAATAAATAAATAAAATAAATAAATTAAAAAAATAAAAAATGAAAATAAAGATAGGATTAAAAAGAAATGTTGAACTTGACAAGTAAATAGGTAATAGATCCTGGTAAATAAATCTTTCCATTCTGTGGGCACTGATTGATTTGGTTATCAATAGTGACACGGACCTCTTTCCCCTTGATTGTCATGGTGCTGGATTTGTTTCAAAGGTGACGAAAGGGGTTCCCATATGTGATTTTTAAAAATCCCGTTAACAACCCCACGAGGTAGTCAGCGTAGGGCTGGGATCACTTTTATCCCTACCTACAGATAAGTATTTATGCAATTTGCTAAATGTCACAAACATTTGTGGGTTATCTGAACTAGGATAAAAACAAAAATAAAATCAAAAACAAAAGACTGAGAGTCTTTGTCTTACTGTCTTATATGATGTTAGTAAAATATTATTTAGGTATAAAGCAATGTTGATAAACAACAGACTCCAAATGTCAGCAGTAGGGCTTTATTGGCTATCATCTTTAATATTTCTTAGATACCCATCAACTATTTTGAGCTTTACGGATTTGTGGGACAATCGTGCCCTTCAGGTAACTTCTGTGCATTACTCCTTGGGTTTTATCCCTATAGGTCTAAACTTCTTCCTGAGAGTAGATTGTGTCATTCCCTTTGCCTCAAACATCAAACTCCTTGGAAGTCTTCTTAGGTGCTGAGATTACACCACGCAAGCTACACTTCACATCTTGGCATTGTTGATCATAAGGTGTGGGTGTAGTTAGGACCACCCATGAATAGTCTGGGGCTCCCTTCCTGGGCACAAGGATTGAGTAGGCAATGCTGTGTAACTTGCTTTGGCCAGTGGGATGTCAGTGAAAGTGACGTGCATTTCTGGAAAGAAACTTCAAGAGCCAGTGAACAGTTCTCATATCCTCTTGTCTCTGCTGTGGTGATTATAAAAGCTTGCTTGATATGGAGTCTCCATCAGCCTCATTCCGCAAGTGACAACAATGATTGGAGGCTTCCTGCCAATCTGCTTTGCACAAGTAGCATGAGGAAACAATAAACCTTGACTGGTCTTCTTCTTGGTTGGTGAATCTGCTTCTGTTTTGTAAATAAGTTCATTTGTATCCTTTTTTTTTTTTTTTTTTGCGGTACGCGGGCCTCTCACTGTTGCGGCCTCTCCCGTTGCGGAGCACAGGCTCCGGACGCGCAAGCTCAGCAGCCATGGCTCACGGGCCCAGCCGCTCCGCGGCATGTGGGATCCTCCCGGACCGGGGCACGAACCCGCGTCCCCTGCATCAGCAGGCGGACCCACAACCACTGCGCCACCAAGGAAGCCCTGTATCCCTTTTTTAGGAAAAGTATTTGAAAAAGAATAGATATATGTATATGTATAACCGAATCACTTGGCTGTATACCTGAAACTAATACAACATTGTAAATCAACTACACTCCAATATAAAATTAAAAAATTTAAAAAAAACCCCAAAACAACAACAAAAAACCAAAAATAAACTTTTATTGGTCTTAACCATGGAGACTTCCAGGCTACGTGTTACCATAATATAATCAAATCTATTTTTTAATAGAAATCCATTTTTAATTAATTTATTTTATTTTTGGCTGCGTTGGGTCTTTGTTGATGCACGTGGGCTTTCTCTAGTTGCGGCAAACAGGGGCTACTCTTTGTTGCAGTGCATGGGCTTCTCATTGAGGTGGCTGTTCTTGTTGCAGAGCATGGGCTCTAGGCATGCGGGCTTCAGTAGTTGTGGCACGTGGGCTCAGTAGTTGTGGCTCGCGAGCTCCAGAGAGAAGGCTCAGTAGTTGTGGCACATGGGCTCATTTGCTCCGTGGCATGTGGGATCTTCCTGGACCAGGGCTTGAACCCATGTCCCCTGCATTGGCAGGCGGATTCTTAACTACTGCCCCACCAGGGAAGCCCATCAAATCTATTTTGACGGACTTAGAAATTGACATCTGAAAGGGAGAGTGCTGCTCTTACTGTATATATGTGTATATACAGAGAGAGAGCTGGCTTACAGTTTGGCTACTGGGCAGTGAGGGAGCTCTTGTTGGAGGCTGGAGAATGGAGAGTTGTTTTATGCTGTAGCAAATATTTGACAAAATTTTACCCTGTTGAAACTTGAGATGCAGATAATATAACTAACGCACTTGTAGTTCTAAGGGAAGTGGTAAAAAATCAGAATGTTACTATCTTCTTGGGACATCACAAGGAGTGGGACTGAATGAGGGTGACACAGGAAAGCCCGGGAACTTCACTTCCTAAATTATTGGACATCAGAAGAGGTCTTCCCTCAGGGAGGGGTGACCATGTTGCACGTTTATAAGTCAGTAGTGTGGACATGCATAAACCAAGTGGGAAAGACCTTGTGTCCATTTCACATGCTGTCAACAGGTAGCTATTGAGTACCAGCAGTTTGCCTGGTTTGGGAAATATAAAAGAAGAAAACAGAGCCTGCTGTTCTCTGGGACCTCATGTTTTCTGCAGGGAAAGACAGAGTGGCTCACAGCTTGACATTAGACCTAGGTTCTCATTAGAGGTTCACTGCTCACTAGCTGTGTGACCTTGAGCAATTTCCTTCACCCCTCCGAGCTTCAGTTCTCTTCACCATAAAGTGGAGATAATGGTATCAATCACAGTAGATTGATGTGGGAATGAAGAGACATTCAGTGGCTGCTATAATTATATTTGAATTATGATAATAGGGAGGGTTATATTTGAATTATGATAGTAGGGAGTGTTATAATGGCACTGAAGCCAAGGCATAAAATGAGTGAAGTGAGGAAGAGCTTTGCTTTGGCTGCAGGATCCCGGGAAGGCTGCTTAGGAGAGGCAACACTGGTCCAGATGTTCCCAGATAGATAAGCAGGGGAAGGGCATTTTAGGCAATGGGTAAAGCATGTGAGAAAAGATGGTACCCTGGGCAGCATTGCTTATTCACGGGATTACAAGCAATTCTCTTGGCTGGACAAAAACCGTCAACTGACTGGGTAGCAGCTGAGGTCCAAGAGCTAAGAAAGGACTCGATGCAAATCCACTCATCATTTTAGAGCGTTTGTCCTTTTCTCTTCAATGGATGGTTCCAAAGGTAAGCTAAGAGCAAAAAAATGCTTATTCACTTAAATTTCATCCCCATCACTGTGTTTTCCTATTAAATTTAGATCCATTTTTCTACCAAAATGTATGCTTTCTTGGGCAGGAGGGAGCAAACTCGATGACTTTGGATGTCGGTAGGTTCTTTGGACTCAGCAGAGAAATCTTTCCAAATGAAAATTCTGAGAAAAACCCTGTTCCCTATGCTTAGAGGGCCTTTATATTCCACTCCTTATCTACCCATGAAAAATGCTTCCAATTATCTGCCTGCCTCTATTATTTGAAATAGTTCTGCATCCACCATTCAACCCAGATAACTGAGCTAAACCTTTAGAATGGGTTTTTAATGAGAGAACCAGGCATTGGGGAATACGTTGATCTTGGTAAGTAAAGTTTCTCACGATCAAAGGCAGACTAATTAAAGCTTGACAGCCTATGTGAATATGCACTTAAAAAAAATGTAGCTCTCCACGGAGGCATATTAGCTCAGTATCTATGTCCTTTCTCTAAGGCATTGGAACAAGGTGTTTTAAAGAAAGAGATTTGCAGGCTTAAGAAAAAAGCTCTAGAACCCGTTTTTTCCCAAATAAAAACTTTTATGGAACAACAACATATATAACGTTCATTTATGGCTGCTCTGGGGTTAACAGGGCAGGGGTACACTCCCTTGAAATTTCCCTTAATCTATCCTAGTGTCCCAAGTCTTCCATGCCAGATTCGAAGGCTTTGGAGCACACAGGGAGGTGACCTCTAGCCAGGAGATCTTTCTCTGATTTTTCTGTGGGTTCTTAGGCAAAGCAT
Source organism: Mesoplodon mirus (assembly GCF_964341445.2). Lineage (NCBI taxonomy): Eukaryota > Metazoa > Chordata > Mammalia > Artiodactyla > Ziphiidae > Mesoplodon > Mesoplodon mirus. The sequence goes on from NC_138992.1 coordinate 7,478,047, forward strand.
TTTAGCCTTATTTTCATCATCTGCAGATCTGAGGGCTTGACTAAATGATCTTCGAAATCCCTCATGGCTGCACCATTCTGTGAATTCCAATAGATTCTTTACTGCAGATAGGGGCTGCACTTAGAGTTAACATTAACAGCTGCTTTTCAAGGTTCTGGGTCATAGGCTTTATTTAAATAATCTCTCATTCTCATTGCAACACTAATTTTTAGATTCCAGTGTTTCCATTTTATAAATAAGGAATATAAAACTCGGTGATGTTCAGAGACTTGCCAACATTTGTGTAGCTTGTAAGAGAGGAAGCAGTGATTGGAACCCAGTTCTCTCTGATTCCAAAGTCCGCACGCTTTCCATTGTGCTGTCCTGTCTCTGGCTGAGTGAAGGTAAAACTGTCTGTAGCTGGGTTTCAGGGCGGTTATGTGCGTAAATAATTAGTGCTTACGATGGTAGTAGACTTCCTATTCAGGCTATATTGTCAACTAATAATAAACCTACCTTCTGGGGTAAAATAAACTTTTCCCTTTTGATTGAGTCAGGAGAAACACTAGAGATTTATGAGAACCATCTTCACACATATAAAAGGCTGGTCATATGTAGTGAGCAGCACCTAGTAGGTGCTCAGAAGTCTTTGTTAGATAACATATTCTTGGAAGCCCTAACGGGTTGAACTAAGCCCAGTGGGTAAAACTGATTTAAAACAATTTAAGGACAGTCTTTCTGCAAGAATTGTCTGGAGACTTGATGGGCTGCCCTGGGAGATGTGGTTGTTCGCATGCCAGGACAGCTAGAAGTGCTCAGTAAATTCTCATTTCTTCCTCTTCCCCTTAACATGCCCTTTTTCTTCTCAAATCAAATCGGCACGGAGACATGTTTACTCTGGTAAGAAGGCAAAGAAGCCTACAGAATGGAGGGCAAAGGCAGGGAGCAGTTCCATTAACAGAGGCACTGGCAGTAGCAAAGCCATTCTCTGCTTGTCACCTTCTCTTGGCCTTCTTTGCTGAGCGAACATTTGAGCCCCAGATACCATTTGATTTGCATGCTTGGGGGAATAATAAAAGAACCTGATTATGAAATGAAATGGCCTGCGAGCTCATCAAAGAGTTGGAGCTTGCTGCAGGGGGAAAGTTACTGTCGAGTTCCGCCCCTCGCAAATAAGAAAATAAAGTAATTTCTAAGAAAGAGCAAAGGTGAAGTTGCTAGGCCAACGGATCCTGTGTGTGTTAGCAAAGGACTAGAAGTGAATCAACAACTCTTTTTGTGATAATCCAAGCAGAGAGTAAAAGTGGTAAAGTAACCCCAGGCTTGGCAAGTTTTGAGAAAATGTCACCTTGGGTAAATTGCTGCATTCCTGTAATGAATTCTAAAGGAAGACTTTTGAGAAAATGGACAACTTCAGATTTTGTCCCCGGCCACCACCATTTTGATTTGATTTGGTCTGAGTAAGATTTGAGAACTACTCTTTTCCAACAGAATACCTCCCCCTCCCACTACGGCAACCCGCATGGTAACAGCTGATCATTTGACAATGGGCAACTGACCCAAACTTGTCCGATAGAATAAGTTCCTCTCGACTTGAACTGAGAAAGTCACCATGTTCTTCTTCGTCCAAGAGAATTCCGAAGTGTGAAATTTGTAAACCCCAGTTGCCATATTTCCCAAAACAAGGGGAATCTGACTACAATGAGAATGCAGCTGAGCCATGGAGAGAGGTGGAAAGGAGATACAGGCCGAGGAAAAGAAACCTGATGAGTTCAAATCCTTGCTTTCAGTTCTCCTTGGAACCCTCTTGCATCCCTGCCATCCTCTCATTGTCCTTGAGGAAGAGAAAAATAACCCCTGACACACAGCACATGGCCTGGCACCCACAGGGCACCTGGAACAGGTGACCCTGTTCTCCTGCTGAACATAAACAATTACACAGAACATCAACAGCAGAAAAGCCACTATGTGACAGTGATGGATCAAGGCAAACACAGAAACACAGAAACAAACATGAATGTTGTCCAAGCCACAAAATAACAAACACTGCCCATCCTGGCTAATTTTAGTGCCTGCACTTCTTTACTGATCGTAGTTTAGCCTCGATTAGCTTTCTCTCCTTAGAGCTAAGATTTACTAAGGTCCCCAGTCATAGGAATACCCTTGCTACCTGATAGCATCCTGTCTGGAACATACCCTCGCTTCTTTCAGACCTCCACAAAATCACCCAACCAAAGGCCAAATCCTATCACAGTTTCTCTTTCTTCTTTTCCTTTTTTAAAATTAATTAATTAATTAATTTTATTTTTGGCTGCATTGGGTCTTTTTTTTTTTTTTTTTTTTGCCATACGCGGGCCTCTCACTGTTGTGGCCTCTCCCGTTGCGGAGCACAGGCTCCAGACGCGCAGGCTCAGCGGCCACGGCTCACGGGCCCAGCCGCTCCACAGCATGTGGGATCTTCCCGGACCAGGGCATGAACCCATGTCCCCTGCATCGGCAGGCGGACTCTCAACCACTGCACCACCAGGGAAGCCCTGCATTGGGTCTTCGTTGCTGCACGCGGACCTTTCTCTACTTCCCCACTTTCTAGGCGAGCGGGGGCTACTCTTTGTTGTGGTTCGCGGGCTTATTGCTGTGGCTACTCTTGTTGCGGAGCACGGGCTTTAGGCGCATGGGCTTCAGTAGTTGTGGCACGCGGGTTCAGTAGTTGTGGCGCACGGGCTTAGTTGCTCCGCGGCATGTGGGATCTTCTTGGACCAGGGCTCGAGCCCGTGTCCCCTGCACTGGCAGGCAGATTCTTAACCACTGTGCCACCAGGGAAGCCCAATCACAGGTTCTTTCAACACCTTTTTACTGAGAATTCTCCCTTGATGCATTGAGTGAGAAACATGATTTGTTTAACTACAGATGAGTTTCTGGTGGTTTTTGGCTGGAGGACATTGACCTGCTGGTCAACCCGATCCCTAATCCCCTGGTATAACCCTGGCAGTCATCTAATTAACTTCTCCTTTTCCCTGAGCTCATCCAAGTTGGGTTTCTGTCACTTGCTATCAAAGGCCCTGACTAATGTGGTTCAATATGATCTCAGTGTAAAAACCATGTAGCACCTGTGCTCTTTCTGGAGTTGCCCACGTTTGCTTGTTCATATCTTTGCTTATTGAAACTTCCTTCATTCCACCGACTGAGTTTCCACTGTATGCCGGGCGCTGTCCAGGCGGCTGAGGACACAGAAGTGAATACAGCACACAACACCCTGCCCCCGTGGATATTTCATTTCAGTGCCACGTGGTTCCCTCTGCCTGGGACGACTTTTTCCTCCGTGTTGAAGTACTTCTTATCTTCAGTGCTCTATGTAAATGACACTAGACTTGGGGAAACTTCCAAGGTAGTGAGCACGCACTACCTGGGAGGGTCTTCTCAGGAAGAACATATAACAAGTGCAAAGGCGCTGGCATGGCCTCTGTTGCTGGAGAAACTGCAAGGAAGCTGGACTGGCTGGAAAAGAGGCAGCGAGAGACCAGGGGGTAGGAAACAAGGTCAAAGATGTGAGGAAGAGACAGTTCAGATAGTTCAGATGAAGCCTTAAAGGCCATGGTTAGGATTTTTAGTTTCACTGTTAGAAGTGGTTGGATCTGGGTATCATCTGAAGGGAGAGTTAATGAAACTTGCTAGTGGATTCTACGTGGGTATGAGAAAAGGAAACACGTGGAGTTTGCTCCAAATATTTTTGCCTATGAAACTGAGAGAATGGAATTACCATTTACTAAGTTGCAAGCATAGAGATAGGTCTTTTGGGAGGTGGGCAGGGCCAAAGTATTTAGAAATAAGAGTGTAGTTTGGAATATGATGCGTTTAAGATGCCTACTAGACATCCAAGTGTGAAATCAGTTAATCTATGCTAAGAGCCACTTGGCAAATTCTTTTTTTTTTTAATTCCGTTTTAAAAATTTTTTTATTGGAGTGTAGTTGATTTACAATGTTGTGTTAGTTTCAGGTGTACAGCAAAGTGAACCAGTTTTACATATATATATATATATATATATATATATATATATATATATACCCATTCTTTTTCAGATTCTTTTCCCATAGAGGTTGTTATAGAATACTGAGTAGAGTTCCATGTGCTGTACAGTAGGTCCTTACTGGTAATCTATTTTATATATAGAAGTGTGTATATGTTAGTCCCAATCTCCTAATTTATCACTTCCTCCCATGTTTTGCCTTTGACACAGCAAATTCTTAAAAAAAGTAAATTTCCTACCATCTCTCATTTTTTTTGTTCAATACAGACACCTTTTCCCTCTTTTCTCCCAGTTGAAACCCTACTCATTCTTCAAAGAATAGTTTGAAGCCTTTCTTGTCTGCAGCTAGCATTTATTTCATATTTACTCTCTGCTCCACAAAGTCATACAGGGACTCAAGGTTCCTTCCACAGGGTGGCTCCATCCATGCAGGAGGCCATCCGGCATTCTGCTGGATACTCAGCAGCTGCCCGGCACATACGCCAGGATGGGCAGGAGAGGAAGGAAGGAGAACTGTGAGACTGGTAGATGTGACCTCTCACCTTGACTCTCACTTTGTCTATAAGAACATAGACATATGACCCCCTCTAACTGCAAGCAAGACCAGGAGTTTAGGTTAGCAGAGTGGACACAGCAGAGAAAAAACTGGGGTCTAGTGAACGCATAATTTTTTCAGCTGCCCCTCTCCCCCACATTATAAAAAATACAGTATTTTGTTGAGCAGTGTAGTGGGGTCTCTGAAGCTTGGGCCGGATGCTCTCTCATCCCCTTTGCTGACAGAGGATGGAGATGTAGCTCCGGTCGGTGGTCCCGTGGATGGCTTTGGCCATCTGGCTCTGACCCAGAGCATGGAGAGTTCACAGAACCTTGGCATCTTCCCAGACACTCTCTTTTCCACATGCAGATGTGTTCCATGCAAATAGGAAGAAAGCAAAATCCCATGCTGAAGAGCAAAGTCCATTTGGGAGCCTCCATTAAATGAAACCCAATAAATAAGTCATTCCAATCGGGCCTCTTGGGTTTTACAAGGTTTCATTCTTATGCCTCTCTGGAATCTCTGGTGGGTAATTGCTGTTGACAGGTTTAAGCCTCCTGATGGGCGTTTTGTCACTCAGCTCCAGATCTCGAAAACAACTTTACAGTCTGTCGAGCCCAAGCCTCTTTAAGCTGTGGCAATTGATGTCAGATAACGTTTGCTATTGTGATTCAAGGCTGACGCTTACTCTGGCATGAAATAAAGGGAATCTTTACGGAGGAAGGAAATGGAAAACTCAAAGAAGGGGAAGCTGCTGCAGGCAGAGGAACAGAGGCTGGCAGACATGGACCCACGTGAGGCCTGACACGTTTGGGCTCCAACAGCCCCTGGGTCAGTAAGTCAGCAGATGTGCTGGGGCGCCTACCCCATCCCTGGTACTGAGTGAAGAGCGGGGGCACTTTGGGTGTGAGGTTTGGGGCCATAGTTTTCTCTGTCCCGTATGAAGACTCTTGTCACCCCCATGGCTCTTGAGGTCAGATGACATCCCCATATTCTAAACGTTCGCTGGTCTCATATCTCATACCGAAGCGTATGATCCATCTCAGATGTCCAGTAGAGGGATGCTTAGCTTCCGTGCCTTAATTCTTTTTAGTGATGCTCAGTTAATCTGCCCAGTTTAAATCTAGCAAATCACTGACTTCTCACAGTGTCAGTGGAGGGCTCTTCCAACTCCCCTCCCCCATCCCTGCCTCACCACCCCCCCCCAAAAGGTGACCCTTACTCTCTTCCACTCCTGCCGTTCATCCACCTCACTGGAGGGCAAGCTACGCTGACTGTCCACTCTTCCATTAACATGACTCACATGCTCTCAGGGCTACACCTTCATTTACTCTTCCCTGGCCTGGGCCTGGCCTGCCCTGCCCTCGCATGAACCTATGAACTACTGAGATGAGGAAAACAATTCAGAGGCTGCAGTTTCATTCAGATGAAAGACTTCTCCTAGGGGCTTCCCTGGTGGCACAGTGGTTGAGAGTCCGCCTGCCGATGCAGGGGACACGGGTTCGTGCCCTGGTCCAGGAGGATCCCACATGCCGCGGTGCGGCTGGGCCCGTGAGCCATGGCCGCTGAGCCTGCATGTCCGGAGCCTGTGCTCCGCAACGGGAGAGGCCACAGCAGTGAGAAGCCCGCGTACCACAGAAAAACAAAAAACAAAAACAAACAAACAAAAAAAGACTTCTAGTGTCCTCATCATCTCCTTTTTCCTTCTCCTTCCCCTCCTCCTCCATCTTCTTCCTCTTATTGACGTATGCTAGCTTCAGGTGTACAGCATGATTCAGTTATACATACATACATATATGTATATTCTTTTCCATATTCTTTTCTATTATAGGTTATTATAAAATATTGAGTAGAGCTCCCTGTGCTGTACAGTAGGTCCTGATGGTTATCTATTTTCTATATAGTAGTGTGTATACCCTCATCCCCTTTTTTAAAGGGAGTTTCCTTGTGATGGGCAAGACCTTATAAGAGAGACTGAAAATTGAAGTTTTTACTTTGAATTATGTTTATAACATTGATTTCAGAATTATAACATTTCAGATTTGCGACAACCGCAGATTTGTGAACGGCCACGACACATCCCCTCGGATCTGTGTTATTCCTAATTGAGGCCAACAGAGACCTCTTCACAAGCTGCCTTCCAGCCTGGGGTGAGTCACATCTTTATGCCATTTTTGCCCCAGCCAGCATGTCTCTCTCAATCTAATGGGAGCAATTACTTCACAAGAATTGCCCGGTTGTTGTCAGGAACATGGCAGTCTAGAGACAATTTAGAAGAAAAACAACCTCAAGCCTTCCGGGGTATACCATGGCCTTTGTATCCAATTTGCTTTTCTGAAGAGAAATCTCAGTCTGAAGCATCTGCTTTTGGGTCATTTGATTATACTCACTTCTCCTCCTGCAAAAAAAAAAAAAAAAAATTAAAAAAGGAGGTTCTGCCTCAAATTCAAATTCAGTTGTCACACTAGAAGCAAAATCTGCTTGTGATTTTTAAAATAGAAATTTGCCTTCAAAAAAAAATCTGGAACTGCATTCTCTCATTCTCTTCATATGTAGATGTGTGCGTCCATACCTACCTGCATGTATTATGCATATTCATATACATGTATGTAATACATGTGTGCTATACACATGTGTACTGTAATATATCATATACACATAGCATATGGGTTGTATATAGGCTTTAAGAATAATACCAGATAAAACTTAGTCCTTTAGAATCATTCATGGCCATCTGTGAATTAGGAAATTTGATGTTCTGGGTTTTTCAGCTTTAAATTTCTACCTCAGTTCTTGCTCTCAGTGTCTTTATACTTGTGCATGACCTTGAGCAAGTCATTTAAAGTCCCTGAGACCGTGTGTTCTCTTAGTGCAATTTTAACCACTAGTATATGCATGATCCTCACAGGTTATAAGGTGCTTTCACATCCTGTATCTCTTTTGCTCTACAGAACAATCACTAAGTGTGGATAACTCTGCTATACTTATTTTAAAGATGAGGAAACTGATGCTCAGAGAGGTTGGGTTACCCACTGCATCACACAGCTGGGCAGAGCCAGGGATTCCAATTCCGATCACTTTTACCAGCAGGCAAATAGCCAGGCAGGTAGTAGGGGGCTGGAGGGAAGGACGCAGAAGGAAAATTGATAGGACAACGCAACAAATGACTACTCTCCCTCTTTCTTTTTTAACATAGTTAACAGAGACTAGCATACCATTTTCTGGGCTGGATGTACACAATCCCATTTATTTTTATTACATCTCTGACTGAGAGGCATTAGGAGGCCTATTTACAGAGACTCAGCAAGTTAGTTTGAAGCTTATTTGCCTGAAGTCTCACAGCTGACACTGAGACTTGAATCCAGGTCTCTGAAGCCCACGTTGCCTTTTAGAGAGAGAGAACCACAAACAGATACTGTTAGCTGACATTTACAGCTGAAGGAATTGACCACCATGGATGCTAAGTTTTATTTTGCCCCAGTCACCTGGCAAATAGCTGTGTCTCCAGAAGTTGAGCCAAGCCCCTCTCATTCCCCTTAAATCATGAGCAATGCCTTCCACTACCAATTTCTGAAAAAACTTCCAGCCTTATTACCTCTTTGAGAGTTTTTTGCTGAGAACGTCTGAGGCAAGCTTTCTCTTTTCTTCCCCACCTCTGCTTTTCTATGATTAGGGTCTTTCTGACACCGGACTGCTATCAAGTTTCTATTGCTCTGTAGCACCCATCATGCAGAAGCAAGACGTCCTTCATTTAGACAGCGTTGTAGCTTCTGGAATAATGGATACACATTTTAAATGCAGCTGGCTCTGCAGCTTGTAAGGTGACATTGGGTTTAGCCCTGGGATTGTCTTGTCGACCTTTATTCTACTATAGCTAGTGATGTAGACCTAGTATTAATCTGTGATGTTAATTGATCAGGGTACAATAATGTATCTACAGTTGCTTCAATAAACTTCTAAGAGCAAAACATTTGGAAAGAATTATTCTTTTGTGTGCTAAGACAGAACTTACTTAAAGGGAATTATGAGCAATGGGGTCTCAGCCAGTACAAAAGTTAAAGTATTTACACTTCTTCGTAACTGCTGGTTGACAACTTTGGGACTTGTGCTACAAGCATTTATTAGTTACTCAGCCACCTTAGATGTTCACATAATATTTTACACTGGAATACAAAAAAGTAAACTGGCCCTGATAAATACCCAAATACACATATGAACTTATTTATTTCATACTTTGTTTTTTTTCCCTTCTGCAGGAGAATGAAGGTAAAGATTCATTAAACTCTTGTTATGTGATGGGCTCTTGAGATCAAAAATCTCTATACCCTTTCCTGTTGATACTTGTATAAATTTCAACTACTTCCTCACAACTTAAATGTCATTATTGTCTGCCTTTGCTTCTCTTTCTTGTTTCCTTACTTTTCCCCTGTTTCCTTCCCCCTCCGTTTCTCTCTCTCATGCCGTAAGAGAAGGAAATGGGAAAAGAAATGTGTTCATATGAGTAAAATAAAAGAAGAAACATGACAAATGTTTTAAGGGAGATAACAAAAGGAAAGGGAACTGTAAAGGAGGTAGTAATTATACGTGGTTCTGTTACAAGTGGAAGAGAGTATTATAATAAAGAAAAGACCATTTAAACTCCCAGTCTATCCCTCCCCCCCGGTAACCATAAGTTCCTTCTCTAAGTCTGTGAGCCTATTTCTGTTTTGTAAATAAGTTCCTTTGTATCTTTTTTTTTTTTTAGATTCTGCATATGGGATTGACACGTACACACTGCTGTATTTAAAACAGATAACCAACAAGGACCTACAATGAAAAAACAAAAAAAGACCAGTTAAGACCCCAAAAGGAGATGATGTCCCACCTATTTGATGAAAGTAGGAAAATGTTACCAGGCACACAATGGACCTGGAGAAATCGTTTTCAAGGTAGATGAGACAACATGATCAAAGACCCAAAGTTACAGAGTGTGAGTCCCAGAAGAGTTTTAACAGCCAACTCCCAGCCCATTTTCTCTCATGGTGAGATAAACTGAAACACTTCCTTGAGCTTGTTTCCTGTCCAGCTCCCCAACCCTAAGTTCACTGCCCCCAAAACAAACAACTTCTATCAGGAAAAATGTTGAGGGTTTGCTTAATACATTTGGAGATTAATATATGGTGCACATTGAACCATTCCCGGCTAAGTTAATGACTCTTTGTAATTAATTTAGGCTCAGCAAGGAGCTGTCAATAAGTGATATCAGTAGTAATAGGAGAGATACGGTTTTTCTACATGGAACTAGGTGGCATTGTCTTTGAAAATATATTAAAAATTGTTTATGATGAGAAATGTTTATCCTAAAGTAACTGGGGAAAAACAGCTTCAGCATCCATATTTTCTTTCCGATCCAGGAACCAGAGCCCATGGCTGAACTCTATGGAGCCAAAACTTGAAAAAAGGAGAGTGTCCTTTAACTACCGGTATTTTCAGGATAGAAGAAGGGCCTTAGGGTGGGCTGCTTCTCACAGATGCCATGTGGAGTTTTGAAGTGGAGTTTTCCCAGGAAAGAGAGGAGCGTTTACAAAAGGACTACAGTAGGGGTAACAGGACTTCTAGAAAGGACTTCTTTTTCTAAAAATATAGTGGGTCTCAGATAACCTAAAGATGCTCCTGCTACAAGCAAGCTCAACTTTTCATTAAAATAATATATTTGATAAATGCATACAAAACTAATAGTAAAGGGAATGCAATTCTCAGGTGCTAGGAAGGAAGCAGAAATTGAAAAACCAAATGGGAAGTGGTTTTGTGAATGCTGTAGTTGTTCTGGGGATGGAGTGTGGTGTTAGAGATCTTGGTACCTGGATCTGTCAGGGTGTGATTAGAGCAGCAGAACCACTGTAAGGGATATCAGAAGGATCTGACCTTACACACTTGTGGGAAGCTGGTTAAACGGCCTTCTCTCCTGCAGCTGGTGCTGGGCTTGAAGTGAAGCAGGCAAGGAGTTGGGAAGGGAAGGAGGTCCTGAAGTGGGGGGAGAGCAAGGACAAACTGGGACCTGTGAGGACAAACTGGAACCACTGAGGATGAGCTGCGTCTGTCTGTCTCTCACTACCTGCAAGATTTCACTTGTAATGATGCAGGGGACCTTTGGGGGAATTTGTTGTCCTTCGGCAGGGAGCTGCCAGCAGCTTTGAAGGAAGCTGAAGACAGAAGCTCAGTGAATGCTGGAGGCTGGAGTTCAGTGCGGCCGCCTCGTGCCAGCCAGGTCAGTCAGGGGATCATGATAAGTTCACGGGACATGGACCTTCCGTGCATAAACATGGCTGCCACTTCTCTTCCTCCTTCCAAGGCTTGAGGGGAATGTTAACCAAGAACCATGCAGAGAAGGGGATTCTGGAAAATGCAGTTCCTGCTGAGTTAAGTTGATAGAGTATAAACCACCCTTTAACTTGTGGGTATGGCTCTAAAAACTATTGAGGGCGTGAAAAGAGGTGCCGGGTCCCTGGTACCTGGGAGTCAGAGCCCAGACCTTTCGTAAAGCTCTAGAGCCAATTTGAGATTTCCTATTGTATTTTCAAAGTAATCTATTTGTCACCTGCTTTCGCTTATGAATATATCCATTTTTTGCTTCATTGATTTCACATCTTATTTTCATTTTGATTATTCCCATTACTTTCTTTAGATTTAATTTGCTCATATTTTTCTAGGATTTTAAAGTGGGTTTGAATTCCAATTTTGACATTATTAAGTGTAAACCTTAGGCAAGTTACCTAATCACCCTGCCTCAGTTTCCTTATTAAAATGGGGATAATCCTGTTACCTAATTCCTATGGTTTCCATGAGAGGTAAACAAGATAGTACATGAAGAGAATTTCTACCCCATTCGTGTACATAGTAAGGACTGAATGCATGTTAGCAGTTATTAGCCAATTAAGTAATAACAATAAGAATATGCATTAATTGACTGCTTTAGTGAGAGAGGCTCACAATAGTTTAATGAGACAGGTACTTTAATTTTTACCATTTTGCATGTGAGAGAACAGCTATTTAGAAAGATTCCTTGTGCAAAGAAAATATACGGTAGAACCAGGACTAAAACCCAGCTCGTTCTGACTGTAAAGTCTATGCTCCGTGTATTTGCCCTTTAAAAACAAAAGTAGCTGCCACTTATAGGATATTTACCCATACACTCATTACACCAGCCCCTCTGCTAAATATTCTATATGCATTGTTTCAGTTCCTCTCTGCACATTGCTGTGACTTTGATGGTATTGCTCCTGATTTACAGATGAAGACTTTGAAACACAGAGAGGTTAACTAACTCATCAGATGTCTCACGGTGAGGACGTGGAATTGTAGCCATTCAAACAACCCATGATATTTGACATGATTTTTTAAATGTTTTTTGCTAGAAAACTAGACTACCTCTTTAGCTCTTCGTTCGATTATTTTTATTATCCAAGTTACAACTCAGGGACCGAGCTACTATTTACCATGAACCAGTTACTACCCCTACGGTTGAGCACAGCCTCTGTTTCCTCAGTTCTGTGAAACAAATATGGTGGCGGGGATGATGGTGAAGGGGATGGTATGGCTGTCAGTCATTAGCAGTTCCTACGTGCTAGGCACTCTTTCTAAGCATTTTGCACATGTTGATAGATTATATCAGCTCAAAAAAATGAGATAGCCTTATCTCCACCTGAGATAAAACAATAAGTCACCGTAGCCCTTTTCTTCTCTTGGGGAAAACTCACATAATTTCTTAGTTTTTCACTTTCTCCATCTGCCCATCTAAGGCAAAAACATTAGCCTCTCCCTCCTTTGGGGCGAAGTCTTGAGGCCAGATGGTCTTTACCAAGAAAACACTCAAAGCAGAATGTCTCAGAAGGCAACCCATAAATAGAGAACAGTATTTATTAGCTATTTTGTATCTCCAGGGCACAGAAGTGAGTCAAGCCAGACATCTGTCTGCTGTGCCCTTTCCAGCCACCACTTTGTATGTTAATTTCACACCCTTAACATTTATTATCCAGTTGGCTGGTTTAAATTTCTGAGATGAGGGGTGGAAGGCGGTCTTCACTCAGGGGACCCATCTTCCATCACTTTATGGAAATGAAACTCGGAGTTTGTTTACTGCTGGTCTGCGAAATCCCAGGTGGGGAAATGCTAATTGTGGAAAGATGGAGGCTTGAGGCTGAGTCAAATGTGTACCATAAAATCAGATGCATAGGAAGCCTGAATTCTGATTCTTCTCTGCCCACAGCAACCCGCTTGTATAATGACATCTCTTCGCTTTATGTGCTTTATATCATCCTAAAAAAGCATGCATGATGAATAGATTACAAACACTTATCAGAAGTGTTCCATTAGGTCCACCTTTGCTATTCACAGCAGAAGTGGTAAACAGACACCGAAAGAGACATCACAAAATGCTTGCACTACACTCACACTTATTTTGATTGATAAAGGAACTCCTTCGGTTCTCATTAGATCCTATTTCCTTCTGTCTTATGACAGTGATGACATGTACAGTATTGATTAAGGCTGACAGACTGAGAGTAGTGACAACTGGTAGCTCATTATAATATTAAAGAAAACGCATGATAAAAGAAAGCAAAAAAAATGTGCAATAAGCTGGAGACTGTTTAGTTTAGGGATAAAGAGCCCTATTCATCTACATACATAAACCATCTACCACAGCCGTTGCCACACTTTCACCTGCATTAAATTCTGCACTCCCCACTGTATTTGGGCACCATTAAGCGACATACAAAATAAATTCCGTGCACCACAATGTAGAGAACATGTGTTCCATGTTCATACAGGAACAAAACAGAACAGTTGCTTCTGGGAATGCTGTTTCTTCCTATGATTTATTTATGTTATCTCTGTGTTTAGGTAGTTAGTCAAGCAATTAGGTTAAAAAAATAGTCCATTCACCTGCTGAGGAGAGACCCCTTGAAAGAAAATAAGGTTTATTTCTCACCTTTTTCGTTCTTTCTTTTTTTACTGCAGTATAGTTGATTTACAATGTTGTGTTAATTACTGCTGTACAGCAAAGTGACTCAGTTTTTACATATATATATTCTTTTTCATATTCTTTCCCATTATGGTTTATCACAGGATATTGAATATAGTTCCCTGTGCTATACACCAGATCCTGTTGTTTATCCATTCTGTATATACGAGTTTGCATCTGCTAATCCCCAACTCCCAGTCCATCCCTCTCCCAGCCCCCTCCCCCTTGGCAACCACCAGTCTATTCTCCATGTCTGTGATTCTGTTTCTGTTCCACAGATAGGTTCATTTGTGTCGTATTTTAGATTCCACCTATAAGTGATATCATATGGCATTTGTCCTTCTCTTTCTGACTTACTTCACTTAGGATGGTAATCTCTAGGTCCATCCACGTTGCTGCAAATGGCACTATTTCATTCTGAGTAGTATTCCATTGTATATATGTACCACATCTTCTTTATCCATTCATCTGTCGATGGACATTTAGGTTGTTTCCAAGTCTTGGCTATTGTGAATAGTGCTGCTACGCTATTTCTCATCTTATCTCCTATTTTCTTTGAAAAACTTAAAGCCAGACTCCTGGCCATTCCAACTGTGATTATTTTGGAGTGAAATGTCAGTGGACAGGGGATTGCTGGCCACCCCTGGTATGAGACACAAAAGGAGAGAATCTTTATATTGAATAATTAAAGGGCATGCACTTAGTTCCAGGGCTTTTGATAATTACCTTTCATTGTTTGTTGTTTTTTGTTTGTTTGTTTTTATCTTCCCCCAAATTGCAAACGGCAGATTCTATAATACATCAAGTTTGTAGTTAAGGTTACTACAATGATATTTCAACTTTGCTTGTTCTAACACATTCTGTCCTACAGTATAGAAATATGTTAAAATTTTTTATAGGACTAGAAAGGGGGAATGGTTAATTCTGCCAGGGGTTTTTTTGGGAAAACTAAATAGATTAAATGACATCTAGTCTGTGGCTTGAGAAATTATTATAATTGTTATCAGCTCATCTCTTCAAACCTAGGGTATCATGGGATTGAAACTTTATCTGCATTTCATGTACTGTGTGTATAATATTGGGCTCAAGTGCCACTAAAGAGAGATAATTCTTCCTTTAATAAGTGTGGAAATAAGACCTCATCAGCTCGATGCTAATGAGAGGCAAATTCATGCCAAGACAAGAGTCTGAAACGTCTATATTTTTATTAGGTCTCTCAGTTAACTCTTGCTTCTTCCTATGATTTCCTTCCATAGCAAACAGTCTGATATAGATATGGCAATCCCTCTATACTACTGTTCATTTAAGGCATGGTTCCTGGAAGCCTCTGTCTTTGTCTCTAAGACTCTGGAGAAGGTGATGATATTTTGTTATGTCTTTTAAACATCTATGTCTGGTTTAGTTTATATATATATATATATATATATATATATATATATATATATATATATATATATATATATATATCATCTCTCTTGTTTGAAACCGTACCTCTATTGCTAACTTTTTAAAGAAGTTTAGCTTTTAAAAGGGAATGCAGAACAGTAGTCGGTAGAGGAAAATATGAAGCCAGCAGTATTTTCCCCTTTTTGTAAAGTTGGGAGATATTACGATAGACTTATGAGTAACTGAGATTGATCCAGGAGAAAGAGGAAAACTTGATGGTGCAGGAGAAAGGAGGGTTGAATACAGGAACAAATCCCTCTTGGGTGAGAGGAGAGGAGATCCAGTGAAATGTGGAGTCATTGGTTAGCTTTAAATAGAGACAGAGTCAGTTCATTCATTGCAACAAAAGAGAGAGTTTGTGGTGGTCTCAGAGTGAAAGAGGCTGCATCTGACTGTAGGCTATAGGGACCCAGTTCAACTGGCTTGGCCAGGGCTGTAGCCTGAGACAGCTTGCACTGGGGACTTCTCATCTTTGCTTCTCTTTGCACGTTGCTTTGAGTCGCTTTAACTTTAGATCCATTTTTTGTCCGTGGTGGAGGATCTGCTCAACAGTAGCACATACCCTCACAGCTGCACCACCCTGCCTGGTACAGGTTGGAAAACCGTCCCACAGAAGCTCTCCAATGGCTCTGATTTGGGTCACATGCACACCCTTGGCCAAACCAGGAGGCAAGGTTCAGTACCCACCACTTGACCAACTGCTGTAGCTAGGAGGTAGGGTCTTATACAAAGGTTGCAAGCTCCCTTTTGAATCCTATGGTGAGTAAAGAGAGGGGTACCCCGATCCAAAAACACAGGCATGACCACAGGCAAGATTCTACCGATGTGCACAGTTTTCCCAACTTGGTGTCCATGATTGCCAATTGCATCCTAGATAGATTTGCCAATTCTCAGCCTGGCACTCCCAGGGTATAGTTCCAAGTTTCCCTTATGACCTCATCTCCTACCATTCCTCTTCACATACCTGGCACTTCCTGCTTAAAGGTATTTCCTCCTATTGCTCCATCCACTTCATTTCTATCCGGTTGCCCAGCCATCCAATCTATTAATTAGACATTCATTGAGTTCCTCTACGTGGCAAGAGCTATGCTGGCACAGAAGCCACAAAATGAAGGCGATATTATCTCTATGATGAAGGATGAATGAGATATTGTCTCTGTTATGAAGCATTTACAACTGGATGGGCAAGACACACGTGCAAAAATTCCGTTACCAATGTGAAAATACACAGATATGCCCGGGTGGCATAGAAGCAGAGTGGAGATACCTGGCTAAGCCTGGGGCTACCAGGGGAGGCTTCCTGGGAGAGATGATGCCTTCACTGACTCCGAAAGTTAAATACATGAGGAACAGAGGGAACGAGGATCATGAAAAAAACAGAGCAGTGTGGGCACGAGTAAGAAGTGAAAAACCACAGTGACCAGAGTGGGAGGCTATATCCTTGACATCAGCCAAGGCATAGGGCAAATGTGATCCCCTTCAGGAATATTTCCCCGACTTCGAGAGTTAAAAAAAATTATATCTTAGGCTCCTATGCCACTTTCTTTGCACCTTTTAAAGACCCTAGTTACTTTTCATGTGTTGAATTGCTGGCTTATTTTTCCCCTCCCCTTTCTAGAGTGTGAGCTCTTTTCAGATAGGGATTGCATCCCTCTATCCCAACATCAACCAGCAGACAATCTCACATACAGTAGGCATTAGTAAATGTGGCCTAATGAACCTATGCAAAAAATTAGAAATAGACCCATTCAGGACATGCCCTAGTTCCGCTGAATTCAGTATCTAAGCTTGCAAAGGGATTCTCCTAGGACAGAGTGCATATGAAGTGGTTTCCACTGAAAGGTCTATTGATCTCATGAAGAAGTGGCAATGCGTTTGGGGAGGGAGATGAAGCAAGATTTTTTTTTTTAACATCTTTATTGGAGTATAATTGCTTTACAATGGTGTGTTAGTTTCTGCTGTATAACAAAGTGGATCAGTTATACATATACATATGTCCCCATATCCCCTCCCTCTTGTGTCTCCCTCCTACCCTCCTTATCCCACCCCTCCAGGCAGTCACAAACCACCGAGCTGATCTCCCTGTGCTATGTGGTTGCTTTCCACTAGCCATCTGTTTTACATTTGGTAGTGTATAGATGTCAATGACACTGTCTCACTGGTTTATCAATTTTGTTTATCTTCTCAAAGAAACAGCTTTTAGTTTTATTGATCTTTGCGATCTTTTCCTTCTCTTCTTTTTCATTTATTTCTGATCTGATCTTTATGATTTCTTTCCTTCTGTTAATATTGAGGTTTTTTTGTTCTTCTTTCTCTAGTTGCTTTAGGTCTAAGGTTAAGTTGTTTACTTGAGATTTCTCTTGTTTCTTGAGGTGGGATTGTATTGCTATCAATTTCCCTCTTAGAACTGCTTTTGCTGTATCCCACAGGATTTGGGCTGTTGTGTTTTCATTGTCATTTGTTTCTAGGTATTTTTTAATTTCCTCTTTGATTTCTTCAGTAATCTCTTGTTTATTTAGTAGTGTATTGTTTAGCTTCCATGTGTTTGTATTTTCTACAGTTTTTTTTCCTGTAATTGATATCTAGTCTCATAGTGTTGTGGTGAGAAAAGATACTTGATATGATTTCAATTTTCTTAAATTTACCAAGGCTTGATTTGTGACACAAGATATGATCTGTTTTGGAGAATGTTCCATGAACACTTGAGAAGAAAGTGTATTCTGTTGTTTTTGGATGGAATGTCCTATAATATCAATTAAGTCCATCTTGTCTAATGTGTCATTTAAAGCTTGTGTTTCCTTATTTATTTTCATTTTGGATGATCTGTCCATTGGTGAAAGTGGGGTGTTAAAGTCCCCTACTATGATTGTGTTACTGTTGATTTCCCCTTTTATGGCTGTTAGCATTTGCCTTATGTGTTGATGTGCTCCTAGGTTGGGTGCATAAATATTTTCCATTGTTATATCTTCTTCTTGGATTGATCCCTTGATCATTATGTAGTGTCCTTCTTTGTCTCTTGTAATAGTCTTTATTTTAAAGTCTATTTTTTCTGATATGAGAATTGCTACTCCAGCTTTCTTCTGATTTCCATTTGTATGGATTATCTTTTTCCATCCCCTCACTTTCAGTCTGTATGTGTCCCTAGGTCTCAAGTAGGTCTATTGTAGACAGCATATATATGGATCCTTTTTTTTGGTATCCATTCAGCTAGTCTATGTCTTTTGGTTGGAGCACTTAATCCATTTACATTTAAAGTAATTATCGATATGTATGTTCCTATTCCCATTTTCTTAATTGTTTTGGGTTTGTTATTGTAGGTCTTTTCGTCTCTTGTGTTTCCTGCCTAGAGAAGTTCCTTTAGCATTTGTTGTAATGCTGGTTTGGTGATGCTGAATTCTCTTAGCTTTTGCTTGTCTGTAAAGGTTTTAATTTCTCTGTCGGACCTGAAGGAAATTCTTGCTGGGTAGAGTCATCTTGGTTGCAGGTTCTTCCCTTTCATCACTTTAAATATGTCCTGCCACTCCCTTTTGGCTTTCAGAGTTTCTGCTGAAAGATCAGCTGTTAACCTTATGGGGATTCCCTTGTGAGTTATTTGTTGCTTTTCCCTTGCTGCTTTTTATATTTTTTCTTTGTATTTAATTTTTGATAGTTTGATTAACATGTCTTGATGTGTTTCTCCTTGGATTTATCCTGTATGGGACTCTCTGCGCTTCCTGGACTTGATTAACTATTTCCTTTCCCATATTAGGGAAGTTTTCAACTATAATCTCTTCAAATATTTTCTCAGTCCCTTTCTTTTTCTCTTCTTCTTCTGAGACCCTGAATGTTGGTGCATTTTAATGTTGTCCCAGATGTCTCTGAGACTGTCCTCAATTTTTTTCATTCCTTTTTTAAATTCTGCTCTGTGGTAGTTATTTCCACTATTTTATCTTCCAGGTCACTTATCCGTTCTTCTGCCTCAGTTATTCTGCTATTGATTCCTTCTGGAGAATTTTTAATTTCATTTATTGTGTTGTTCATCATTGTTTGTTTGCTCTTTAGTTCTTCTAGGTCCTTGTTAAACGTTTCTTGTATTTTCTCCATTCTATTTCCAAGATTTTGGATCATGTTTATTATCATTACTCTGAATTCTTTTTCAGGTAGACTGCCATTTCCTTTTCATTTGTTTGGTCTGGTGGGTTTTTACCTTGCTCCTTCATCTGCTGTGTATTTCTCTGTCTTCTAATTTTGCTTAACTTACTGTGTTTGGGGTCTCCTTTTCACAGGCTGCAGGTTCGTAGTTCCTGTTGTTTTTGGTGTCTGCTTCCAGTGGAAAAGGTTAGTTCAGTGGGTTGTGTAGGCTTCCTGATGAAGGGTGTGGTGCCTGTGTTCTGGTGGATGAGGCTGGATCTTGTCTTTCTGTTGGGCAGGACTGCTTCTGGTGGTGTGTTTTGGGGTCTGTGAACTTATCATGATTTTAGACAGCCTCTCTGCTAATGGGTGGGGTTGTGTTCCTGTCTTGCTAGTTGTTTCGCATGGGGTGTCCAGCACTGGAGCTTACTGGTCGTTGAGTGGAGCTGGGTCTTAGTGTTGAAACGGAGATCTCCGGGAGACCTCTCGCCAATTTGTATTATGTGGGTCCGGGAGGTCTCTCTTGGTCCAATATCCTGAACTTGGCTCTCCCACCTCAGAGGCTCAGGCCTGACACCGACCGGAGCACCAAGACACTGTCAGCCACACAGCACAGAAGAAAAGGGAGAATAAAAAGAAATAAATAAAATAAAATAAAATAAGTTATTAAAATAAAAAATAAAAAACTATTACTAAAATTTAAAAAGTATTTTTAGAAAAAAGAAGAGAGCAATGAAACCAATAAACAAATCCACCAGTGATAACAAGTGCTAAAAACTAAACTAAGATAAACACAGAAATCAACAAGTAGTCAGTTGCCTACAGCAAACCCCAAGTCTACAGTTGCTCCCAAAGTCCACTGCCTCAATTTTGGGATGATTCATTGTCTTTTCAGGTATTCCACAGATACAGGGTACATCAAGCTGATTGTGGAGATTTAACCCACTGTTCCTGAGGCTGCATGGAGAGATTCCCCTTTCTCTTCTTTGTTCACACAGCTCCTGGGGTTCAGCTTTGGATTTGGCCCTGCCTCTGCATGTAGGTCTCTCTGTGGCATGTGTTCCTCACCCACACAGGATGAGGTTAAAGGAGCAGCTGATTAGGGGGCTTTGGCTCACTCAGGCTGGGGGGAAGGGAGGGGTACGGAATGCAGGGCGAGCCTGTGGAGGCAGAGACCGGCGTGACGTTACAACAGCCTGAGGCGCACAGTGTGTTCTCCCGGGGAAGTTGTCCCTGGATCATGGGACCCTGGCAGTGGCCGGCTGCACAGGCTCCCGGGAGGGGAGGTGTGGATAGTGACCTATGCTTGCACACAGGCTTCTTGGTGGCTGCAGCAGCAGCCTTAGCATCTCATGCCCGTCTCTGGTGTCCACACTGATAGCTGCAGCTCATTCCTGTCTCTGGAGCTCGTTTAGGCCATGCTCTGAACCCCCTCTCCTTGTGCACCCCAAAACAATGGTCTCTTGCCTCTTAGGCAGGTCCAGACTTTTTCCCGGACTCCCTCTTGGCTAGCTGTGGCACACTAGCCCACTTCAGGGTGTGTTCACACAGCCAACCCTAGTCCTCTCCCTGGGGTCTGACCTCCGAAGCCCGAGCCTCAGCTCCCAGCCCCGCCCACCCCGGTGGGTGAACAGACAAGCCTCTAGGGCTGGTGAGTGCTGGTCGGCACCAATCCTCTGTGCGGAAATCTCTCTGCTTTGCCCTCTGCGCCCCTGTTGCTGCGCTCTCCTCCGTGGCTCCAAAGCTTCCCCCCCGGCCACCCCCTGTTTCCGCCAGTGAAGGGGCTTCCTAGTATGTGGAAACTTTTCCTCCTTCACAGCTCCCTTCCAGAGGTGCAGGTTCCATCCCTATTCTTTTGTCTCTGTTTATTCTTTTTTCTTTTGCCCTACCCAGGTACGTGGGGAGTTTCTTGCCTTTGGGGAAGTCTGAGGTTTTCTGCCAACCTTCAGTAGGTGTTCTGTAGGAGTTGTTCCACATGTATATGTGTTTTTGATGTATTCATGGGGAGGAAGGTGATTCCATGTCTTACTCCTCCGCCATCTTGAAGGTCCCCCCCGGCAGCAGCATTTTTAAATCTACATCATAGGTCATCATAATGGGAAGACCGGTGAAAGCAATTTCACACTGAAACACTCTCCTGCTGCCTGTAACTTGGCTCAGCAAATGTCACCCCACAACTATTTACTACCATATTTATTGTTTTGACATTAGCTTATAAATAATGCCAGCCTAGAGACCAAGGGATGATGCTATGCAACAGCAGCTGTGATGGGATGGTCCAGAAAGGCAACGAAAGCCTCACTAACATCTGAGGAGGAGGCGTTCAAAGTAAACTCCAGCAATTACCAAGAATCATAACTTACCCCATAAAAACAGTCTGAGCAAAGCCTAAATGGTGCTTAAAATAGCATTTCTCGCCAAAACTGCCTCATAAAATTGCAGAACCCAGTTGAGATAGCTATATCTGTCATAGGCCTTCAGGCAAATAAACCTCAGATTGATGGGGATGATGTCAAATGGAATTCCTTTGGGTTTTATATTCACATTGACATACTGATTCCAGGCCCCAGATGAGAGCTGGGAGCCAAATGGTTTATTAGTCATGTTTTTCAAAGTGAGAGCTGAGGGATATAAAGAAACTTAGCGGGGGAAATCCTATTGTTGATATTGTGCACGATCATTGTAAAACTCTGAATGCTTTATGATGGTCTTTCCACATCATACATTAAACTTATATTTTCCCAAATCATTTTTGCATCTCTGTTCTGCTGCTAGGAAGATGGCTTTCTAGAATGAGCCATAGCCATGATTCCTATCATCTCAACAGCTCTGATCACCGTTTTCCAGTGAAAAAGGAGGCATCCAACCTCTCTGCATTTAAGTTCCCTCATTGGCTACTTGGGTGATTTTGATACCTCCGTCCTAGTTTTGCTGGGATGATTAAGTGAGCAAGAGGGGGCCTAGAGAGTGCTAAGTCTGATGCCTGGTACCCAGGAAGCACACAACTAATTTTTATTGTTTTAGGTTTTACATTTAGGTCTGTTATCATTTTGAATTAATTTTTTCAACGGCTACAATGTATGGAATAAGATTCATTATTTTGCATATGGGTATCTAATTATATGAACACTATTTGTTTAAAAAGGCTATCCTTTGTTCATTGAATTGCTCTTGCAGCATTATTGCAAATCAATTGACCAAATACTTGTAAATTTTTTCCTGTACTTTTAATTATTTTTTCTTTAATCTATACGTCTATCTGTTCTCTAATACCACACTGGTTTGACTACTGTAGCTTTATAGTAAGTCTGGAAACAGTTAGTGTGAATACTGAATAGTTCTTATATTCCAAAATTATTTTGAATATTTCATTTCCTTTTACTTTCCATACAATCTTTAGAATCAGTCTATCAATTTCTACCAAAAACGCTGCTGGTATTTGTTTGGAATTACATTGAATTTGTAGATTGGTTTAAGGAGAACTGACATCTCAAAATTGATTCTTCCAATTTATGAACATAGTATATCTCTCCATTAACTCAGGTCTTCCTTGATTTCTTTAATTAAGATTTTGTAGTTTTCAGCACAAAGATCTTTCAGGTATTTTGTAAGAGTTATACTTAAATATTTCATGTTCTTTGATTCCATGGTAAATGGTAAGGGTTTATTTCAAATTGCAGGTGTTCATTACCAGGATATAAAAATGTGTTGTATATTGATCTGGTATTCAGCAATCTTGCTAACTTCATTTATTAGTTTTATGAGGTTATTTTGC
This sequence comes from Mesoplodon mirus, assembly GCF_964341445.2. Classification (NCBI taxonomy): domain Eukaryota; kingdom Metazoa; phylum Chordata; class Mammalia; order Artiodactyla; family Ziphiidae; genus Mesoplodon; species Mesoplodon mirus. Next base: position 7,500,918 of record NC_138992.1, read on the forward strand.
AGGTTCTTTGAGATTTTCTACATGGAAAAAAAATCACATTGTATCTGAAGAGACAGTTTTATTTCTTCCTTTCCAAGCTCTATGTTTTTCGTTGTTGTTGCTTTTTTTTGTTTTATTTCTTTTTTGCCTCATTGCACTAAGACCTCTGGTTGATTTTGAATGAGTCATGAGTAGCCTTGTTCTTAGGTTGAAGGAATTTAGTTGCCTTTAAGTGGGATGTTAATTCTACTTTTCTTTGTATGTGTATTTCATCAGGTTGGGGATCCCCTTATATTCTTATTTTGCTGAGACATATTTCTTAAAAATCAAGAATGATGTTGAATTTTGTCAAAGGCTTTTATTTTTTGCATCTACTAAATTATCATGTTTTTTTCTTCTTTATTCTGTTGATACGATGAGTCTTATTGATTGATTTTCAAATGTTGAGCTAGCCTAGCATTCGCAGAGTAAAACTACTTGGTCATAATGCATTATACATTCTATAAGCTGTTGGAATTGATTTGCTAGGTTTTCAAAAATCGTATTTGCATCTGTTTTCATAAGGGGTCATGGCCTGTAGTTTTCAGATATTCTATATTTTTGTAATTTTTCAATAATTTTTACCTTTCAAGAAATGTATTCACTTTGACTAGCTTGTTATATTTGTTGTTGTGTTGTTGATAATCTTTCCTTTCTACAATTTTAATGTCTTAAGACCTAAGGTAATAACCCCTCTTTTATTCCTGATGTTGGCAATGTGTGTCCTCTCTTTTTCTCTTTTTTCCTGATTGGTCTGACTCTAGGCTTATCAAATTTATTGATCTTTCCAAAGAACTAGCTTTTGATTTCATTGAATTTCCATTTGTCAATGTTTTATTTCATTGACTTACATTGGAATATTAATTTTTTCCTTCCTTTTACTTCTTTCTGTTTAATTTGATTTTCTTTTTCTAGGTCCTTCTGGTGAAAGTTGGTCAACAATGCAAATTTATTTGGCTAGCTAATAGCACAGCAGTAATGTTTAATGTGTAATTAGCATTTTAAACCATAGAACCAGCCCTATAGACCTGGAAGGATTTTCCCTTGACCTGGCTGCTGATAAACTGGCAGTTATTTCATATGACTACAGGATGTGACAAAGGAAATAATGAAAGAATGCCAGGGATTTAGAGAACCTTGTATGCAGGGCTAAGTAATTGCCCTTTTGCTAAAGTATATTGACAGATCTGAGTTGTAGAAACATTGTTCTGGCTTTAGTGAGAATAGATAAGAATGGGCCTGAGTAGAGATAAACTTCCCAGGTGGCTCCTGCAATAGTACAGGAATGTGATAACATATGTCTTAACTAAAGTAGGGGTGGTGAGGAGGGAGGAAAAATGCAGACTTAAAAGATTGGAGGGATAGACTTTGTGATGTGGAGGGACCGGAGGAAAGAGAAGAAGGATGACACCCTGGTGGCTGGCTCAGGTAGTGGGCAGGAAAATGATAGACTGAGAATATAGGAAGAAATTTATTCAATGAATATAATGCCTCTATACACACACACATATGGCAGTGACTTGGGGCATCTTGGTTTTAAATACCGATGGAATTTCCAGCTTGAGAGGTCCAAGGACTATTGGATGAGCCGATTTTGCTATCTGGAGAGGGGTCTGAGTGGAGACATGGAACATAGATTTGATGAATTCTGTATCAAAAAAAGTTATAAAATTCTTATGAAACCGGACATTATTGGTCACAGAGAGGTTTTCCAGGAATATAATCTTCTCTGACACTGGACTCTATTCATGGTCATGAGATGTATACTAGAAAACGTCACATATTTCCAAAGGAAAAATTAATTTCAAAAATTAACTTCACGATTAAATTAATTTTATGTTGAGAGAATTAATTCCATGATGATCTCTGCTTTGAAAGCTGATTCGGTCAGCTGGAAGGAAAGCCTGTTACGAACAGTAATAGAAATAGCAGGAAGACATTCTTGCTACAGAAGGTATTTTTATTGTTGATTTTTCTTATTTCCGAAGTAACACTTGCACATAATTTTGTTGCTGTGTTAAAGTAGTACTGTGTGTCTTCCAGTCCCAGGCCTCAATCACTCTACCTAGTAACCCTCACACCCCTATTTCCCAGAGGCAGCCACTTTCTATACTTTGGATTGTCTAATTTAGCAGTTAATTTCATATGTAAAAATAACATGCTTATACTGCTATTTCATCTTTTATATATTTAAATATATTTCTTATCTTCCATTTGGGGTAGAGAATTTAGTTTTTTTAACTCCCTCTGAGAGGCACAGAGCCTTCTCTTTATCTGAAATTCTCAAAATAATAACACCATAATTTTAAGTAAGTCCATATTTAATGTTTACACTAATATGACCATGTAAATAGTGTCCTCTGCTGAGTCACGTAGTCTACTACCATTATGTTTCTATTTTTATATGACTTTTTGTTTTATAAAAAAGTTAACTGTGTTCTCATTTTATGTGATTAGTAGTTGTCTATGCACTGATCACTAATTCTTGCCCTCAACGCCCTCCCCCAGATCTATGAACTTCTCTCTGTACCATTTTCTATTTGATAATCAGCTCCATTTACCTACTCAGTTTTTATTCCAAACTTCCCTCCTGAATCTCTCTAGTTTCCTGTTCCCATCTATATTGGAGAATGTGGCTAGCTCTACAGGTGCAGATGCCTCGTGGTAACTTTACTTGTAAGTTGAGATTGCTCAGTGAGGAGGTAGTGAGTAAGAGGGAAGAGAAGAGGGCAAAAAAGGTAGAAATTCCTATTTAATCATCTCAGACAAAAAAGGGGAGAGAGGGCAACTTCTTCCTGAAGTCCAGTTATTGGTTTATTTGGGCTCAACCTCCAAAGTTGCAAATGCTTTACTGTCACCTTCAATTTCTCCTTCAACCTTCTTCCTGGACTTACTTTCTTTTCTGCCTTCATCTACCTACAATCATTTTTCTGCAGACTTCACGTAGAGTATAACCTATGATCACCTGCTTTTCCCCTCAGACCCCTGCACTTTGTTTATTCTTTCTTTAATTTGTTATGTTTACCCTGCTTACTTCCAGAGAATTCTTGAAATGAAACAGATCTTTTTATCAGTCTGCCTTCTACTGAGCCCCTGATGCTTGATCTCTGAGCACCTCCATCAGTCCTCTCCCCTTCCCCTGCTCTGCCCTGGGAGGTGCTCCCTCTCTCTGGCATGTGCCAAGCTCTGAAGACCCCACTCCTTGCAGATATACCTGTTCAGTCTGTTCCCAGCTGACTGAGCCACTCTTGGGTAGAGAAGGGTCTATTGACCCTCTATCTTTCAGGATGCTCCATCATTTGGGAAAGGAAAAGAACTGTCACCTGGAGGATGGTCCCTCCTAGATATAAACTGCAAATCCCACATCCTGTCACTCCTATGTGGGAGGGCAGTATCATGGCAGAGCCTGCCCCGTCACTAGTCACCTACATGGATTCTATACATTTGTTACATCGAGTCCCCATTTTTAGTAAATGCCTCCTTTCCACTAAGTTTAGATGCTCCTTAAGGCAGCAGCAGAACATTTTGTATTCACTGCAGTCATGGGCATAAGAAGAGTCAAGTCACTTGCTGCTTCTCCATCTTCAGCTGGACCTGGGTACCAGCTAACATCATCAAAGGTTGTCAGCGTCTGCAGAGGCTGCAGGAGGAGATTTATCCCCATCCTTATGCTCTCAAGGGAGTGGTCCATGCTGAAAGTTTCCTCTGTCCTGCAGAGAAACAGGTGCCAGAGAAAACATAAAAAGACTCTCTCTTTTTCTTTTCTCTCTTTTTCTCCATGTCAGACAAGGAGCTGACATGTTTGCCTTAAATCACCTCTGCTGCAAGGGGATGCAGGTCTCCAGAACAACCACAGGATTAAAGCAGTAAAATTCAAAGTCTCTAGCTCTAATTAGCAGAAGGCACTACAAGAAGCTGGGCTTCGTGGTCATGGTCAAAACTAAAGGTTTAATCAGACTCTCTAAATATGACTTGAATCTCAAACAAATTATTTTCAGATTTTAAAATTCCAAACTCTTTTATAAGATTTTTTGTTTTTACTCAAAAAAGAAAATCTCACACAGCAACTCTAAACATCACATTTCTGAGCTTTTTCTTAACAGGAACTTGAAAGCCTGACTCATTAATCAACCACGGCAGACATGGCAACCCACTCTCTCAGAAACCTTCTTTTCCTCCCCCATTTATGGGATTTGATTTGTTTTTTTATTCCTTGGTTAGGTGTATCTGGCCTCTAAATATTCTCCCTTCTTCTGTCTCTGATTCTTCTCTTCTCCCGAGATTCTGTCCCATGGAGTTTCTTAGATCTCCTTCCCAAAGTAATACAGGCACCCAGGTCCCAACCAGGATGCCAATTAGCCATCTCACTCTGAGTACCACCTGGAGTTACTGGTGCCATTCAAGCCAGGTACCCTGAGATGCTCGCTGAGTTTTAACATGGCATGACTCACCTTGGATTGCAGCAACTCAAATGAGCCACAGGGTGAAGCCGTCCAGACTTTTACAAGTCACTGCCTTGGTGCTCTTGCTGTGCCTCTGGAGCTAGTGGTGACTGATGGAACCAATCCCATGATTGCCTGTCAAGGAGGAAACTGAGGCTTAGCCTAGAGCCACATGAGATCATCAATGGTGGGTTCTGGAGTTAACACTGAACCTATGCCTATGACCTCAAAATTCAGTCTTCTTTTATGACTCTTCACAGCCTACACAGTATCTTCCCCCTAAATAAATTAAGCAATTCAAATCAGAGATAGAGCACCACACAATGCTGGCCATCTTCTTGGGAGACCTGGGAATCCTCCTTCAGAAAGTCAGGTCCTCAGAGCTTGGAGCACCCATACCCTGAAGCCGATGGACATCCAAGTGGCATTGCTCACTAGTGACTGAACTTCGAGTGCATCTCTTCCTCCATCCTTTCTACTTTCACAGCTGCCTCCATTCTGTCAGCTAAGGTGATGAGAGCTGCTGAAAATCCATCAATGTATCACCCCTTCTGCATAACACTGACTTATGACTGACAATTTATACCTGTCAGAACTCAGAGAGGATATTGCAATTCCCCAAGGCAGGGCCGCAGGAGGGGTCTGTCTCTTCACCTGAGGCAGCCTGCAAGATGGAAGGGCAGAGGCTCGGGGGGAGTTAGAAGGTCAACACGTGTAGGGGTGGTCTGTGGTCTCCAGCTGAGAAAGCAAAAAATTAATACAGCATTAGTTTAAAGCTTTGGAAGAATGTTCCACAAGACACGTTCCACTAAATTATTGTTTCGTGGATGTTAATAATAGTGTCTTTTGGGAAAAGTTTCTGTGGTGAAATAGGGTAGAAAACAACAGCTCAACCAGGTTTATCTGGGATTATTTCTACAGGACTGTATGTAAGCATTTTCCAAACATACTAAATAAAGCATTCTGCAAAGCCTATTTTGCAGAATACATTTTGTTTTTTCCTACTGATTTCTTTGTTTCTGTCATATATTCTTCTTTCATCTCCTCAACAGTTCTGTGACTTAGTTGTGGTTCTAAGTCCCACTTTGAAGATGAGGAACATGGAGGTTTAGCAAAATATGGATATTTCTAGGGCCACGTGGATCACAAGTAGTAGAACTTTGGGTTGGTTTGCTGGCTGCAGGATCAGCTCTGGATTTGCTCTGCAGTCACCCTTGGAAGACCCTACTCTTTCAATCTTCACATTGGATAATATTATTACTCAGTTCTTAGAGGGTAAAAAGAGTTTCAAATGCAAATGTAGCATAAAATACAGAGTTCTCTATAAATGCTAGTTATACTATTGCAGAAATTCACTAGCCCTAACATCTTTATATGTAAATTCAAACCTTTGGCCGACATGATTTTTTAGTCTCTTCCAGTTCAGTAGGTCTCAGATTTGGGTAAGATAAGACTAAATGAGGGTCAGAACACTTGAGCTAAGGTGACAACTGTGGGATACCAGGGAGATTGTGTTCCTTCTCCAAATTTCAGATCTGGATTTTTAAATAATTTTTTTTCTTCTTCTCTCCTCCTCCCCTCCTCCTTTACCCCCTTCCCCCTCCTTTTCCCCCTTCCCCCTCCTTTTCCCCCTTCCCCCTCCTTTTCCCCTTCCCCCTCCTTTTCCCCCTTCCCCCTTCCTCTTCCTCCTTCTTCTTCTTCTTGATGTACTGTTGATTTACAATGTTGTGTTACTTTCAGGTGTACAGCAAAGTGATTCAGTTATACATACATATTTATCTATTCTTTTTCAGATTCTTTTCCCTTATAGGTTATTAGAGGTATTCAGTATAGTTCTCTGTGCTATACAGTAAGTCCTTGTTGGTTATCTATTTTATATATAGTAGTGTGTATATATTTAATATTTTTTTATTTTTAAATGGTGCATCGTATTGTTTTCTCTGACTCTTATACAGCTTTTGGAAATCTAATGTGGTAATAAACATGTGAATCATTCCATGAGAATACACTGAATTGTATGTTATAAGCTACTCGCATTATTCTCTTCCCTGTGACATGAAGGATGGCCGCGACTGTGGGTGATTTGTGTGTCTGAGCCTTTTGCTCAGGGGAAGGAACATGCAAACAGCAGGGAGAAACACAGGTGGAAAATAGGACACGGATGAAGTAAATCTTTCATGAAAATGCAGAAGGGTCGTTAGGACAGAGCCTTCGGCTGCCTGGCTGGCTAACTTCCTAGACAGAATTCCTCCACTCCTCAGAACAAACAGCGCATTGTGACAAAAATGAGAATCATTTCTTTCTGAAGGAATATTGTTTTATTCAGGCAAAAAGGGCAGACAGCAGAGAGCAGAAGTACAAAGGGCAAGTTGAAATTGGAGGACAGTTTAAAGGAAGGCTTATGGGTATTTTTAAAAGCAAAAGTAGGACATGACTTAAAACATTAAAAGAAGAAAGCATCATCTAAATGTACACGTATAGCATGATTACAACTATATATAAAAAAGCAATGCATAGGAAAAAAGTCCATGAGAAGATTCACCATATGTTGTTAAGAATGGATGCTTGGATTATTGTTAATTGCAAAGACCAAAATTTACTGAGAATTTATCTATTCCAGATACAATCCACATGTTAGCTTGGAACAACCCAGCTGAGTAAATTTCATATTCCATTTCACAGGCGAGGAAGTTAACATTTGGAAAGATTTTTGTTGTTGCTGTGTCTTGTCTTTAATCTTTCATGTTATAAGCAGGTGTTATGGTTTAATTTTTAAAATTTGACTAATACATGTGTGATGAATCATAATTATTTCAATTTGCCTTAAGGTTTATAAAACTGAACAGATCATGAGAACACATTTTTCCTGGTTGTCGATCCTCATCACTGACTTCCTTCCACGATAACGTTGTGAGTTTTTCTTTCCCCTTTGCCTTTCTCCACATTCTTTTTCAACTCTTGCTGTTCTTGGAACCCAACCCATTCATCTATTCCCCCGGCCGGATCCTCATCCTCTCCATTCTGTGACTTTTAACTCATAAGCTGCAGAAGCCATTCCTGGAGCAACCCTACATGTTATCTGCAGATTCTCTTTCTAGCAAAAGGCTCAGTGAGGCGGAAAAATGGAGGGGTTGTCACCTTATCCCAGTGGCCATCATGGATCCCAGCATGGAGCTTTGTCCAGTCAGGTTCTCTGCAACCTTTGTAAAAGCCTCTCCCCCAGATTTTCTGCTGGTTTAGCTCAGAGAATATGCACCACCTCGTTCTTGGCCCCTTTCTCTTCCCCTCCCCAGTCCCCTCTTTCACCTCTTCCCCATATACTGCAGGCCGTCCTCACCAGAATCTCTGACTGCAGGAAAGGGTGAATCAATCAATGTCACTTTAAAATAATAAAATAATAGTCAATGTTTTTAAAGTAGTGACAAACACTGTTTTGAATATTTTACACATAATATTTAATTTAATTCTTTTAACTATTCTAAGAGGTAGGCACCTTTATCATTCCCATTTACAAAGGAGGAAACTTGGCACAGAGAATTTACTTAACTCACCCAAGGTAAGACAGCTGGTAAGTGGTGGTGCTTTTATATACGTTCAAATATACGGAATTTAGCTCTAATATAAACATTTTCTTAACCGGTAAGCAGTGAGAGGAAGATATCTAGGAAGGAAGAAACAAACCCTCCCAAGCCCCACCTTCCCAATAACCAAATATCAAGGTCAAGCTTGGTGAGCCTGAGTGACAGCAATACATCCTAAACATCACATGTCTGTGGGCCATCAGCGAGAATCTTATTGCAAAAACATTGACAATTCTAATATTCCTATAATTTCTATTACTAAGTTATACTTTAATTGTTGATTTCTAACTTAATCATATTGAAGTCACAAAAAATGGTCTGCATGCTACTGATTCTTTGGCCGGTAGTCATTTTTGTCCAAGTGTTTTAGTAAAGAATGTATGTTCTCTGCTTAGAGACAGGCTCTATGTAAGTCCTCTAAAACAAGTCTGTGGATATACATAAAATCAAATTAACAATCCCTGCCTGGGACCTGATGCGCTTCTTGAATGACGCATTCTTCTCTTTCATCAATTTGGAAATTCACAGCCTTGGAGACCGTCTCAGCCCCAGTCTCTCTAATCCTTCCCACTTTGCTCCTTCTTGAGCTCCTGTAAGATATATGTTGGATTTGCTCATTTTAGTTTCCACATCTCCTGACCTCTCTTTTAAATTTTCCCCATGTTGTTTTTCTGTGTTGCATTCTGGGTAAATACATGCAATTCCATGTTCTAGTTTCCTAATTATTTCTTCAGTTGTGTACATTTGGGCTGTCTAATTTGTCCATTGTGATTCTAATTGCAATGACTATATTTTTCATTTCTGCAAGTGCTGTTTGGTTCTTTTACAAAAATGACTGGCTTTTCTAGATAAGATCTCAATTCTGTCTCACTTGTTGAGTCATTCATAATTTAAATTTTAAAAAATATATTTATTTTTAATCTATATCAAAATATTATCTTAAAGTCTGGGGAGTCTAAATAGCTTGCTTGTTTGCTTGCTTTGTATTCTGCTACTGTTACTCTCACTGGCTAGCTCCTCTTATGTTTTATAATTTTAATTTTGAGCTCATTCAGTCTGATTTCATTTCTGTGAATCCTGAATGAACTGGATTGAGAGTACGCCTTCCAGAGAAGATTTGAGGACCAGTTTGCCATGTGTTTCTGGGGCTTTACAAGCCTCTGACTGTATTTGTGATAATATTTAAAGTTTGGGAATCTTGGACTTTGTACACAGTTGGGATCTTGAACCCCATTGTAGCAGAACTGTGCTAGCACATGACAGACGCTCTTTGGATGTATGTATATTGAATGTGAAAAGGAGTGAGGAAAAAAAGAACGAAACCAGTGCATTATTTTCATGCTTTCTTTGAAAAAATTGCCAAAATCAAGCAAAAAAATTTTTTTAATTAAGAAAAACTAAATGTAATCCTGGTTCTTCCAGAGGGCATGTCTTTACAGGCTTTTAAGTGCTGCAGTTTGATAATTCCTAAATCATTATTGACTAAATCAGAATTTATATATTCCTCTGACTAATCATAAAACATTGGAACTAAATAGGAGCTCAGAGACCCTGCAGGCCACCTGCCTCATGGCATAATTTAGGGTCACACTGCTTCTCCAAGGCTGAGCATTTGCCAGTTGCTCTAAGGAAAGGATTTGAATTGTTCATAGTGTGTATCCAATTGGAAAAAGAAATATGTGAACAGGAAAAAAAGTTTGAAGTTCAAATTGGCCTTAGCCAGTGAAATGCTGTATCTGAGATCACTGATAAAACCATCCTGACAACACATTCTGCTGTGTTTCCTCCCCAGGGGCCTTTCTGTGGAATGCCTCTTCCCTACCAAAATGTGGCGATAGTTCTAAAGTAGCACATGATGTGATTGAACAGCCCACCAGTCTCAAGCTTAGGGATTTCAAAGGATTTAGCTTTGATTCACCCCCCAAACAGGGCATTTCAATGACTCTGGAAATGTTATTTGATTTTATTAATATTTGCTGGTTCTGGAGGTACAGACCAAAACCTAATCCCAGGGCACAAGTGACTTCTGTTTTCACCTCTCTGTTATCCAAGAACACTTACTATCAGGCAAGTCCTGGGATCACTGGGACATGACAACACTGGAAGCTGGCAAAAACTGTGACCCCCATCTGGATCTCCTGGTTTCTACCTGCTCCCGATTCTTTGTTTGGAAACGCCATTTCCCTAAACAAGTCACTCTCTGGGGTCTGATGACTCAGCCATAACCAAATAAACATGAGACTTCCTTTAGTATCCATTAAGCATTTCCTTGCTTGAGTGATTGTTTTTACAACTATGTCCAAGCTGTTGGATGGGACTGGGCTCCCATCCAGTCCTCAGAGAGCAGCTCTTATAAGAATGATCCACTGTCCTGTGGTCTTGTGAGTTTAAAGAAGATGCACATACTGGGGTCTTGGGCATGAGGAAGTCAGTCAAGATACATAGGAACCTTTTGTTTAACTGTAGAGAGAGGATGGATGGGTGAACAAGTGGTGCTGATAACAGGGCCAGAGCCACTGTAGCCGAAAATACTCTGCAGGCTTCAAGCTTGTTCTGCTAACACAGAAAAACATTTTGAAAATTGCTCCCAGGAATTAAGATAGAACCAAAACTGACCTTGGGTTATCAGGGCCTGGGATCCTGCCCCTTGATCTTGCACTGGCTGTGTGACCCGCGAGAGATAACTTGACATTTCTGAGCTTCAATTCCCTTACCTGGGAAATGAGGCAACTCAAACCTGAAGATCTCAAATATCAACTCAAACATTGAAGTTCTGTGATTCTGGTTTCGTCCTTTGACCGTTGGAGAGACTGAGCCTTGAGAACTTAAATGTCTTGCCCACAGTGACGTGGTCAGGAAGTGACAGAACCGAGGCCAGAAGTCAGGTCCCCTCACCTCCCTGACCCCCATTTCCAGGACCCTCCCGTCACCTCCCACTCCCCTGCAAACACCAGGAGGAATTTCATCACACTCTGCAGTCAAGGAGGAGTTGGGGGACTTTGGGCTCTCAGATCTCCGAGTCCTCGTTTTCACATATTTGTCTGTTTCTTCCACTGTTTACATCTGTTAAATTGTCTATAAAATGTTTGTGCTTTGGGCAAGTCCTTTTTCTCTGGAAGGGAAACAGAACTGTATGACTCATCCTTTCTTCATAATTAAACTGCTGTCAGGACCATGGATCGATCACCGCACACGGATGTCCTGCCTAGGTCCACCTGGGGCTCCAGTGACATCACTCTTGGACTGAGAGATGGGGTGGGTGGAGTTCCCTCCTTCCCTTCCCTTCCAGAATCAGCCTGAGCTCAAACTACATTCCAACCTGTGCAGTCGGCATTGATAAAATATGCCAGTTCCAGGCCATTTCACCTTGCCCCTGTCACCAACCCGACCTCCGACATTTGTACACACAGAAACCTTTTTTGGACAGCTCTTCTTACCTTGTTTAATTGGAGAACACCTACCTGTTTGTCATGAGTCAGCCCAATGTCACCTCCACTGTGAAGCCTTCCTGGGTTTCACCACCTCCCCAAACCCAGATGAACATGGTGCTTCCCTTCCCTGTGCCTTCCAGAGCAGGTCTATCAAAGTGTCCCCCTGCCAGTGGGTCTCTCCTCCCACCGTGGTGCCCTCAGACTGTAGTGCTGGCCCTCCTTCCACCCTTTGTTTGGTTAATTCTCCAGCAAATTCTAAACCTCCACTATGGTTTACTCCTCAGGGAAGCCAGTCCTGACCTGTGCATCCCCACAAGACAGTAAGTTCCTTTGTACTGCACTGTATGGATTCTAAATATGAAATAGCTGTCTCCGTTAGAATTTAACCTCTAGGATGGCAAGGACAGGGTTGATTTTGATCATTATAGCAACTTTTGTAGTACTTTACTGATGCATAATAGGTGCTCAATAAATAGTTGCTGAATGAACACATCTACTGAGATCCCCGTTGGGTCCATTCTTCCTGGTGGGCTGTGAGCTTTGTGGGGCAGGGGCTGTGCCCACTCGTCTTGTAGCCTCAGCACCTAGAACGGTGGTTGGCAATTAGTAACTGCTTACTAATTCATCAATATCATAATTTTAATTGTCACCAGCATGTATTAAATGAGGCATGTATTATACCCATTTCACAGGTGAGGCAACTGAGGCTTCGAAGGTTCAAGTTACATGCCCCGTTCCCATCCCAAAGCCCCTGCTCTTAACTATTGCTTCACCAAGCCTCTCAGCTAATGACACAAATAAAGAAAATGCACAGAACCTCTGATACAAGTGACTGGAAACAGGGGTTCATTGGTTAAAGGTAAAGAATAAAGGGGGAAATAATAAAAAGGATATGACTACATTCCTTAAACGTTTTATTTCACATTATACAAATGTATAAATATAAACTGTAATGTAAATATACATGTATTTACCAACTGCGGTGCAGACCAAGGCTGCTTCTTTGAGGCTTTCGGCTAGGGTTCTGCTTTGTCTTTCTAGCATAAACGACCTGCATGACGTATCTTCTACTCCTTCCATTTTTTCTTCCTTTAGAGTGAAGAGAGAATTTAAGACACTTGAGCTACAATCTCAATGCAGACATCTTCTAGATTTTCTTGTTCCCATTTCCATTTTTTTTCTAGTTATAATGACCACACGTAATAGTCCAGTAATGTTTAAAGCAATATATGTACATTATTTTTTGAAGTCTTTGCAAGGTGCAAACTTTTTCATTGTAGTTCTCTTAGAAACAACATTATCTCTTTCTGCCTTAATATGTCTTTGGTCTGCAAAACAGTTTTCAAAAAAATACGGGATTCTTAGCACATGGCAGACCAGTTGAGAGTAGTAAAGCATCTTAGATGAGTATTAAAGCTCATTCTGCTGACAGCTTCAGTCAGGAATGTTTTACAGGGGATGGGATTATACTGGTTAACCAGAGAGGCAGCTGAGTAGAGTGAGTTTAGGAGAGCTTTTGCTGTAAATGTTTCCAAGATTCAGTTAAATAGAATTGAGAAGTATTAACCATTTCGGGTAGTGACAGTCTCTGAGCACTTAGGCTCAAAGGAGCTTGAGAAAGTTGTTTGAGCAGAAAACAGAAAAATGACTTAATGGGACTTTTCCCTTCACCTTCTGGATCTTTCGGTCTTTATCGTTCATCATGGATCTTTATCACCAGCTTACCCTTCTCCACACAGAATGTCTCCCTCATCTCATCCTGCTGTGCTGAGTCAAGACCTGTGCTTCACCTGTAGTCACCTTCATACCGCCAGTCTTCGGTTTCCAATGATGGCAGAAAAGAGAAATGCAGCCACATGCTTCACTAGGGTTCCACCTCAAATTGATAGGGGTCGTCACCACCTTTGGCCAAGCATGTTGCTTTGGGAACGAGTGCAGGGGGTAGTAAGGAGAGTAAAGGACAGCAGCCCACACAGGCCAAGATGCTGAATCAACATTAGCCAGAGACAACCCTGATGTGGCGGAAGCTAAGTCACAAAGTAAACCATAGGGGTGGGGAAGGGGGTTATTCCCATTACCTAAGAGGCAACGAGCTCCAAATTCAGAGTGTCTATCAACAATAACACTAGCCACAGAGAGAGCAAGAGAGATGAACCTCAAAGGAGACATTTGAGGGGTCCAGCCTGGTCCCCAAGATTGAAGACCACTGGTGAACTTCTCCACTCGTGTGAAGGAAGTTACTGTACGTGCGATGGGTGGGTATATCCACCAACCTTACAGTCCTGCACTGCAGTGAGGTCGGCCTCATCCATGAGTGCTGAGGACCTTGGACAGAATTCTGGCTGCAGGGAAACAGCCCTGCAGTAGACTGAGCTTCAGGGCTGCCTTCTCTGCCTCGGGCAAAACATTTCTACAGGCCCAGTGTTTCCCAAGAGTGGCAGGAGGCAGATGTGCTCACAGAGGGTGACAGCCTTGTAGATGAGCTCGAAATGTCAGCTCAGGACAGGCCCCAGCTTAAGCTGGAATAGCTCTGTCGCTTTTCCTCAAAGATTGTGTTAATTTTTTTTTTTTAATTTTGAGATAATCGCAGATTTACCTGCAGTTGTACGAAATAATACAGAGAGATCCCTGTGTACCCCTTTTCCACTTTCCCTCAAGGATAACATCTTGCAAAACGAGAATGCAGTATCACAACCAGGATATTGACATTGATTCAATCCGTAATCTTTTTTTAAATTTTTTAAAATTTTTTTGCGGTACACGGGCCTCTCACTGCTGTGGCCTCTCCCGTTGCGGAGCACAGGCTCCGGACGCACAGGCTTAGCGGCCATGGCTCACGGGCTCAGCCGCTCCGCGGCATGTGGGATCTTCCCAGACCGGGGCACGAACCCGTGTCCCCTGCATCGGCAGGCGGACTCTCAACCACTGCGCCACCATGGAAGCCCCCTCAATCCCTAATTTTATTCAGATCTCCCCAGTGTTATGTCTACTCATGTGTTTAATAGTTCTGTGTCATTTTAGCACCTGTGTAAGTTGTGTATCCGCCACCGCAGTGAACAGACAGAATGGCCATCACCACAAGAATCCCTCCTGTTGCCCTCTTTTAATCACACCCATTTCCATTCTCTCTACCCCACAACTACTAATCTGTTCTCCATTTCTGTAATTTTGTCATTTAACAAATGTTATATAAATGGAATCAACTAGTATGTAACTTTTTGAGATTGGCCTTTTTTTACTCAACGTAATTCTCTGGAGATTCATCAAGGTGGCTGTGTTTATCAATAGTACATTCTTGTGTGCTCCTGTGTAGTATTCCATGGTGTGGATGGACCACATTTTGTTCAACCCATCCCTCATTCGAGGGCAAAACAGTCGCCTCCAGTTTGGGGCTGTTATGAATAAAACTGATAAAACATTTATGCGTAGGCTTTTGTGAGTGTACATCCTTAGTTCTGTAGAATAAATGTTCAGAAGTGCAAGTACAGGGTTGTAGCATGCAAGCCCATGTGGATGAGACCGCGTCTTTGTTAGTAACAGATGTATGTCCAGGGCCTATCTTAATGCCCAACACATAATCAAAAATCAATAAATAAAGGAATGGACTGACTCTCAGTAATTTTTGGAGATTCATTTGTGGCTTCATATCCTCCAGAAGGTCTTCTGCACATCCCAGAAAATACCTTTCTCTCCTTAGCAATTTGGATTCTGTATGAAATTATCTATTTATGTCCCTGTCTCCACCAGATGGAGGTCTCTTCAAGGGACAGAGATGTCGTATTTATCTTTGTCACCATAGCATTTAGCCCATTGTCTGTCCCATAAGACATTATCAGTAAGTAAATGCTGAATGGAAAAAAATGAACTAGATTATCTGTTTTCACCTTAGACACCCTGCTCCCTCTGGAGCCATCAGGATCTCTCATGTATTTATCATTTTATAAACTGGGAAAGAAAGAACACAGGCACTTCATGGAAGAGGCAAACACTTGAGTGGCAGGAAGCTACTTCTGCCTTCAAGGGCTATGTAATTCCTATCATTGGTGCATTCATCTTTACGTGGCTCTCCATCATTTTCAAATAATGGCAGAAAGGGATAAAAGGAAAAAATGATATTAAAATATATTGCCTGTTCCTCAGTATTATTAAAGGTGAAATAGATGGAGGTTATAGGTGTCAGTCACCCCTCTTCTCCTCATGCTTTCTAGAACATACTGTATAAAAATAGAAGAAAACTGAGCCAAATAAGTATTGCCACACATATTATTTTGCTAAGCTGTGTGAAGGATGAAGCTTAGATGGGAGACAAAATAGGGGTAGACAAATATTCTCAGCCTACCAAACTCCAGATAATAGACCTGCAGGAAGGATAATCTGAACTTTAGTCCTGGTGACAGTTAGCGAAATAGGAATAGAAGGAACATAGCCTTGCTTAGGACCACCAGGTGGAGACCCCAAGTAGCCTGCTTACCACGAGTAGCCCGGAAGCATGAAAGGAGCCTGCAATGCAGAGTCAGAGAGAGAGAGAAAACAAGAGATCTCCTGAATAAGGCCAGGATTTCCAAGAGCTTCTAGCGAAAAAGATTCTGCTCACCAGCAAATAAAAAGAACAAGCAAGATTATCTATCTATGGGAGGGGAGAAAGGCTCCGAAAGTCCCAATTCATGTATGTTTTGGATTTCAGTTTACCCTTTGTTTGCACTTTGTTTATCCTTTGTTTATGTGGGCTGGAGAACATAAGCTGAGAAATTAAGTAAAGTCATCTTGGGTTAGTAGTACCGTTGGGTACCTGCCAGAAACAAATGAAAACGCTTTCTGCAACCCAGACCTCCAAGGATTCTTGAAGATAAAGTCTCTCAGAAGATGACCTCACAATCCAAAACTGCAAAACACAGGAGGATATGCATCACCCCATGAGAGTGGGTCACAGAAACAATACCAGGATTAGACACCCTAGAACTACAGTAAAATCATTAGTAACCTAAATTGTGTGTTTAAAATGTTGAGAGAAGGGCTTCCCTGGTGGCACAGTGGTTGAGAGTCCACCTGCCAATGCAGGGGACATGGGTTCGTGCCCCGGTCCAGGAAGATCCCACATGCCGCAGAGCAGCTGGGCCCGTGAGCCATGGCCGCTGAGCCTGCGCATCCGGAGCCTGTGCTCCACAACGGGAGAGGCCACAACAGTGAGCGGCCCACGTACCGCAAAAAAAATAAATAAATAAAATAAAGGACAATGGAGGAAAATATTCTTTAAAAAGAATTGGTGATGAAATTCACAAATCATCAGATTTAGGTAGTCGATTTGATGGAAGAGAAATCCAAACTTAGATTCTTTAGAGTCAAATCGCTATACATCAAGGATAAAGACAAAAATCTTAAAGATAACCTGAAAACAAAAAGTCAGATTACAAAAAAGGAATAGCAGTTTGACTCATAGTTTTCTCTATGGGAGCTGGAAGAGAGTGAAAAACATCTGTCCAAAGTGCTGAAATAAAATAGCTACTACTGTAACATGTTATACTAGGTAATACTAGTGTTCCAAAGTGAAGGTGAGATGAACAAACTACGGCTGAAAGAGATGTGGAAATGATAGCTCATGAAGAAAACACTGATCTCAGAAAGTAGGCCTAAGAAGTAGCAAAGAATGGTGAAGAGAGGAACGTCTAAGTCTGTGGGCAAATCTACGTCAACATTGGTTATACAAAACAACTATAACAGCAGTTAATAGTGGCTTGAAAAAACAAGGTGGGACTGAAATATCCAAAATCTAAAAAAATGTGGAAGGAGATGAGCTGATTCTTGGATTGTGTGATAGAATACTAGATACATGATTAAATTGATATGGTTTTAATTTACTATGTAAGTCGAATTTTTAAGAGTAATGGCTAACAGAAAGTAAATATAGTACAAACATTTTAAAGCAGTAGAAAGAATAAAAAATTAATAGTAAAAATATTATGTTAATAGAAAATAAAGCAAGAAATAGGGAAAAAATTAACAGAAAAGCAAGTCAAGCAGAAAGCAAAATACAATAGTAGAAATAAATCCAAATATTTATATGCATATAGATATCATTTATATACATAATGCCAGTAAAAAATAAAATAATAGAAATATATTCAAATATATCAGGGCTTCCCTGGTGGCGCAGTGGTTGGGAGTCTGCCTGCCGATGCAGGGGACATGGGTTTGTGCCCTGGTCCGGGAAGATCCCACATGCTGTGGAGCAGCTGGGCCTGTGAGTCGTGGCCGCTGAGCCTGCGCGTCCAGGGCCTGTGCTCCACAATGGGAGAGGCCACAGCAGTGAGAGGCCCGCGTACCGCAAAAAGAAAAAAAAAAAAAAAAAAAATATATATATATATATATCAGTAATTGGGACTTCCTGGGTAGCTCAGTTGTTGAGAATCCACCTGCCAATGCAGGGGACATGGGTTCGAGCCCTGGTCCAGGAAGATCCCACATGCCACGGAGCAACTGAGCCTGTGTGCCATAACTACTGAGCCTTCTCTCTGGAGCCCGTGAGCCACAACTACTGAGCCCACATGCCACAACTACTGAAGCCCGTGCACCTAGAGCCCGTGCTCCACAAGAGAAACCACCGCAAGGAGAAGCCCGTGCACTGCAACGAAGAGTAGCCCCCGCTCGCCACAACTAGAGAAAGCCTGCACGCAGCAACGAAGACCCAACGCAGCCAAAAATAAAAAAATAAAATAAAAAATTAAAAAAATATGTATATCAGTAATCACAAAAATGTATTCAACTATTCACTCATACTTTTTCAACGTACTTCTTGTTAAGAGCCTACTATGTGATTGGCCTACTCTAATAATGGACAAAGTTTACAAGTTATTAAAAATTTCCAGATAGAATGAAAAAGCAAGACTAGCAATCAATATTATAACAGAGACTGATCTAAAAAATAACAACATACGAAGTAAAAAAAAGGAAAGGGATGGACAAAGCTATAAAAGGTAAACAAAAACCAAGGGAATGCTATTGCTAAAGTGATATCTAACAAAAGAGACTTTTAGGTAAAGTATCAGTAGAGAGACATTATTATATGGCATTAAAGAGTTTAACTTAGCAGGATGTTATAACAATTCTAAACTTATGTGCACTTGGCAATATAACTTTAAAATATATAAAACAGAATTGACGGAATTACAAAACACATGTACAAGTGTGAAATAAATAGTGTGAAATTTTAACAACACTTTCTTAATAAATGATATTCAAGGTGAAAAAATTAAGCAAGAATATAGAAGATTTATATAACACAGTTTATAAAATGATGTACTGGACATGGAAAGAAACCTTATATCCCAAAATTAGAGACTATACACTACTTTTAAAATTTACAGGGAACATTTATGAATATTCACAATCCATGAGACTATGAAGAAAACCTCAACATATTTCAAAAGTTCTTTAGCAAACATCATTTTTATAATTTTGATTTAATTAATGTATAAATTAAAATAATGATACATTTGAAAATTTAATACAGTTTCTAGATAACAAATGAGTCAAAGAATAAAATACAAGAGAAATAAGAAAATACTTAGGACTAAGAGGTGATTTAAATATTGCATACAATTGATATGAATATAAAATTGTGCTTAGAAGAAAATTCATTTATTCATTCATTCAGTACATTTTTAGCATGGGTCTATGCTTTTCCAAGACTGCTCAAAGCAGTTAAGATTCATTAGTGAACGAAACAGAGAAAAATTCTACCCCCATAGAGTTTTCATTTTGGGGGACGCAAATGGCAATTATCATGGAAGAATATTCATCATAAATATTTCTTTAGGTCATTAAATACAGATTAAATATCTCATTTTCAAAAGCCTGTGTAATATTACCTAATATGTACATGCATAATATTGTTTCAGTTGATTAAAATATTTGCTGTACTCTAAGAGGTTCATATCTACAAATCCCCTCTCTGGAGCCCCTCTTCGTAGGAGAAGATTTCACCTCCCATTGGCATTAGGTTTATCCATGTGCCTTATTTTTGCTGATTGAATGAGTGGGAGTTATTTATGCCATGTCCAAGCAGAACCTTCCAGGGTCATCATGTGGTTCCATGACTGGTGTTTCATTTTTGCCTCCACCCACCAAATCACACCTGAAATCTGCTCCTTTAGCCTGGATCCTGGAGTAAGAGGTGGGGCAGAGCTGTATCTTACTCCCACGGACAGGAATATGCACAAAATCTTTGTAGTTGGAAGCTACTAGGATTTCTGTGGTCATCTGTTACTATATCATAACCTACTGAAAACTGACTGACACTAGATATAGCAAAAGATATTCAGCTATTTCGTTATGATAAGCTTTTAGGTTGCATCCATTTTCTACACTTCAAAAATTGTGGCTTTTTAAAGATATAAATATATGGTTAAGATATAAATATGTTTTCAAGATATATATACATGTATATATACATATATATCCATATTGAATATGTACATATATATTTCCTTTAGGAGGCTAATTTTAGGCACATTCTTCTTGTAGTTATAAACATAGTGAAGGGAAGGGGTCTAAGGTTAAGTGAGAG
Source organism: Mesoplodon mirus (assembly GCF_964341445.2). Taxonomy (NCBI): domain Eukaryota; kingdom Metazoa; phylum Chordata; class Mammalia; order Artiodactyla; family Ziphiidae; genus Mesoplodon; species Mesoplodon mirus. The sequence continues at coordinate 7,520,953 of NC_138992.1, forward strand.
TTCTACTTCTGCCAGTTTCTTGCTGTGTAACATTATTTAAGATACTAGGCAAACAAAAAAAAGATACTTGGCTTCTCTGGCCCCTCAGTTTTTCTACTTGTAAAATCCAAATGGGAATAATTATCATCATAATAATAAACAACCTCCTTCATGAAGAGGCTTTGTGGGTTAAATGAGAGACTATGCAATAAAAGCCATTTGAAAATACTGATTCAGTTGTCAGTTATTGGAGCTTCTTTCCCAAATCAGACTAAGTGGAGCTCTGTAAATGCTGGAAGAATTGACCATGTCTTCAATATAAATCTTCCTGTGAAATCATAATGCTTATAATTCTTAAAGGTGATGTTTCTGTCATGGGGAAGGGCTAGGTCTTCTGAGGAAGCTTGAACAGTTGGTTAATTCCTCTGCACTCCTATGAATCATTCTGCTAGTTGACACTAGGGATTAAGTGCCTTCTGATTAGGATAATGCGGGCAAAGCATTTGGATTTATTTCAAGCACGGATAACAGGCGTAAGTTGGGCAAGATCACTCAATAATTCATCAGTGTTTTTCATGAAGGATTTGGAAAAACACAGAACTTACTTAACTGTACTTCTTAATAATAAAACAAAGTAATCCAGACACACAAAAATATTAAGGAAAAAAAAAATCAGCCAAGGACAAAAGGTGAGCCTTTTCACTAATTGTAAGTTATATTGTAGTCGTTTCCAAGTAATTCCAAATAAGGATTTTTTCATCTTACTATTATATATAAGCAATTAAAATTAACCAGCATGAGAGGCGTATGCTTTACTAATGCTAGAGGAAAGATGTGAAGCACTGCATTGCTGCAAACTTCTGTGCATATGTATGTTGGGAGGTGGGAGGGGTCGTCATCAATATGTAGAACCCCCCATAGATTTCTGCTTCCTTTTAAATAGTCTCTCACTTTCCATTCCCCAAAATAGTAACCTTGTCCCTAGGATGCATTCCGCTAATGTCTTACCTACTTGAGTTCTGCACCAGTGACAAAAAAAAAATTACATCTTAAAGCTGTGTGTGTGTGTGTGTGTGTGTGTGTGTGTGTGTGATGGTTCATGCCACTGGGCATACGTTTTTCATATCACTTCTTTCACTTTTAAAGGTACTGAACAACATTTAGCTTTTTTTTTTTTCCTAATTTTTCACAGAAATAGACTCACTCCTGCTTTTCTAAATCTGCATTGTATATTGGCAGAGGGCAGAAAGCTGGTGGGCACCAAAGGGAAGAGATCTTAGAAGGGCAGTGAGAAACATATTTTGTATCTTATCCAGATAAATATGCAAAACTTCTAATGTTTATGGGAAAAGCAGGAGATCACCATTGAAATCCACCACTGTCCTTCCACATGACTTAGAGGGTCTTCAGTGGCAAGGAAGTGGACAACGAGCTGTGCTAAGACCCAGGCAGGAACTGTGACAGTACGCCTTTAACATCTGCCTCCTTCCTGCTGACCTCTTGATGACTGTCCTCAGTGTAAGGAAAGAGGCTTTATTTAATAGTAAATGTCTCCTTACCTTCTACACTTTTGCCAAAGAGAGTTAGTCTTTTTGCCCCCTTCCCTGTCCACATGTACTTTTTAAAAAAAATTATTTATTTATTTATTTATTTTTGGCGGCATTGGGTCTTTGTTGCTGCGCACAGGCTTTCTCTAGTTGCGGTGCATGGGCTTCTCACTGTGGTGGCTTCTCTTGTTGTGGAGCACGGGCTCTAGGCATGCGAGCTTCAGTAGTTGCAGCACACGGGCTCAGTAGTTGTGGCTCGCAGGTTCTAGAGCTCAGGCTCAGTAGTTGTGGCACACGGGTTTATTTGCTCCATGGCATGTGGGATCTTCCCAGACCAGGGCTCGAACCTGTGTCCGCTGCACTGGCAGGTGGATTCTTAGCCACTGCACCACCAGGGAAGCCCCACATGTACTTTTATGCCTTCTTATATTGATGAATGTGAATCTCTCAGTCTGGTTTCTAACCACTGCTCCAAAACCTATGTCCTCTCTCTGACTTTTAGAAATTCTTCATCTCTTCAGAAATTATTTATTTTGGAAAGAATACAAAACTAGAGTTTATTCATTACCAGATATCAAGATCTAATATGAAACTGTATTAGTTAAGAAACTATGTTAATGGTAAATAAAACTGACCGTGGAACAGAAGTGAGATTCTAAAAACATAGCAACATGTGTACAGTTATCTGATTTACAATAAAGATGACACTTTATTGTAGTAAAGAAAGGATTATCTTAATTGCTTATTCTTTAAGGTCTCATTCAATGCTGTCATCTCAGTGAATCTTCCCCCAGTCTAACATGATAAGACAGGGGTCCACAAACTTGTTAATCCTAAATCTCATCTATCAAAAAATTCTGTGAGTCTGTTTATGTTTTGTAAATAAGTTCATTTGTATCATTTTTTTAGATTTCACATGTAAGTGATATAAAATGATATTTGTCTTTCTCTGACTTACTTCCTTGAAAAGAATAGATACATGTATATGTATAACTGAATCACTTTGCTGTACACCTGAAACTAACACAACATTGTTAATCAACTATACTCCAATATAAAATAAAAAATTTTAAATTCTATGAATTCCCTCAATAGATGCATATTTATTTACTCCAAATCATATGTAACAACTATTTTATATATATATATATATATACACATATATATAGGTTGAACAGTATGAAATTGCCAATGCTCAACATTTTTGACCTATGAAAAGTGGCCATTTCATTTAGTTCAACCTAATATGCTATAATAATGCCCAAAATATAAATGGAAAATGAATGATGTAAATATGAAATAAATAATGTTTTAAAAATAATGTCCTTTTACTTTATTTTTTCCTAGTACAGGGAGACATTTTCTTCACTGAAGCATATTATTATTTATAATGTTCTGCACACTTAGATGTTAAATGTTTTCCTAACTGTGATGGCGTTATGCTCTTTTTAGCTAGTACCTCAAGGCTCACTATACACTTGATTTATCATTAAGAATAGTGGCTTTTCAATCCATATTTCAAATAACTGGGCCATTTTCTCACTGGTTCCTTTTTGGGCATTGTTATCATTATGTTCAAGTTATGATTTCTTGGCAGGGATTTTTTTTTACATCATTTATCCATGTTGCTGAGTTACATTACTCAAAACTACGTATAATCTGTGAAGCCTCTTTGTAGGCACACAAAATGAAATACATTGGAATAACCTGTAAGCAAATAAATGAGTGGGTGCAACCTTTTTTTTTTGGACATGCCTCGAGGCTTGCGAGATCTTAGTTCCTTGACCAGGGACTGAACCCGGACCCCGGCAGTGAAATAGCCGAGTCCTAACCACTGACTGCCAAGGAATTCCCCATGGGTGCCACTTTTAAGTTCCCTAAGCGGAATATCTGTGCCCTGTCTCTATAATACTGTTACCATTGGATATAAGAACCAAGTCAAAGGCTCAGTGTGAGTCTGTGTATTAAATCTATGTAAACCTTAATTTACTTTTTACTTATCCATTAAAAATAAATCTTTTTAAATCCAATGGATTATAGTGTCCTTCAAAAACTACTAATTTAATAGGAATCACAAGCTACATAGTCAGAGAGACCTGAGATCAAATCTACATACTCATCAACTGGGTGACGATAACTTACTGAAATTTTCTGGGTGTCAGTTTCTTCCTTAGTGAACTGGGATAATCTTGTTGAAAGAGACCTCTCCGGGGAATCTGTTCAGCTCGTAGCTTCTTATCCAACTACTACTTCTCCTGCTGCTCATGAAGCAGGCATGTTTATACTCCATGAGCTTTCCTCCCTGGCCAGAAATGATTGAACAGAGGAGGTCCTAGCCCACACAGGGCTAATTAGATCTCTTTCCCTGGAATTTAGAACTGGAACATTGTGTTTGGAAATCATGTAGTTGGATGCATATGCCTACTGAGAGTTAAGGTCATTTCATGTCTGGGCTACAGGCCACTTACTTGCCATGTGCACAGAGAAACCTGAAAAGCAGGTTTGCAGAGTGAGATGAAGCAGACACACAGATTGAGGCAGGGGTGCGACTTGCAGGTAAATGAGCTCTCCAAATCAAGTTGAAGAACCATTCTGTGGCCCTCTTACCTTACTATTTGTCTGCTTAGCTTTTCTGGGAAAATGATAATTTCTCTAAATGGACTTAACTAGATAAATGTCAGAAATAAAAGACTGAAAAGCTTTCATGGAAAGAGGCAGAAAGCACAAAATGATATTTTGGCTCTGTCCAAAAATCTCATCATAAGGTACTTCCCCTGCAAGACTATAATTACAGCAGACTTTACCCTGAGTTCCAGCAAGCCATTAAAAAAGCAATTATTGCCAGCAGCTCTTGTTCTCAGGCTGAAAGTTGAATGGGAAATTTAATAGTATTATGAAATTTTTTTCCTCTGCTAAACTAGTTCTAAGAAATGGTATAAACTGAATGTGTGTTTATTTTTTAAAGACAAGCTTATCTTAACTGTGTTTTTCATAATTGTGTTATGCTAGTTACATATGAAATGGAAAAAGAGGAAGGGTGCGTTGGAAAGCAAGACCTTGAGTGTCTAAATTATTTGTGCCTCTACTTGGCTTCAGGCCTTTTTTCCATCATCCGGAGATGCCCCATAGTACTCAGCATTGCACAGAGGGGTTGCAGAGGCTCTGTTATTGATTACTACCAAGATATTATAAAACTCGGAATAATGACCAGAGGGCATTGCGTGAAGGGATGTGTGGCTGCTGATGCACGCAGGAATCTCTGACTGTGTGTGCAACATCTCAATACAAGACAGAGTCTCATGAGAATACCATTTATTCATCATGAACTCTGTGCAATAGTGATGCTAAAAGTATTGCTTATGTTACTCATAAGTATTGCTTATGTTACTCATAAGTATTGCTTATGTTATGTGGGAATCCTTGCAACATTCATAAAGCATGCTAATTTTAAAGATGAGGAAAATTAAGCTGAGAGAGGATAATTAAGTTGTTTAAAGCCATAACATAAGTAGATGGTAAAGTAGGGATCCAGCCCAGGGCTAGTCTGCTGTGAAGCCCAGGGTCTTAACCACTCTGCTTTCCTGCCCTTCAGCCATATAATATTATATTATTATCTGAGTGAATGTATAAGATACCTCACTGAGTCCTAATGTTTGTGAGAATAATGTGTTTAAATTGGAAAACTGTTAATAAGGATTTATATAAATTCTTCCTTTTATGGTGCTTTTCTCTTTATTAACAGTGGTCCATGAGTTACAAATTTGGATTAAATTTTTCTGTTACTTAAAAAAAAAATCCAGTGTGTTACACTAATGTTCAATGACACCACAGAAAATATGAGGGTACTTTTCCAGACTCCTTCATCTGGGAGTGACAAACTTAATGAAAAAGGGAATTAACTGGAAAGCTACTTGATTGGTTCACATAATTATAGGATGAGCCACAAGAGCTAAAAATGTTCCAAGGGTATCAGAGACCAGAATTGGAAACTCAACGTTGGGCTCACCTTGTCTCTGTCCCTTTCTCAATTCTGTCTTTCCCTAAAAAGATAAATTGGGCATCAAATTGTCCAGGGATTCATCCTTGAAGCTCCAAGGCTCCTGAAAATAAGAAAAGAAATTTCCTCAATGGTTGTAGTAGGAAAATCCCAAATAAAGACTCAGATTGGTCCTGAAATAATCTGAGAGGAAGAATAATATGAGAGGACTCCATCTGGACTTGTGCCCCTATCTGTGGTGATCAAAAGATGTGATTTTTAATTACCAGAAAGAAAGAACACTTGTGTAGTGTATACAATCTAGGTTTTTTTTTTTTTTTTTTTTTTGCATTACGCGGGCCTCTCACTGTTGTGGCCTCTCCCATTGCGGAGCACAGGCTCCGGACGCGCAGGCTCAGCGGCCATGGCTCACGGGCCCAGCCGCTCCATGGCATGTGGGATCTTCCCGGACCGGGGCACGAACCCGTGTCTCCTGCATCGGCAGGCGGACTCTCAACCACTGCGTCACCAGGGAAGCCCTACAATCTAGTGTTTGATGCCCCCCAGCATATTTACAAACACTTGTTAGCACGCATTAAATTCCCAAGATGCTGCTACCTAGTAAAATGCAGCTACACTGAGTCTAGACAAAATTACTGCTTCCAAGACCATGCCCAGATGTTGCCTTCATCCCCAAGTCCAAATGGTTTGCCCTTCTCTCTCTAACTTGTTAGAGCTTACAAAGATTTTGCAAATGTTAGGCTTTGAAGATGACAAATAGAAGTAGTTGCTTCCTGTAGTATACATGTCTGAGGTAAAAGAGAATAGTCAAAATAAGAATCCCATGGAGAAAAAGGAGAAAGAGGAAGTGAAGTGCAGTGGCCAAAATACTTCAATGCATAGAGATAGAAATGCTCACCCTTTGTTGTCTTGTCTGCCATAGACTAAGTTCCTCGTTCAGCCAACATGGCTGCCACAGGACCTGCCTACTGGGTGAACTCTCTCACCTAGCATCATTTCTGGCCTTTTCTAAGAGGAGTAGTACCATGAGAATTCCCATGCTGAGGCTGAACCTTTACTTAATATACTTTAATGAGCCTGGGGTTTATTCTAGGGACTAGCAATCCATGGCCTTGTTGTATGATATTTGTTGTTTCTCTAGCCATAAATATCCCTTAAAATCCCAGTCAGTTATCTGACTGTTTCATTTTCTAAAGACTGTAGGACTGATGCCAGCAACTGGTCATTATCTTTGAAGCAGGACCTTACCCTTTTGCTTGCTTATCAATAGACCTGGCGTTCTGGCCATCCTCCTTGGCCTCTGATTAATGGCTCTGTCTTGACTCTTGCCTCAGAGAAAAGTGAGAGACAGGATAGGGTGATAAGGCAAAGCTAATCCTCATCCCTCCCCACAACCAGATCCAAGTTCCTCCTGCCATAGGGGAATTGTTGCCTTTGTCAAATGGAGGAGAAACTGAATTTCGGTCACATTTCTCACTGCCCTGATTTTGCTCCTACCAACTTTATCATGGGGTAGAAACTTAGTTTTGCAATCCTACAGGATACTTTACTGTCTGACCTTTACCGTTTCACATTGCTGAGGCCATCAAGAAAGTGTTTCTTACACAAAGGTGCATAGTTTTCTTCCTGCCAATTTGCCTCCTTGTTGTGGAAGTTTACTGAAGACTAAAAAACAGAGCCTACAATCCCATATGCTGACAGTTTTCTACCCAGTCATTCAAGTTCCAGTTTTGGGGGGGCACAAGATTGCACTCCCAAGATGCTGCAAGAAACCTGTAACCAGATGCTGTGCTTTCTTGCAACCAAATGTTTGCAGCATCCCTGCCGAGGACGGAAGGAGGGATGAAGATTCCCCTATCCTATCTGGATGAAGTCAGTTACATAATTTGGTTCCGAAAGCTTTTATCCCAACTTCCAGTACAATCCCCATATTAACCAGGGTTCTTTCAATTTGAAATGTAAAAAAGTCAGCCTAATCTAAATTAAGCAAAACAACCACAACACCCAAAAAACCAAAACCAAAAATTTATTGTAAGAATGCCGACTAGGCCTTCCCTGGTGGCACAGTGGTTGAGAATCCGCCTGCCAATGCAGGGGACACGGGTTCAAGCCCTGGTCTGGGAAGATCCCACATGCCGCAGAGCAACTAGGCCTGTGAACCACAACTACTGAGCCTGCGCGTCCGGAGCCTGTGCTCCGCAACAAGAGAGGCCGCGATAGTGAGAGGCCCGCACACCACGATGAAGAGTGGCCCTTGCTTGCCGCAACTAGAGAAAGCCCTCACACAGAAACGAAGAGCCAACACAGCCAAAAATAAATAAATTAATTAATTAAAAAAAGAATGCGACTAGAGAATCCCAGGTATATCAGTACAGGGACAAGTGGCTTGGTACTGTTGATATCTTTCTGTCTGGGGCTCATCACCACTTTTCTTTAGAGATCATCTTGATTCTCATAGGTGTCTCCAGGTGGCAGGGAATGTGCTGTCCAGTGGATTCACCTCCTCATAGCCCTACCAAACGTAAAGTGGTAGATGAATGATGTTATAACACAATTACATGCTTCTCACCACAGGCGCACAGAGGCAAGAGTGGGAGAAAACTTACTATTTTGCTTCCCAACTGGACTATGAGATGCTTGAGATCAGACGCTGGGTCACATTTGCCTTTGTGTCCACATAACTTAGCACAGAGAGAACGTTATGGTAGGTATTTAAAAAATTGGTAAATGTGGAAAGCAATCAGGTAGGAAGGAAGCAAAGGATGAGATTATCTCCTAGGAACTCTTTAGCTC